>NW_019154146.1:14931976-15096367 GCF_002288905.1 Enhydra lutris kenyoni | reverse complement strand
AAAAAAAAAAAAAAAAGAAGATATCTGTGTACACCGTGTTCCTTCCATTCTCCACACCATCCTGCATGTTTTTGAAAGGCTGCATTGCTCCTAAGTCATTCCAGGAAAATTACTGGTTTTTTTCAAATATCTCTGGAGGTGAGCCCATTATCAATTATGTCTAGTTTCTCACAAACCTTGAAATTAGGAAATTCTCTGTGTAGTTTCTGAGCAGTAGGCTAGCTGTGAAGGATATCTGGGTTCTGGTCCCAGCTCTGTCACTTATTTACTGACAGGGTGACCCCAGGCCAATCCAGCCTCACTGTCCTGCCTTAAACCCCTCTTAGCTCTAGTGCCCACTGGCCTGGTTCCCTAACTCTTAGAGCCTTTTCCCAATGATTAAAGTCACTGAAGGGGATCAGTGGGTTTGGGAGGTTTTTACATTAAAAATTTTTTTAAATTTTATTTTTGTTTATTTATTTATAGACTTTATTTTTTAGAACAGTTATACATTTTAGAGTAGTTTAGAGCAAGACTGGGTGAAAGGTACAGAGATTTCCCATGTACCTCCTCTACCCCCAACACATAGCCTTCCCCACTATCAAAATCCTGCACCAAAATGGTACATTTGTTATACCACTGATGAACCCATATTACACACCGTTACCACCCGCAGTCCATAGTTGACATTATTCATGCTTGGTGTTGTCAAGCATGGGTTTAGATGAATGGATAATGGCACATACCCACCATGATAGCAACCTCTGGCATGGTTTTCCTGCTCTTAACAGTCCCCTGTACTCTGCGCATACAGTCTTCCTTCTTCCCTCCCTCAAAAACAATGCTCTTTTTTTACTCTCTCCATAGTTTTGCCATTTTTTATAATACCATATAGTTGGAATCATATAGTATATAGTATATAGTCTTCCAAGGTTGTCTTCTTTCACTTAGTAATATGCCTTTAAGATTCCTCCACATCTCTTGATAGCGGCATAGCTCATTACTTTTCAGTGCTGAGTAATGGTTCACTGTCTGGATGTACCACAGTTGATTTATCCATTCACCTGCTGTGAGACATTTTGGTTGCTTCCAAGTTTGGGCAGTCATAAATATCCACGTGCAGGTTTTTGTGTGGACATACATTTTCAACTCATTTGGGTAAATACCAAGGAGCGTGATTACTGGATCTTATGGTAAGGGGATATTCAGTTTTGTAAGAATTTGCCAAACTGTCTTCCAAAGTGGCAATACCACTTTTCATTCCTACTAGAGCTCCTGTTTCTCTAGATCCTTGCCTGCATGTGGGGGTGTCAGTGTTCTAGATTTGGGGCATTCTGATAGGTGTGTAGTGGTATCTCATTGTTTTTCTAATTTGCAGTTCCTTAATGGCACATGACCTGGAGCATCTTTTCATATGCTTGTTTGCCCTCTGTATATTTCTTCTTTAGTGAGGTATCTATTCAGGTCTTTTGCCCATTTTTTTTTTTTTTGAATTTTTTTTTTGAGTATAGTTGACACAAAATGTTATGTTAGTTACAGGTATACAACTTAGTGATCTGACAAGTTTATTCATTATGCCATGTTCACCACAAGCGTAGCTCCCATCTGTCCCATTACATCATCACCTTCACAATGACATTGTATTCCTTATGTTCTGCTTTTATTCCCATACTGTTCTTATTCCATAACAGGAAGCCTGTATCTCCTTTTCCCCTTCACCCATTTTGTCCAAACCCCTATCACCCTCCCCTCTGGTAAATGTCAGTTGGTTCTCTATTTAGAGGTCTGATTCTGCTTTTTGTCTATTCATTTTTTAAGATTCCACTTACAAATGGAATCATATGGCATCTGTCTTTCTCAGTCAAAGTTGTTTCATGTAGCATAATACCCTCTAGGTCCATCCATTTTGTCTGAAATAGCATAACCTTATACTTTTTATGGCTGTGTAACATTCCATTGTGTATGTATACCACATTTTCATATTCGTTCCTCCACTGGTGGAGGCTGCTTCCATGTCTTGGCTGTTGTAAATAATGCTCCAATAAATATTTTTCCGTGTTTGTGTTTTCCCTGGGTAAATACCCAGTAGTGGAATTATTGGATCATATGGTATTTCTATTTTTAATTTTTTGAGGGATCTCCATACTGTTTTCCACAATGGCTGTACCAATTTACAGTCCTGCCAACAGTGGATAGGGTGCCTTTTTCTCTACTTTCTCATCAACAGTTATTTCTTGTCTTCATGATTTTAGCCATTCTAACAGGAGTGAGGTGATGTCATTTTGGTTTTGATTCAGATTCTCCTGATGATTAGTGATGTTGAGCATCTTCTCATGTGTCTGTTGGCCATCTGGATGTCTTCTTTGGAAAAAGGTCTGTTCAGGTCCTCTGCCCATTTTTTGAAAAGACTTTTTTTTTTTTTTTTGGTGTTGAGTTGCATAAGCTCTTAATATATTTTGGATATTAACCTCTTACCAGATATGTCCCTTGCAAATATCTTCTCCCATTCAGTAGGTTATCTTTTTGTTTTCTTGATGGTTTCCTTTTCTGTGAAAAAACTTTTTAGTTTGGTGTAGTCCCAGTAGTTTATTTTTGCTTTTGTTTCCTTTGCCTTAAGAGACATATCTTAAAAAAAAAAAAATGTTGCTACAGCTGATATTAAAGAGATTACTGCCTGTGGTCTTTTCAAGGATTTTTGTGGTTTCAGGCATTCAGGTTTCAGGCATGGAGGTCGTTAGTCCATTTTGACTTTATTTTTGTGTATGGTATTAGAAAGTGGTCCATTGTCATTCTTCTGCATATGGCTGTCCAGTTTTCCCAGCATCACTAACTGAAGAGACTGTCTTTTCCCCACTGTATATTCAAACCTCCCTTGTCATAGATTAATTGACCATATAAATTTGGATTTATTTCTGGTCTCTATTCTGTTCCATTAATCTGGGTGTCTGTTTTTGTGCCAGTACCCTTCTATTTTGATTACTACAGCTTTGTAGTAGATCTGGAAATTGGGAATTGTGATACCTCCAGCTTTTTTCTTCTTTCTCAGAATTGCTTTTACTATTCGGGATCTTATCTGGTTCAGTGCAAATTTTAATATTATTTGTTGTAGTTTTGTGGCCCATTTTTAAATTGGGTTGTTCATTTTCTTATTGTTAACTTTTAAGAGTTCTTTTTATATTTTTTTATGATTCACAGACCTGTACCCCAGGACAAATAATACATTATGTGTTAATAAAAATAATTTAAGGGCGCCTGGGTGGCTCAGTAGGTTAAAGCCTCTGCCTTCAGCCCAGGTCATGATCCCAGGGTCCTGGGATCGAGCCCCGCATCGGGCTCTCTGCTCAGCAGGGAGCCTGCTTCCTCCTCTCTCTCTGCCTGGCTATCTGCCTACTTGTGATTTCTGTCTGTCAAATAAAAAAAAAAAAAACTTAATAAAAATAATTTAAAAAAAAAGAGTTCTTTGTATATTTTGTGTGAGAGTCTTCAGCAGGTTTCTTTTGCAAATATTTTCTCCCAGTCTGTGGCTTGTCTTCTCATTCTTTTATGATCATTGGTTTTTAAACGTTCTTCTGCTTGAAGACTTATGTTCTAGAAGGAGGCTCTGGTGGAGAAGGAGAGGCTGAGTAAGTAGGATCCAGCCCCCTTCCTTCAATTCTCCTGCTTTTGAAGTTTCACTTCACCAAGTTTATAATGTGAGGGTTTTGTATGAGGTTCACATTTTTCAGAGGTTTTGATTCTCAAAATAGTTTAAAAACTACTGAACTAGATGAACGTAAGGCCCCCTTTAAATCTATAATTCTGGAATTCTGCATCTCCTATTTACAATGTAATATAACCTTTCTCTCCTTAAGGAAAAATGAGAAACCTGTCACAGTCATGTGGCCCTTTATCAATATAATTTTCATCTACTGTCTTGTTCACTCAAAATGATGAAACTGATAAACGAAAGAACCACAGATGCCATCCACATGCCCACTTGTCTCTTAAAAATGGAGCATTATCAGCCCTTTCAGTTTTATATCTAGGTTTTATATCTAGGTAAAAATTATATCTGAAACCTTGTGGCTCTGGAGATAAACATACAAATCAAGACCAAGAATGTGCAACCTTCCTCTATTAGCGACCAGTGCTGAACATTGCAAGGTATTCGAGTTGTGCTGTTCAATTTGGGGGGATGAGCTCATGTGCATTTCCGCCTATAATATATTCTTAATCATATGGCACTTTTTTTCTGGCTTCGAAGCTAAGTCAGATGAATATTTTATAAACATTTGCATTCACACTAACACTGTTGATTTGGCAGAAGGTGGAGGGATGTCTTTTTAATTACTTGATGCATATATTGCCTCTTTCACAGAGAATTTGAAATGGCTTGGTAAAATTCTATGCAACACAAAGGGAGTAAATCAATAATTGGCAAAATTTGTAAAAAAGGAAAATAGAGTGAATGAAGTAATAAATCCAGGAGCCGAATTAGCATGCAGAAGCACATCTGTACAGTTCTTAGGAGCAGGCCACAAATTTGGCTCTAACTTTCCTTCTCTTGGCGAAAGCATAGAGGAGAACACATTCCATTACAAGGTTCACAGACTTTTAATAAAAATAAAAGTAAATAGACCAGTTGTTTAACATAAAAACTCTCCTTTGGGCAAATCTCTACAAAGTCTGTTTCTCACAATTAAGGCTTGATAAGGATAAATGGAACTGAAAACTTGGAGTGTTTTTTTCTCTGGTGGTGAGAAACCAGATGCAGATATTTTGGGTTGCCAGTTAGGAGGAGATCCAGGTGTTTTGATAATAAGCTGGGCAGTGGTCAGGGCTAATGGCTTCTACAGAAAATTGTTAACTGCATATAATATCTGATAGGATGAGTTCAGGCCTTTACCATTGTATCACGGGTGGAGGTCAAGGTCTGGATTAAGGCGTTGATAGTCAGTAGCATTCATAATGTGGAGGAAGTATCCAGATGTAGTTTTATTTCATGATGTACCAGCGCAGGGGTACAATCTCCAATCTGCCCATTCTGGATCATTTTCCTTTCTGGGCATTTTGTGCAGATATCCAGGTGTGTTCTGCCTGCTGCTGTTGTGTAATAAATT
This sequence comes from Enhydra lutris kenyoni, assembly GCF_002288905.1. Classification (NCBI taxonomy): domain Eukaryota; kingdom Metazoa; phylum Chordata; class Mammalia; order Carnivora; family Mustelidae; genus Enhydra; species Enhydra lutris. The sequence continues at coordinate 15,091,289 of NW_019154146.1, read as the reverse complement.
ACCCCCAAAATAGGTTTAAAAAAAGGTTGTATTATCTTGATCATGAATTTGGCTAGGGCACAGAGGGAATATCTTGTCCCTTTCCCCCATCCCTCAGATGGGGAGACTCATGAAGGTAGGGGTAGTTTGATAGTTTTGGGTGCAGTTACCTTGAGTTGTCTTTATTCACATGCTGGCAGTTGATGCTGGCTGTCAGATGGGACATCAGCTGGAGCTGTCAATGAAGGGGCTTATCTGTGGTCTCTCCTCCTAGCTCCCCCACAGCCTGGTGCACTGCCCCTCATAGGGGTGGCAAGGGCTCCAGAAGCCAGTGTCCCAGCTGACAAGGCAGAAGCTGCATGGCCTTGTGCGATAGTCCCTTAGAAGTCACACAGCATCACTTCCAGTCCTTTTTTTTTTTTTTTTTAATTACAAGCAAGTCACAGGTCCACCCAGACTCAAGGGAAGGCATAGCTTGGACATCTCTAGGGGAGGCATGCAGGCATCATATCATAGAGAAGCATGTTGAATGGGAAATATTGTTGTGGTCACCTTTGGAAAATACAGTCTGCTCCAACATGTAAGACTTGCTTCCTGCTCTGTGTTGTCACTCATTGCCCCTAAAATGCCAAGCAAGAAAAAGTGAGGTCCAGAGAAAAGAATTTATGCAGATTATTTTGGCCTACCTTCTCTGGGGGGAAAAAATGAAACCCTCAAGGCCTTCTGAGACCAGGCCAGCTACTAGGACTAGGAGTTCTGCATGGAACCTTGTGAGTAAATCCCTCTGTAATAGATGGGCTGCACATTTTCCATCAAATGTCCCTTTAGAATATCTTCTTCTTGACCTCTGAAACCTAGCAGTTGACTGTTGGAGGAATACGAAAATCAGAACCCCGGTGCTTTCTTTATACATTACAGATATAACTAACCAAAATAAGGCTTTTAAGCAAAACATAGACCCCTAATGGAATCATCCTAAAAAGGTAAAAGGTTAGGATACAATTTACTACAAATATTAAAAACTGCCATTTTTTAATTTGGGTATAGTTGACACAATATTACAGTAATTTCAGGTGTAAAATATAGTAATTCAACAGGTTTATACATTATGCTATGCTCATCCAAGTGTAGCTTCCATCTGTCCTCATATGTCACTATTATAATATCATTGACTGTGTTCCTTATTCTGTGCCTTTTATTCCTGTGATCTAGTCATTCCATAACTGGAAACATGTATCTCCTTCTCCCCTTCACTCATTTTTCCCAATTTCCCATACAACTGCAATTTAATATATAAAAACTACATGCAAAAGAATGAAGCTGGACCACTTTCTTATACCCTATAGAAAATAAACTTAAAATGGATTGAAGACCTGAAATCATAAAATTCCTAGAAGAACACATGGCTATAGCTGCCTTGACATCGGTCTAGTATTATTTTTTTGGATCTGTCTCCTCAGGAAAGGACAACAAAAGCAAAAATAAACAAATGGGACAACATTAAATTAAAAGGCTCTTGTATAGTGGAGGAAACCATCAGCAAAATGAAAAGACATCCCACTGACTGGGAGAAGATATTTTCAAATCAAGTATCCAATAAAAATTTAATATCCAAGGTAGACAACGTATACAGCAAAAGACAAACAATCCAATTTTAAAAATGGGCAAAGGACCTGAATAGACATTTTTCCAAAAAAGACATCCAGATGGCCAACAGGCACAAGAACAGATGCTCGACATCCTGAATCATCATGAAAATACAAATTAAAACCACAGTGAGTTACAATCTCACTCTTTTCATAGTGGCTATTATCAGAAAGACAAGAAATAACAAATGTTAGGCTGTGAGGAAAAGGCAACCCTCGTGCACTGTTGGTGGTAATGTAAATTGGTGTAGCTACCGTGGAAAATAGTATGAAGGGTACTTTAAAAATTAAAAATACAACAACCATATGATTCAGCATTTCTTCTTCTGGGCATGCAAAGAAAACGAAAATGTTAATTCAAAAAGACATATGCACCCCTACATTGATCACAACATTATTTACAGTAGCCAGGACATAGAAGCAGCCCAAGTGTCCATGTCCACCCACAGATGAGTGAATAAAGAAGATGTGAGGTACATAACTGTGTGTGTGTGTTGTGTGTTTGTGTATACACACAATGGAATATTACTCAACTATAAAGAAGAATGAGATCTTACCATTTGCAACAACATGGATGGACCTAGAGGGTATTATACCAAATTAAAGGAGTCCAAGAAAGATAAATACTACAGGATTTCACTTATATGTGTAATCTAAAAATCAAAACAATGAACAAATAAAACAACAGAAACAGAGTCATAGGTACAGAGAACAAACTGGTGGTTGCCAGAGGGAAGGGGGATGGGGAGATGGATGAAACAGGTGAAGGAAATTAAGAAGCACAGTCTTACAGTTATAAAATTAATAAGATACAGGGATGTAGTATCCATCACAGGGGATATAGTCAATAATATCATAAAAACTTTGCATGGTGACAGATGGTAATTAGACTTGTCATGGTGATCATTTCATAATCTATGTAAGTATCGAATTACTATGTTCTACATCTGAGGATAATATAATATTGTATGTCAATTATAATTCAATAAAAAACTGAGACACATGGCTGTCGCTTAAATTATTTTCTTAAGTATAAATTTAAGATTTCTTCTCAAGTCAATTAAGTCAGTTCATCAATTTCACCATGTGAAGTCATTATAGGATTTGTCCTTTGAGTCAGCTTGAAAGTATTGACATACCAAGTATTTACCTTTTAGGATTTTTAGTAAATTTCATTAAAAATTATACTAAATTGGTAAACGTCACTGAATCATTAGTATATGATCTCATAGTCATCTGTGCCAAGAGGGTACCCATGCGTAGTACATGGTGACATCAGATGGACCACTGTGTTCTCATGTTGGGTTCTGGCAAGAACACTTGTCGGGGCGCCTGGGTGGCTCAGTGGGTTAAGCCTCTGCCTTCGGCTCGGGTCATGATCTCAGGGTCCTGGGATCGAGCCCCGCATCGGGCTCTCTGCTCAGCGGGGAGCCTGCTTCCTCCTCTCTCTCTGCCTGCCTCTCTGCCTACTTGTGATCTCTGTCTGTCAAATAAATACATAAAATCTTAAAAATAAAAAAAAATAAAAAAAAAAAAGAACACTTGTCTTCACTGTGATCCCTCTCACTTTGAGACCATTTAGAAGAGGACTTGAATGACTGTGATTTCACAAATACTAGTGTAACAGTAAAGGATTACAAGGATTAGGTTATGAACAGGTTTTTCACTTTTCAGGTAAATAATCACATCGGTAGAAGGATGATAAGTCGTTTGAGTTCTTCACATATTTTTAATGTTAACCCCTTAGTAGATATATGTTCTTTCTCAAGATTGGTTTGGCTATTTGGGGTCTTTTGTGGCTTCATGCAAAGTTTAGAATTATTTATTCCAGTTCTGTGAAAGGTGCCATTGGGCTTTTGGTAGAGATTATACTGAATATGCAGATTGCTTTGGATAGCATGGACATTTTGACAATCTTAATTCTTACTATCCATGTGCATGGATATCAATGTAGCTATTTGTGTCTTCTTCCATTTTTGTTGTTGTTGTTGTTGGTGGTGGTGGTGGTGGTGGTGTCTTATAGTTTTCAGACTACTGGTTTTTCACCTCCTTGGTTAAATTTATTCCTAGGGATTTTATTCTTTTGGATGCAGTTGTAAATGGGAGTGTTTTTTGAATTTCTCTTTCTGACAGTTTGTTATAGAAGCATAACAGATTTCTGAATTTTGATTTTGTATTCTGCATCTTTACTGAATTCATTTATTAGTTCTAACAGTTTTTTTGTGGAGATTTTAGTATTTTTTATATATAGTATCAAGTCATCTGCAAATAGCGACAGTTTTAGTTCTTCTTTTGTAATATAGATGTCTTTTATTTCTGGTTTCTTGCCTAATTACTATGGCTAGAAGTTCCAGTACCATACTGAAAAAAAGTAGCTAGGGTGGGCTTTCTTGTCTTATTTTTTAATCTTAGAGGAAAAGCTTTCAGCTTTTCATCATACTGTTGAGTATGATGTTACCTGCGGGTTTGTCATATGGTCTTCATTATTTTGAGGTACTTTCTCTCTATACACACTGTGTTGAATGTTTTTATCATAAATGAATTTTGATTTTTTTCAAATGCTTTTTCTGCATTTATTTAGATGATCAAATGATTTTTATTCTTCATTTTGTTAATGTGGTACATCACATTGATTTGCAGATGTTAAATCATACTTGCATCCCTGGACTTTATCATGGTGGATAATCCTTTTAATGTGTTATTGAATTTGGTTTTCTAATATTTTTGCTGAGTATTTTGCATCTCTGTTCATCAGGGATATTGACCTGCAATTTCTTTCCCTTTCTTTCTTTTCTTTTCTTTCCTTTTCTTTTCTTTTTCTATAATGTCCTTGGTTTTGGTAACAGGGTGGTGCTGGCCTCATAAAATGAGTTTGGGAGAATTCCTCCCCCTTCAGTTTTTGGAGGCTTTTGAGAACGATATGTCTTAAATCTTTGGATGTTTGGTAGAATTCATCAGTGAAACCATCTCATCCTGGGCTTTTGTTTGTTGGGAGTTTTTTGATTACCAATTGAATCTCCTTACTAGTAATCGGTCTATTCAGATTTTCTATTTGTTTATGATTTGATCTTGGAAGACTGCGTTTCTAGGAATTTATCTATTGTTTTCTAGATTGTCCAGTTTTTTGGCACATAATTATTTGTAATAGTCTCTTATGATCCTTTGTATTTCTGTGGTATCAGTTTTAACTTGTCTTTGATTTTTTATTGTATTTATTTGCACCCTCTCCCTTTTTTTTTTTTTTTTTTGGTGAATTTAGCTAGAGGTTTGTCAATTTTGTTTATCTTTTGAAAGAAGCAGCTCTTAGTTACATTAGTCTTTTTTTATTATGTGTTTCAGTTTTTATTTTATTTATATCTGCTCTCATCTTAATTATTTCTTTCTTCTTACTAACTTTGGGCTTCATTTGGTCTTTTTTCTAGTATCCTTTGGTGTGAAGTTAGATTGCTTATCTGAGATTTTTCTTATTTCTTGAGGTAGGCTGGTATAGCTATGAACTTCCTTTTTAGAACTGCTTTTGCTCCATCCCAGAGATTTTAAACTGTTGTATTTCATTTTCATTTCTCATAAGGTATTTTTTTTCTTCATTGACCCATTGGTTCTTTAGTAGCATGTTGTGTCATCTCTCTGTATTTGTGATTTTTCCAGTTTTCTTATTCTACTCATCTCTAGTTTTGTACCACTGTGGTCAGAAAAGACACTTGGTATGATTTCGGTCTTCTTAAGTTTACCAAGACTTTTTCTGTGGCCTAAAAAGTGATCCGTTTTGGAGAATGTTCCGTGTGCACTTGAGAAGAATGTGTATTCTGCTGCTCTTGGATGGAACGCTCTGTATATATCCATTACATCCATTTGCTCTAACGTGTCGCTTAAGGCTGGTCTTTCCTTACTGATTTTCTGTCTGGATGCTATATCTGTTGAGGTAAGTGGGTTTTTAAAGTCCGCTACGATTATTGTATTGCTCCCTTAGGTCTGTTAATGTCTGCTTTCTATATTCTGGCCCTCCTATTTTGGGTGCATAAATATTTACAAATGTTATATTCTTTTGTTGGATTAACCCTTTTATTGTTATGTAATACCCTTCTTTGTTTTTGGTTAAAGTTTTTATTTTAAAGTCTATATTTTCTGACATAAGTACTACGTCATATGTCCTATGGCTATGCCTACTTTTCATTGCTAGTTGCATGGAATATCTTATTTCATCCCTTCTCTTTCAGTCTCTGTATGTTCTTATATCTGAAATACACTCTTATACAAAAACACATCTGATCTTAAACGCTCATAACCTTTAAGAACTTAAAAAGGCCTTAGAGACAATTTCCTTTGGATAAGCAATGGAGAAGTGATGATGAATTGGAAAAAGAAACAACAATATATATAAGTGGTGATCAAGAAATCTGTGGGAAATCCCTGAAGACAATGTCTGTCCAAGACAGAAGACAAGAACCCCAAAATAATTTTAACATGTACTTTTCATAAAATGGATTTCCTACTGTGCCACAAAATTATTTAAAAACACATAGGGGCAAAACCACAATATTTCATTAATGCCCACTGTTTTATAATAGTTGATTCTGATTTTGTTTAGAAGAAATCTGTTCTATAAATTGCAACCAGGTATGTTTCTTATGTAGTACTTGTACATCTGCACTGAAATCATTTCAACTAACCATATAGTTGGAAAACTTATGTAATACATTCAATTGGCTACATCAAGTGAATAAATTTTTTAATAATTTCGAGAAAAAGTATTCCATTTAAGCTTCCCCTTCTATACAGACACCTGCATACTGGACTTCTTGTGTACAGTCTTGCAAAAAACTTATCGCTACAGAATTTTTATTTATAATAGGATTAATTCATTAGTACATTCAAGAAAATATCCTTCATCTTTTGGGACTGTCCCACACCTTGTAGGACATCCAACAGGTCTCTCCCACTAAATAGCTGTAGCCACCATGAACTGTCCCAACGCCCCACAGGGCACAGTCTAAACCGCAGTCATAGGTGAAGCACAAAGCCAATGGAGCGCTCATCCAACTGCGAGTCTCGAAGGCACTTCTGAGCCATCGTGCTCTTGGCTTACTTTAGGGTTAAAGGCCTAAAGGCTGACCTAAGGACTAATCCCTGGGTGAACAGGATAGAAAGAGAACTCCCTTTTGATGCAAGTGCAGTGGCAGCTTGCTGGCCCAGACTACTTACCTCTGTGGACTTGAGGAGTTTTCTTTGCTACCTTTACCCGTTGAGTCTCTCTCTCTTTTTTTTTTAAATTTGGTTAAACTGCCGTAGAGTGAAGGATTCTCCCAGGGTCTACTGTCACTTTCTTTCTTTTGGAAGAGAAAACACGTGTCCTTCTTTGAAGAATTGGTCCTGAAACAACTGCCGAGCCATGGGCCTTGGAACTTGTCATTCCCTTCGGAACAGTCAGATGTGCCCACCAGTGCAGGTCCATAGTTGGTTGTGCTAGGTCTTCCTTCTGGGCATGACCACATGCATACACGCCCTCCGTGCCCATGCCTGCATTCCTCCAGCTTCCAGAAGTCTCCATTATCTGGACAAGTAAAAGAGGTAGAGGGGGAGAAAAGAAGGAAGAAGGAAGAACAAGGGGATCCAAGCAGAATGAGAGGAGGAAGAGAGTGGAATCAAGAGTCAGTGAGAGCAAGAGAGCGAGAGATATTGGGCTTCGGTCTCTTCTGTACGGGGGAGGGGGTCCTTGTGGCTTCACTCCCCCTTCTTTTCTACCACCAGATTTCTCCATAGACTCTTCCTGCATCTCCCAGTGTTGGCCAAGATTCAGAGTATGTAGAAGCTCAGATTTGCTAATAACATTTTAAGACCAGATAATGACATCCAGATTGGTTTTTTCCATCTTGGGGATTTGGAGCAGCTCTGGGAGTTGCAAAGCCAGTCTTGTTGCAAGAATATTTCTGAAGGCCCTCACTGTCTGATCACTGGTGCTGGGCTGCTGGGCACCGTGGTGCAGCCGTCCAGGGTGGCAGAGACCACCTGGGATATGGAAATTACCAGTAGCCCTGTTTTTCATTTGCCGGAGCACCTGAAGTATTCTGGGACTTTGGGTTTCTGTTGTTTTTCACAAAAGTCTTCCTTAGGGGCAACAGGTAGCAAACATGGGCCACATTTTGCCAGAATAGCCCAAAAGGATGGTGGCTGCTGTTGTCCATTACTGGCATTTCAACGGACTGTATTTTTATTCCAGAGTATATTTACACAGCAAGGAAGCAACTGTTGACAAGGAAGAATGATAAGCTGTATTGGTGCCAAAACAGGAGTAGAAAAACAGGCTTATTCTGAGAATGGCCTGCAGCCCAAGAGTCAGTGTTAAGAAAACTCTTTCTCCACAGGCAATATCCTCACTTAAAACATTAACACTTAAAATAAGGCTTGGAATCCCTGTTAAGTATCGTAGTGTGTGCTTACAGTAGGTCCTTAGTGAAAGCCTTTAGGCATGCGCACATGGAAGACGGGCAGGTGCGGCTGCGCGTCACCTTGACCCTGCTTGTTCCCCGTGTCTTTGGTTCCCTTGAACCCGAACGGGATTTTCGGTGAATGAGGCCAGCATCCCCAGTGGTGACAAAAGAGGAAACTGGTAGAAAATGCATCATCAGAGTTGGTTTAACTCAGCAGTGTGGCCTGAGCAGGTTCCCAGGACACCCAGCCAGATGCAGGGCCGTGGGGAGACATGACACTCGGATGTGTGTGATGATAGAGAGGGAAGTGGGAGGTGGGGCTGGAGGAGCTTCGAGGTGCCTCTGAGCGCCAACCCTCTGGTGCACTCCTTTCCTGCTCTCCATCGCCTCCAGGCTGACCCCAGGACCCCTGGATAGTTGCGCATTTTTCCTAATGGACACATTCTTTCTCTGTCAACGGTTCACAGGAAACATAGGTAAAGGAATCCAGCAATTTCTTTCTTATTTCACTGCCTGTCTGTTGCTTACTCGTTCTGTGGTCTATTTGCTTTGGCTCAAAGTGCCTCAGGGTACCAAAAGCTACACTATTGTATTCAACTGCATGTAAGCCAAGATCTTAACCATCCTGGTTTTATTGTTGCCGTTTTATTTGTTTTAAAGTTCAGCCATTTTCCATTCTGGGCAATTACATCTCTGTTTACTTTAGATTCCATGGTGGAGGTATTTCCGCCAGGATCCAATACGGGACACGCTGTGAGCAGTAACTTGTCACCATCACCATATTACCAGTATAGGGTCAGGGATTCATAGATTTGGGGCCTTCACTTGAGGGTACCATTGAGGAACGGGAAGGAAGAGAACGAGAAGAAATCGTTTTAGGAGAGGGCCGATGGGCACAATTAACCAATTGAGATTAATAGAGGTTAATCTTAACCAACAGAGGTTAAGACCCAAAAAAGTGTTTATATACATAAAGTGTTATAAACATATATAAATATGTTTATATATATATGTTTATATATTTATATATAAACATAAAGTGTATATAAACATACAGTTTATATACATAAAGATCAAAAAAAGTGTTTATATAAAATAAATACATAATGCATCATCTGGAGAAAAATATAGCATCATCTGCCCCTTATAAAATGGTACATTCGGGTGGACCTTATTTCTGGAGTGTTTTCCTGATGGGAAAACCATCCTTGTGGTCCCAAGACAAGACTGATCCGTCCTGTCCTCCTCTTGCTCGGATTGTTCCCATCTCTTTCGCACTCACCTTCCTCAGGTCCTTGCGCTGAGTTCACAACTCTAATAGACTCTTTCGGTGGCAAGGGACGGACACCCCACTCCCACTATCTTAAGTAAAAAGGGAATTTGGGAATGTTAGAAAGGAGACTATGGAAGTTCCAAAGTCAAAGGAAAACAATGTAAGAGTGGGACCTCGTGACTGGAGCCAGGATTCCCCCGGCCCCTCCCCACTGCCATGTAACAGTCACCCCTGCTGACTGTGGCTCAGCTCAGTTCTGCAGATGGGCGATCCCCAAGGGCAGGGAGGGGGGCACTATAGGAAAGCCAAATATTCTCTCCCTCCAAGCTCACAACCTAGAGGGAAGAATTTCCGTCTCAGGACTTCCATATACAATCCCAGAAAAAGCTCTGATTGTATAGCTCAGGGCTAATACTGTCCCAAAGAACACAGTGACCTGATTGTCTAATTTTGGTCCTGAGTCTACCTGTGGCCCAAGAAGTCGGGTCCGTCACCAGGAGAAAGGCAAGAGGTGGGGGGGGGGGGGAACAAACAAAATCCAAACATGCCCGGCAGTGGAAAACAGCAGTTCCCAGGGTCCTCTACGACCCCCGCCCCCCATCATAAACCTTTCAGCTGAGGATGAAAAGGCCCTAAGCCTGACCTGAAACATAACAGCAAATTAGATCCTACCTGGAAAAAAGCGACCTGAATCACTGAACAGATCGTTTGTTGCTCTCCGTGCATCTTACCAGAGTGGCACGGGTCTCCTGGGAGTCTCCCTGGTAATGACCAGGCATGGAGTCAGCGTGTGGGGCTTCATTCCCAGCTCAGCTTTGTCCTGAGGACCTCTCTGCCCTTTGGTTTCTTCCTGAGAAAAGGACTAATAATGCCTCTCTCAGGCCGTGGTCAGCGCTAATGGGATACTTTGTGTGGGTGTCAGACCCGACAGAGAGGGGGTGGCTGGTGACACCATTATGGCCCCAAGGCAAACAGTGACTTTCCCGGGTATCTTGATGATAAATCCTGGAAGTCGGCTCCATACAGGAGGCCGGATGGGTTTCTTGATCCTCTCAGACATGTATATTGATTAGGAATTTTGTAGGGTTGCTTAGATCAAATGGGTCCCAAACTTCCCCACTGCTGTGCAGGGTCGTGGGGCAGGGGAAGGGGAAGGGGCTGGCTGGGTGTCAGTCCCACGCACACCGCCAGTCTCCTAGACCTCATCCTCTTTCTCTGTCTCTCTCTCTGCACATGCAGGAGTGTACACATTTCTGTCCAGCACCCTGAAGTCTCTGGAGGAGAAGGACCATATCCACCGTGTCTTGGACAAGATCACAGACACCTTGATCCATCTGATGGCCAAAGCAGGCCTCACTCTGCAGCAGCAGCACCGGCGTCTGGCCCAGCTCCTCCTCATCCTCTCCCACATCAGGCACATGAGGTGAGGCGTCCTTGGGTTCCCCACAGGAGGACCAGAACAGTAGCCCTCAAACATGTTACCGCTGGGCTGGAGAGTGCCGGTGCCTGAAGGCAGAGAGCCCTCTTGGCACAGTTCCTGGCATGTGAGGGACGTAAAGGTGAGGGCAGAGGAGGCAGTCTGGCTAGGGCATGGGGCAGATGGAGAGCTTTCCTAGAGGAAGTGACATTTGTGCTCAGTTGGAAGCCCGCACAAAGCCCCGTCAGGGGAGGGGTGGGCGATGTGTGGGTTGCGGGAGGACGGCAGTGTTTGGTCATTCACTTTGTCCCACCAGTCAAGGCCAGTCTGTGAGCACACCTGTCCTCCGGAGGTCCTGGGCGCCTCCCTTATGGTTCCTGCATCGTATTCCCCCGATGTACACTTAGAAATTCTGAGAGACTCTCAGTACCTAAGCCTCCTGCCTCACAGAGAGTCAACACTGATTCCTCCATTCCTCTGAGACCCCTTCTCACCACCCCTCACTGCTGCTGCCCACATCCCCACCAGCGTTCCTTCTGGATTTCTACAGTGCACCTCCCTGCCTTCCGTCTTGACTTCCCCGACCCATTCTCCACACCAGAGCCAGAGTGGCCATCTAATACCACATCGACTCACGTCATTCCTTTATTTAAAACCCCGAAGTAGCTTCCCATTGCATTAGTTCCTTTATTTTGCTCATATAACTTGTGCTCTAACCCTACTTAACTTCCGAGGGCTTCCTGAGAGTCTGAGCCCTGGCCGTAAATGACTGTTCTCTGACTCATGGGTGGGCTGCAGGTTGGCTGGCAGCTCTGTCCATCCCCGCTGGGTCCACTCCCACATCTGTGGGGCAGCTGATGGAGGCTGGGGCACAGCTGGGAGACTCCAGGTTGGCAAGGCGACTCTGTTTCCAGGTGTCTTTTAGCCTCCTTGTACCTGCGGGTTATCTGGGACATACTCTTCTCATAGTGATGGCAGAGGTCCAAGAGAACAAGCCTGTAAGGGCAAGTTCATCGTCTTTTAGTTGAGTCACATCGACTAATGTTCCACGGCCAGCAAGTCACACAATGACGCTTAAAGTCAGGATCATGGGCATGTGGCACGGGGAATGGGTTTTCGTGAACGTAAGCTAATCCATCATGGCTTGGGTGCTCTTTCCAGGGAGGGTCTCCTGACCCCTCACCCAGCTGGGATTTGCACCCTCTTCTTCCTGATGGCTGCTGCCCCAGTTTTATTTTGCTCTCCGCCCCAGTTAGACTGGAAACTCTGTAAGGCAGTTACCGCAACCCATCTTGGATATCTGTGCACCCAATACCACCTAGCTTGGTGCTTGGCACATAGGAACCACTCCATAGATATTTTGCATAGGAGTTAAGGAAGAATATTAGCAAAGGAAATGGAGCCTTTCTGGGCCAAAAGGAGAAAGCGGTCTCATTTCCATTTCAAATAGTCATGCAGAGTGGCTGGCCAGGAGCTTAGTGGATACTATTCCCAGGAACAGAACTCAGCCTGTGGGGCAGAGATAAAGAAGGTAGAGGAAAAAAAAAAAAAAGAAAGAAAAAATTCTTTACTCCAGAAAGGCCATAAAAATGAGGTGACCTGATGAGACTAGGAATCAGGTACCCACGTGGGATGAAGTCTGTGTGACTTACACCCAGACCCTAGAAATGAAAATGAAATTTCTTTTCTTAGTGGCTGTGAGGGAAGAGCCAAGGTGTCTGGAGGGTTGGCTCACATTTTAAGGGGCTTTCAAACCTTGAGATGATGCATCACGTGGCAAAAGCTTGTCCTATCAAAATCCCAAGAGTCCCCCTCTCTGGAGAGAACCCTGGAAACTGGCAGCTTCTGGAAAAAAAAAAAATAAATGTATCTCTTTTTCTTTGTATCCCCCACAGTCCCATATATGGCATCTTATGTATCGTGTAGGCTCAACATTATTGCTGAGTGCATGAATATGTGAGTAAATGGATGAATGAGAATTACTCGATTATTTTCCCTACCCCGTGAATTCAAAATTCCCGTTTGATGACTTTCACTTGCCAAAGTTCGAGAGAGAGTGATTGAAGTCTCTGTTTCTCAGGGATTTCCTGTGTATCTGGTGTCATAAACAGAGGACTCACCTTGGCCAGGTAGAGCGGGGGACTACATTTAGAGTACACATTTCCAGTCCTTTCCCATCTTTTGTTTTTATGAATATTACAAATAGGGAAGCAGGGGGTATGTCAGAATAACAATCCTCTCCCAGATTTCCCCTTGAAGAAATGTATTCACTTTTACTCGGGGCTAGGAAGGTCAAAGACGTCGTAGAAACCATATTGCAGATGAAGGTTTTTATTTGCTCATAGGAATTGCTGAATTTTCAAATCTGTCCACTGCTTTTCAGCAGTAGCAAGCCTAATTAGTTAAAACCCCAATATATCTGCACTAAATTTATAGGGCTCTGGTCATTTTATTGGTAACGTATGGCAGAGGGCGGCAGCAGTGCGAGAACTCTCGAGAGTTTGCTTGAATTGTGTGAAAAGCTGGAGAGAAGCTGCTATTCTAGTGAAAGCTGTGAGCATTTTCTCTCTCTCTCTCTCACTGGGGTGCGTGCGTGTACACACACACACACACACACACACACACACGATAATGTTTTGGTGCCTTGTTACATCCAGCCTAAATCACAGGACTCTGTTTTATTAAGTTTGGCCCCAGCCATATGTTGTTACTCAGAACACTTAACACCAGATTTCTTGTGACTACGAATGGTATTCATTAGGTTGCACAAGCAAGACAGTGTGAGATCCAGCGGGCACTTAACATTAACAGCATTTTCAGTGAAAAACAAACAAACTCTACTTAGATATGTAATTAGGTTGTAGTGTTTTAAGACCTGTACAGTCTGATGTTGGGTTTTCATGGCCTGTTTCCAGCTTGTGCTGACTCTTCCCTTACCAAAAATAGCAACTATTTTCTAGGGCCCTCTTTTGGTCCCGTCTCCTCATGATACATAATTCTTCCTAAAAAATCTCAGAATCGATAAGAGTTGCTCTGTGTCTTTTCCATGGGTGGTGGGGTGGGGAAAGAGCAGAGTTGTGGCTGGGGGAAGACAGGGGAGGACAGAGGTGAAAAGAAGAAATGCCATTTACCCACATTCCTTTGTCCATATGTCCCTGTTGTCTGAGTATCTAGCACATTCTTGGCACTGCTGTAGGCCCACAGGATAGGCACATCACTGCCCCGCAGGGAGCTTGCCCTGACTGTGCTGGTATATGCGAGTGTGGCAAGAATAAGCCTGCGCGTGTGCGGAGAGGAATTTCAGGTTGTCCTGGCACTGGGAGGAAAACAGAGTAAATGCAAGAGGACAGCTAAAGCCACAGGGCCTTGAAGTCACTGCAATTGTGGCAGCAAAAGACCTTTCAGAGGAGGTGGCATTTGAAGGTTTGGGGAAAGGGCCCCCAGGCAGAGGGGGCAGTGAGGGCAGACACCGGTGTCTGGAACTGAAGAACTCAGCTTCTTCCAGCTCCTTCTTAAAAAGCTCAGTTATGTTTTTCTTTCTAGCACAAAAGCCGGCTCGGCTAAAGAGCGTAAGCCAGGGGAGAAGGGCAGGGGGAGCTCTGAGAGGTCGGCAGAAGCTCCATCAGTTAGACCTTGCAGAGCATGAAAGAAATTTAGATTTTATTCTGATTAATGAGCAAACATCTAGAAAGTCTGAAACAGGGAAGTTCTTGAACTGTTTTCTGCATTTTATTTATTTATTTTTAAGGTTTTATTTATTTGACAGAGATTGTACAAATAGAGCAGCAGGCAGAGGGAGGAGAAGCAGGTTCCCCGCTGAGCAGGGAGCCCGATGCGGGGCTGGATCCCAGGACCCTGGGGCCAAGACCTGAGCCGAAGGCAGCGGCTAAACCGACTGAGCCACCCAGGCTGCTCCTGTTTTTTGCATTTTAAAAAATTCCCGCCTCCATGGCTGTCTGGTCTCTCTTCTCTTTTTAGATGCGATGCTAATAGAGGGGAAGAGAACCTCAATTGAGTCAGGGGAAGGAAATCACCTGCACAGCAGATCCTGAAACGGCTCTTTAAAGGGGGAGAAAGGTTGGCAGGTGTCTTTGGAGTTTGCCTCCCTCGTCCTTCGTGGGCGTTGCAGCAGGGCCTAGAGCTTGGGTGGCACTAACGTGGTCCTCCCCATGTCTCCCGCCCCCGCAGCAACAAAGGCATGGAGCACCTCTACAGCATGAAGTGCAAGAATGTGGTGCCTCTCTACGACCTGCTGCTGGAGATGCTGGACGCGCACCGCCTGCACGCCCCCGCCGGCCGTGGGGGCGGGAGCGCGCCCATGGAGGAGATGAGCGAGAGCCAGCTGGCCACCACGGGCGCGACTTCGTCACATTCCCTGCAAGCCTATTACATCACCGAGGAGCCGGGGAGCTTCCCCACCACGGTCTGAGAGCTCCGGGGCCACCCTGAGGTCCTGAGAATCCCCGCGGCCTTTTACCCACGTCGTACATCGCGATCGCAGAGTCCCACGCCCGCGCTCACTCCAGCTCGCACCCGCCACCGTGGCTTTCTGATATGAGTGGCCATTTGTTTGCTTGCTCAGTGCTTAGTGGCACGCCTTCTTTGGGGGACAGCCAAAGGGATTCCAGGGCTAAATTCTTTGACTCTCTCTCTCTTTCTCTCTCTCTCTCCCTTTGCTACATTACTAAGCATGAGGATTCTGTAGCTTTTCATGACCGAACTCAGTCTATGCGCTGGGACTGGGTGACTGTGCATTTAAGCTACTTGTTTCGACCCAGACCTGGAGAGTGGACGTTTCATCTCTGTGAAGTGCTTTTTAGTGAATCTAAGAAAAAGCCACAGGAGAGACTTGAAAGTGGCTCCTTTCATTGCTGACTTGGAGAGAGCGAAGTCAAGGGTTCATTATGGCATTGTCTTGTATTCCTATAGCAACATATCATTTTATTAAAGTAATACCTTAAAGCTTTTGCTCCGTTGCATGGCTGGAGCTGAATATTCAGTGATTGTCTACTCATTTGCCCTATAGGAATACAAGATGCCCACAGAGGAGGAAGGCCCCCTGATTGTCAAACTGCCGGTTTGATACACTGCACCTGGAGCTGCTGCATGTTCTTCCACTGGTTTTTTGAGAACACTACGTGCGGGGCATGGGTTCCAGTTAATTCTTGCTTCCCATGGACCTATGGAAAACACCAAGTTGATCGCAGTTAATTCACCTCCACATAGACCAGTTTCCTTCTAAGGGATAAATGATTGGGGTTTGTTTTTTGCTTTCAATTTATGAAAGAAAGCCTTCTTCCGCCGGGACTTGCCATCCATCAGCTTCAGGACCTGTTCTCCTGTGGTCTCACACTCACCAGCAGAGGGCGCTCTGCTCAGCTCTTCCTGGTGTGTAACTTAGAGTAAATTCATCACAGGTAGTAGTGCCCAGCGTATGACCAAGGGCAGTTTAAATCAGTGGGCACCCTGGTGACACTCTTAGCTCTGGGGCACTTGGATCAACAGTGAATGTGCATGATTATTGTAATTATTAGAGAACGGGAGGAGAGTAGGGCAGCCACCGGAGAAAACTGAAGGCTCACCGTGACCCTGCCTCGGGCTGTAGCTCTACCCAGGAGCGCCCCTGGCAGGCCCTGTGTGCACGGGGCGGCCCTTCTCTTCTCACCACCCTGACTGGAAGGAACAGCAGTACACAGCTGTGTTCTTCCTGTTGGCCCAGCACACTGCTGACTGGGGCTAGAATGCATGGATTGGAGGCTCACTACTCAGGCTGCCTGGGACCTGGTCAGACTCTACCCCTTCTTGGTCGTTTAGAGCTCGTCCAGAAACCAGGGTTTGGCCTTGGGGGAAAAAACTCCCCTGAAGCTCATTTCGTAAAACTTTGTAAGCCAAGAAAGCGAGACTAGAACAGGGGGCTGTAGGAATCCTTTGACGTGCAGGCTAAACGAGAAAGGCTCAGTCCAGCCACAGGGCAGCCTACCCTAGGCCTTTGCTTCTCCAGAGCAACTAGGGTTTATCTCTTCTTCTCAGCCAAAAAGTAAGTCTGGTTTCCTCCAGTGACCTCATTGTCTATAATTCAAACCCCACTGAGAAGTGATGTGTTAGCCAACAACCCAGTCAAGCTTCTAGGACTTCTCTTGGGATGCCTATTTCAAAAAGTAGATTTCATTCATTTTTGATTACTTAGTAAGTGAGCACCAAAGGACTGGGAACCTGGGAGGGCCAAAAAATAAAAAAAGTTTTTTTCATATTTGTGCATCTGAATTTAGGAGCAATTTTGTGTATCTGCAGTTAAGAACGTGTTTAGAACATAATTCTTTTGTTGTTTTGTTTAAGAAGCACCTTATATAATATAATATATATTTTTTTTGAAATTGCAATGCTTGTTTATCAGACAATTGAATGTAGTAATTCCATTCTGGATTTAATTTGACTGGGTTAAACATGCAAAACCAACGAAAAACATTTAGTTTTTTTGTATAGCTACCTTGTCATGTATGGAGTCATTGATACCTAGGGCCTGGTGATTATTCATTTAAATGAAGATCACATTTCATATCAACTTTTATATCCACAGTAGACAAAATAGCACTAATCCAGATGCCTATTGTTGGATATCGAATGATAGACAAACTTATGTAGCAGAGATTATGCCTGCAAAGGAAAATTATTCAGGGCAGCTAATTTTGATTTACCAAAATATCAGTAGTAATATTTTTGGACAGTACCTAATGGGTCAGTGGGTTCTTTTTAATGTTTATACTTAGATTTTCTTTTAAAAAAATAAAAACAGACAAAAAAATTCTAGTACTATAGATGATGTAATACCAGCTAAATCCAAACAATAATAAAGTGGAGGGTTTTACATTATTCATCTAATGTGTTTGTATTCATGTTAAAGATACTACTACCTTTGAAATGGGCAGAGAACACCAGATGGTTGGAATGTTAGCCCAGGAAAATTCAAATAATTTTGGAAATCTCTTTTCATTCTTCTTTGAAGTGCCACTATTGGACAGCTGACACTTTGCGGCTGATACCGCTGTTGGACGTAGGGAACACGCTTCTCTCCTCCCCCCACCCCCCGTGCTGAGGCAATTTAAGTTTTGAAATATATAATCAACCTGGGGGTTAGGGTAGGGTGGGGAAGTAGGTTCAGGAATTTCGAGAGTGGGAAATACAGTAATAAGAGCCTTGCAAGTACTCTGAGGCACATGGATACTGGTATTTGGGGTATGCACCAGGCTTCTGTACTCCTCTTGTGCCCTGTGAACTACGGATGGCAGCCATTTCTAAAATGGCAGCTGGAGTTCTATGGAAGAGCAGGCATTGTCCACTGTACAGTCTAAGGAATAGCTAGTGATCTGAGTTTCTTTTGGTCGTTGCTTAGCTCCGGGCTTGCCGTGATGATTCTGGAAGGCTGATGTGCAACCATCAGAGAAGCTAGTTCATCCAAAAAGAAGACTCTACAGAGGTTGCAAAATCCAGCCCCAAAGGAAGTAGAGTCATTGGTTAGAGTTTCCTCTGAACCTTGCCAGGCTGTCTAACCATGCCATATCCCATGCCTTTTAGGGGCTGATCAAATAACAGACTTCCTGATCATTTACTCTCGATCACATGAAGGTGTTCTTGCATTAAAATCTTATACACTGAAATGGCCACTGATTTAGGCTGTTGGTTTAGAGTACCCCTACATGAAACCAATGCATATCCCTTCCTATTCATACTCTCCCACTCTGAGATGGACTGTGGATGCCGGGAATGATCACTAGGACCGTAGTAGTAGCTAATGTTCACAGGCAAATCCGCTTTGGGAAACGAGTTACTCGGAAGGCAGTTAGAATCGTAGAGTAGTTTGTGAGGCAATCCCGCTTCCCTTCGGTGCAAGGCTTGGGAGGACAATCCAGATTACACCACACACTTCCTAGGTGAACTCCCTGAAAACTTACTCGCAGCTGGAGCAAGGGAATTCAACTGTGGTCCCAAATATTCATCTTTTCACTAGTGTGATTCCTCTGTTTCTGGCTGCATCTCCTTCTCATTTGGGTTAAAGTGAGTGTGGCCTCTTTCTGTGTCGTTTGTCATTGTTTTCTAAGTAACCGCTGGCTCTACTATGGCACTTCAATTTTGCACTGTCTTTCAGAGGTTCAAGGAAAATTTCTCTTCTTCTTTTTTTTTTTTTTTGCATCCAAATGTGCCTGAACTTTTAAAATATGTAAATGCTGCCATATTCCAAACCCATCTTCAGTGTGTTTGTATAGAGCTGTGTACCCTGGAAACAACATACAGCCCCATGAGCAGGTGCCTGAGATGTGGACCCCTTTGCATTCACAGAGAGGTCATTGGTCATAGAGACTTGAATTAATAAATGAAATTATGCCAGTTTATGTTCTCTCACAGCTTATAAACGATGCTTTTTGTGCACAACATACTCTTCAATGTAGAGCTCTTGTTTTATGGGAAAAGGCTTATATGCCAAATTGTGTCTGATGGTTTAATATGTCTTTTCGCTGATGCATACTATTACTGATGTGATTCTGTTTTGTTGCAGCTTTGCTTTGTTTAATGAAACACACTTGTAAACCTCTTTTGCACCTTTAAAAAAGTAAGGAGTCCAGCGGGATGCT
The DNA here is from genome assembly GCF_002288905.1 of Enhydra lutris kenyoni. NCBI lineage: Eukaryota > Metazoa > Chordata > Mammalia > Carnivora > Mustelidae > Enhydra > Enhydra lutris. The sequence continues at coordinate 15,071,919 of NW_019154146.1, read as the reverse complement.
CAAGCACTTGTAAACAATTTTCTCAATCTATTTGATGTTCAAATAAAAAATTAAACAAATGTCAACCGGCTCAGTTTCCGTAAACTCCCTTCATGCTAATGGCTTACTACGCTCAGTTTCCGTAAACTCCCTTCATGCTAATGGTTTACCACTGATTGCCTCAAACCAAGGTGATGGAATGCATGGAATCCTGAAGATCATTCTGATGCCAGGCTCCTCCCCCCGCCCCGCCCCCCGGCCACTGGGGACAGGAGGAAGTGTGTGGACATTGGAGGCCGGCAGACCTGGCCTCACTTCCTGGTTCCACCACATACAAGGCTTATGATCGCTGGCAATGAATTTTTCAGAGCCTCCCCTTCCTTGTCAACAAAATGGTGACAATAACACCTAATTCACAGGGTGGTTTTGAGGATTACATGAGGTGCTTTCATTCTGTATGTGTCTCCACAGTCTCTTTGTCCCTTACTATCCTTCTCTGAATACCAAGGAATGCGGTTGTCTTCATGCACTGTGTGTTATTTCCAGGGCTCTCCAGCTTTGGGGAGAATGGTTCACAATCTGTGTGTCAAGGCTGGAATGGGGACTAAAGGTAGATTCTATGCACGAACTGGCTTCAGATCAGTCTCCAACATGACACATTCTTAAGCCTTTATGGACCTCTAAATTAAGAATTGCCATAATTAGGGGCGCCTGGGTGGCTCAGTGGGTTAAGCCGCTGCCTTCGGCTCAGGTCATGATCTCAGGGTCCTGGGATCGAGTCCCGCATCGGGCTCTCTGCTCAGCAGGGAGCCTGCTTCCCTCTCTCTCTCTCTGCCTGCCTCTCTGTCTACTTGTGATCTCTGTCTGTCAAATAAATAAATAAAATCTTTAAAAAAAAAAAAAAGAATTGCCATAATTAGATTTGTTTCTGCCAAAATACAGAATATATGCCTCACGGGAGCAAATGTTCACAACTTGTATTATTTACACCACGGGCTATGTGCATTAAAAAGCTCGTTTTATGTTCACATTCATGGTTGCTTAAAATTGCAAGATTTAGAGTTACCACCAAAAAAGTAGTGCTAAGTCCAGGCGAGCGATGTTCACTCAAGACAGAGAGAGCTTTCTACCGGAACTGCCTGCTGACGATCTGGGACACCTGGTTGAAAGTACAGGTGAGGTGACTTCCCTTTAGCAGGAGTTTCCTCTGTGTGGATGAGATAACCTCTAAGCCAAAATGTTGAGATTCTCTCTGCATAAGGAATGATCTTTGATTTTCCTTTCCACCGGCGTTGCAACACATGCACATTCTCACACAGAAAAGTCCCATTTACTGGGTGCTTCACGATGCCACGTACTAGCTCTATACAAATTTTTCTAGGTAATCTTTATCTAGTTATGATATGAGGGTAGATATGTTACTGTCCTTACTTACCAGGGAGGAAACTGAGAACGCAGTTAAGTAAGGGTCCCAGTATCAGAAATCTCAGGAATGGCAGACATCTGATCACTTCTCTGGACTGTAAACATGACTCCCACTTCAGAAACTGGGTTTGAGGTTCTTGGAAGTTAAAGCCATATAGCACCTGTGAAAAAAATTTTAAAGATTTATTAGAAAGAGAGAGAGCCTGCACAGGTATGCGTGTGGCAGGGGGAGGGGCAGAGGAAGATGGGGAGAGGGTCTCAAACACTCTCACCACTGAGCACGGAGCCCAACACTCCATCTCATGACCCTGAGATCGTGACCTGAACCGAAACCAAGAGACAAAGCCTTAACCCACTGAGCCACCCAGGTGCCCCAATACGTGTGAAATTTTAATCAAGATCAGAGAATGTGCTAATTTTTATTTAACCAAGTTGACATTTTATGAGTAGAAAAATTCACATGAACTTTTAAGGCAAAACATGACTCTTATGGCATTTTGGACAGGAAGCTTAATGCTATGTCCCTCAAGTTCTGAAAAACATGTGTCCCCCTCCCTTTCCGACGGGTGGCCCTTGGACAGCAGAGCTTGTTAAGCACTTCTTTTGCTACCGTCCCTGACACTTAGTGCCAGAGCTTTTTGGTTTCTGAGGTTGTACCAGGCACACCTTCCTGCCCCTGGTTTCTGCCAGGAATGACGGGGGAGGAGTGATTTTCCGCTGTACCTTGGCACCAGGGGGAGAACTATTTCTAGCTGATGACCCGAGACCTTGAGGTCTGAGGCAGCGGCACCCCACCAGAAGTGGGGCCTTTAGAGGGGACCGTACCTAGGTGAGGCTCACTCCCTTTCTTTGTCACAAGACCAGCACCTATCTCATGGCCCAGGAATAAGACCATGGCCTTGAGCCAAGGCACCTAGTGTCTGGGTAGAAGGGACAAAACAGTGGCTCTCATCCCAATTAGATGAAAGTCAAGGGAAAAAAAAAAAACTGAAGAAGGAAGCATTTGGGCAAACATTTTCTGAAGTGATTTTGAAACTGGGTGGGAAAGCTTCAGTGGCCAGACAACTGAGGAGCAGAGGAAAAGAGTCCAAAGTGGCCAGTTCTGGACTCTTTGCCATGAGCCAGTCACTAAGAAGGCCACGAGATAGCACTCTGCATGACTTTCCGGACTCAGTGCCCTGCTAGGCCTTTCCGCAGCACTCGACCTGTCATCAGATGCCTTTTTATCAAGACATCAAAAACTGTGAGAAAAGCCAATGAAAGGTTTGTGAGCTGATAAATATTTTTTATGGGATGACTGAATTCTTGAGTTCATTCCAGGCTCAACAGAGTTTCAGCCATGAAGGTTCTTGAGTATTTCCACATTCACAACCAGAAAGAACATGTGGGAATCCCGAGGATGCCCAAACCCAGGTTGGGGATGGGGCGGAAACACCAAGAGGGTGCGGTCACAGGAGGGAATCCTGTCACTGCCAGTGGCAGCTGCCTTGTGTGTCATCCTAGTGCCTCAAGGACACCAGCAGGACACCTGGCTTTCTGGGGTTCAACCATACCAGGGAAGCATGTCCTTCAACACGAAGGGAAGGGCTGAATGTGCGAAGCTGGAACTGCCCCCTGCTTCACAGGAGATGGATTATAAACCAGAGCAAATCACCCATTCACTTATTTTTGAATGTATTATTAAATGCTGAAAAACGTCTCTTAACAGTCCTTACCATCGGGGCACCCAGGTGGCTCAGTCAGTTCAGCGTCCAACTCCTGATCTCAGCTCAGGTCTTGATCTCAGGGTCATGAGTTCAAAGCCCCACGTTGGGCTCCGCGCTAGGCATGGAGCCTACTTAAACAAAACAAACACACAAAACAATCCTTATAATCGAATCCATTCATGAATGCAAAAAAAAAAATGTGTAAAAAGAAAATCATTAGTGGATTTATGGGGGAAAGAAACAAGCTGGGAGGTTTGGATAGAGAATCTTGTTTTCATTACTTGGCAAGGTTGGTACCAAGCCCTTCTAGCCTAGGATCATGAGACCTTGGGTCCAGGAAGAAGAAAGACCTGGATCCCAAGAGAACAGAACCCAAGGCAGCTCCAGGCTTCACACTATGGAAAAAACTGCTAAGCATTGGACCATGTTTAAAAAATAATAATAATAATGGGAAGTCAACATCAGAGAACTTAAAGCAATACAGAGATTGTTCATTATTCTCCACGACTGCATAGAGGCAGAAAGATAAAATGGGTTCCCTCTCAAATTTCCTGTGTTCCATTTCCAGTAAAATATCCTGACAAGTGGGTCCTCCCGTTCTCCAGCCCCTACCCCTCTATGATACTGGAGACTTGCGCTCTCTGATGCTGGCAGGGCAGCTCACCCTTGGGGGTACCATAAGGTTGCCAGGAGAAGAAACTGCTTGATGAAACCCCAGGGAAGGGGTGCCAGGATCTTACAGAATCAAAAGAATCCAAAACCCTGAACAAACAAGGTTTATCACCTGCCTGACTACCATCTGGGTCACCATTTAGGTCCCCAACTTCCCACTCCTGCTGAGCTCTGGGAAGCCAGGGGTGCCCTGTCTTTGCCAGTGAGAAGTCCCCAGCTCTGAGAAAGGAGCTCTGCACAGGGGCCAGAACCTTTGCCCTCCTGATGCCAGCACTCACAGTGGAGGGAACACCAAGGACCCAGGAACCTGGCAGATGCTCCAGCTAGGACACAAACAACGTGATCGCTGACCGGCCAAAGGATTTGCAGAACTTTCTGTGCCTACTACCCAGGAGCGAAGATGTCATTTCCATTCCAAGCAAGAACGTTGCAGCCCTAGCCCTACCCCCTCCCTGTCCCCCAAACAAAACCTAACAAAAACAACTGGGGAAAAAAAGAATGTTCCATGGAAGCCATAGAGGGAGGAACCGCGAAAGGCAGCCAGATTGAGGTACAGGAGGGCTGATCAAGTGTTGAGCTACCCCAGCAGGGATGCCATGCTGAGCAATCCTATCAGGACGAGGGAATCTGACTGGCCCCAGGGTCATGTTGAGAATAGCCCTGCAGCCAGTGTTGTTACTCTTGGGCAACTCTGTCTCCTGGGTGGGCAAGCTTTTCTCCTCCCAGAAAAGTCTGAAAATTAATGTGAGCTCTAGAAACTCTTCCCATAGCTATTTCTGAAATCAGTTTGCTATTAGAGGAAACAATTATCAAATGGCCAGCGTATCTGTCCCTTCTTGTCACGCACCACACAGGACAAACACTGATGTCTCCAGTCCTTAACAGAACCTCCTCCAGTGGGTACTAGTGTTGTTCCTCAGGAGGCTAATGAGGACCAGAGAGGTGAGGTAACTTGCCCAGACTACACAGCTAGGAGGTGGTCCAGCTACGGGGTTGAGCTGGCAGGGCCTGTGGCCCTTGAGTCTTTGCTGCAGGGGAGCCTCCTTCATAAGACTTGGACACAGAGGACTTTATAAACGTCCAGGACCTTCGTTCCTCTATCAGGTTTCCATTCTGATCAGCAGAATCCGTGAGGGTGGTGGAGGACAGGAGGGGCCAAGCCCCACGCCGAGCCCCGCTTAGGGAGGCAGAATGGTTAAGGCAGGTTGTTGATTAGGAGCAGATTTTAAGGAAAAAGTCAAGCAAGTGAATCTTCGAAGCCTGTCTCGGGGAGGAAAGGCATATTAGAAGCCGCCCCGGCTTTCCGAGGGGCTGCTGGTGTCCCCGCCCCCATCACTTCCGGTGGCCATGCTGTCCCTGATGAACTGATCTCACCGGCAGTGGGAACTTCTGGAGTAGAGAGTAGTTTAGAAAGCCGAGGTGTTACTTGAACACATGAATCTCACTGGGAGGACATCTCTCCCAGGAAGCCTCTTCTCTGGGATTCACTATATACCCTCATCAGGGAGTCTCCTCATCTGAATTTGGGGGCTCGCCCACCGTGGCCCTTCCACCCTGGAACTGGAACCAACACTAAGTTCAGAATGACCATCCAGAGCGAAGTCATCCATGAAGATGGTACTTTTAATAAACGATCCCCAAACATTTACGCTGAGCATATCCAAATTGTTTTTTTAATTAAAAAGCAAATCAAATGTTTCTCATGCAACAACAGAAGTACCCTTTTGGCTGATTTTAAAATTATTGGTATTACAGCAATTAGGATCTCAAAAACAAATCATGCTCCTTGTCACAATTTAAATAATATATTTCAAATAGTTTCTCCCCCTGATGATTCTGTTCACAATGTGAAGCCTTGAATTTCATATATATCTTTCTAAAATTTTCCTTGCCTTAGGCAGTTAACATGGGTTTTCTTCCTACAAAAATGGGAACATATTTAGACACTATTCCATAGTTGTTTTTTTTTTAAATTTAACACCTTCCTCAATAAATAAATATAGATTAATCTCATTTTTAAAAATAGTTGCATTATAGTAAATATTAGGTATGCAGTCAAATTTATTCAACAAGCCCCATGCTGCTTTTGGCTGCTAGAGCTAGTGATAAAAGGAAGGATCATTGTCTTGTTCCCTACTGGCATTGGGGCAATTGTCTGGAAGTTGACAAGTAGCTTCTTACTTCACGTTAAAACTACAAAAATGACTCCAGGTAGATTAGAAACCTACTGGAAGAAAATGCAAGCACCATTTTCATAATTTCGGAGAGGAAAAGACCTTCTTACTATAGACTATCCAGAATCTATAAAGGAGAAAGAACCTGTCAGACATGAGGACATAAAAATTAAAACTTTCTGTGTAACTAAAGGAACTGTATAAAGTCAAGACAAATGATATACAGGGTTATTTATTTCTCTAATATACAAAGCATTCCTTGGAAATTATAAAAAAGAGAAAGAAAAACAAGAGAAAAGTAGAGGCTATGGAAGACATATGAATAAAACGCAGAGGTAACAAAAATGGAATCATCATATAAACGGGTCACAGAAATGCAAATTTTTTTTTTTTTTTTTTTTTTAAAGATTTTTTTTTTTTGACAGACAGAGATCACAAGTAGGCAGAGAGGCAGGCAGAGAGAGAGAGGAGGAAGCAGGCTCCCTGCCGAACAGAGAGCCCGATGTGGGGCTCGATCCCAGGACTCTGGGATCATGACCTGAGCCGAAGGCAGAGGCTTTAACCCACTGAGCCACCCAGGTGCCCCCAGAAATGCAAATTTTAAAAACAATGAGCTACTGTTGCCCTCCGTTGGGCAATATTTTAGAAAAGTGATAACATTTGGTCCAGCTCTTCCAAACTTGTCTTGGGTGCGGCAATCACCAGAGAGGACAAATACTGATCCTCAGGGCTCGTGATTTAATTGGCTTAAGGTGAGGCATGGGATTCTACATTTTTGTCAGTTCCCTGAGAGATTCTAATGTGCAGAATTTAGACATTGATAACTTAGGAATGATTCCCATAACTTAGAAATCACTGCTTTAGATTAGGGGGGAGTGGGGAGTGAGGAAACGGTTCTCTTCCCCACTGTGGGGGGTGGGGATTGTAAATCACTACAACTTTTCAGAAAATAACCTGGCAAATTTATTGAAATTTACAATGTCCATACCTTTCTGATTCAGAAATTCCACCTAGAACAATGCTCTTACAGAATTAAAGGCAGCAATACCCAAAGATATGCATGCAAATACATGTCAGTCAACAGTAGCATTGTTTGACAGGAAAAATCTGGAAGGAACCCACCATTGAAGGAATATCCTGAGGAATCCAGTGGAATGAACACGTATGTACTGAGGTCTGTGGAACACTGTTAAGTTAAAAATGCAAGTCACAGAAAAATAAAAATAGAGTTCATCTTTAAAAGCAGTATGTGTGTACTGTTTGAATAACAAAATCAAAAAGCATAGAAAGGTAACACCAAATAGAGAAAGGAATGAGAAGGAGGTCAGAAACTGTTCATTTTTCTTTAGGAAACAGGAAAATCTTTTGTAGTTTAAATGGTTGACTTTAACAATTAGCCTTTAAAGTAGACACTTATAAAAAAGAGAAAGAAATGGGGTTTGTCCTTAGATGTATTAAAACTTGTAATAGGGGCGCCTGGGTGGCTCAGTCAGTTAAGCGGCTGCTTTCAGCTCAGGTCATGATCCCAGAGTCCTGGGATCGAGTCCCACATTGGGCTCCTCGCTCAGCGGGGAGTCTGCTTCTCTCTCGGCCTCCTCTGCTGCCACTCTGCCCGCTTGTGCTCTCTCTAAATCGCTGTCAAATAAATAAATAAAATCTATAATAAAGTAACTGATATACCGTGCCAGTCAGTATATTAGTGGTCATATTTATACTATTTACTATATATCTATGTTATATCAATATGTAGTTAGATATAATATAGATATATACATTATAACTTTGTAGTCGGATATAATATATATATACACATTATGTTTGTAATCAGTTATTCCATATAATTCCATATACTGCTACAATTAAGACAGCAGTGGAAAGACAGGTCAACAGCACACCAGAGTCCAGAACAAAAATCCAGATTTATGCGGATACTTATTTGATGAAATGGACAAGTCTGTGGGGGAAGATGGGAAAATCGCTTATAACGAACATGGTGTCCGTGGCCAGCGAGGGAGAGGGAACCAGTCCCAAGATGGAGAAATCTGGGGCAGGTGGTGGCCTAGAGCCCAGAGTGGGACTTCGCTAATGAGTTTTCAGGTAGCACAGACGTCCTAGACCCGAACCAGACCTGGAGGGCCCTGGCCCGGACAGAACGCACCCCTGCAGTTTCCGGTCAACCTGCGAATCCCGTGGAAGTGGGGAAGGGGAGGGAGGTGAGCTGTGCTGGGCGGGTTGGGGTTGGGGGGACCGCTGGGGACGCTCGGCAGGGTTGACAGTTGCTTGGTAGCCTCACTTTCCGAGCTCAGCAACTGCCTCAAGAATGTGTCCAGCAGGATTCGGGCCTGGGCTTGGAAAGCACATCTGTGAGGCGCCGACCCTACTGTGGGGCAGGAGGACCGGGATTTCTTCTCCACCGCCGGTGGCACTGATGCCGTCCGTCATGGGTACCACAGCCTACCAAGGATTGTGTTCTGATAAATGGGAGTTTTCAAATTCGGTTATGTTCCTGCTCCTGTATTAGGTGACAGGTTTAAAAAAAAAAAATGGCAAGGTTGATTTATTTTCCTGTGACCTTTATATTTTAGAAGGATTATACCCCTGTCCCAACTGGCTTCCTCGGCTCCCCAGATTAAATGTTCCTCGTTGTTCAGCAAATGGTATGGGGTTACAGCATGTCGCTGTGTTTTTTATTAGCAATTCTCAACTGTCCGACTTCTCGAGCCTTCCAAGATTCTCCTTCCTCAGCAGTTCCAGTGAATTCCTCCAGAGCCTGCCCTTGCCCAATGTCCTGCCCAGTGGCAGAAAATGCCCCCGATTCACCTGCTCTTTCACTGACTCATATGAATGAGGATTCTTCCCCAAATTCAGGCTCCTCTGTGGCATTCCCAAATGGATTCCTGGAAGAGATTTTAAACTCTGAGGGAGACGTCAGTGAGAAGCCAGGAGCTGAAAAATAAAAGCCATTCCTTTTCAGTTTCATTGTCTCTGGATTAATGGAGGTCTGACAATCAGCCTCTTATCACAGTGTATTATTAAATCTAAAATAGAAATGACCACCCTTGGTAAAATGTCCCTTCGCGTCACTTGAACTTGGTGCTTGCTGCTCACGACAAACGGCTTCCATGCCCATCCATCGCCTCACCTGTCCCTGCGTCTGCAGATGAACACTCATGCTCTTCAGAAACACACACCACTGTCACATAGATCAGGTGACGAAGAAGCGAAAAGAAGAAATTTGCTGCTAGGAAATGACAAAGACAGATGCAATACATTTAATTTTCCTTTTCTCCCCTAAATCAAACACTGTTTCTGTTTGGTTCCCTTCTAGTCTCATTGACCTTGAACCCCGGTTTCAAGACATCACTGGTGGAGCCAAGTACACATTCTTCCATATTCAAAGGACCTGTGAGGGTTGCACAAGAAGTGATGGTGTCCCTCTGGACACCTCCTGGCTGAGACCGGCCTCCTGAGCTCTGGCGCAGGTCACGCACCACAGTGGGCATTTGATAAACACCGTGACAGGAAGGGAATGTGCTCTGCCTGGTGTGTCTGGACCTATTCAGGGCGCCCTCCGGGCCTCTTCCTTCCCCATAGTTCCCCGAGGATACATCTGGTAATGCCAGACCGGTGGGCAGCGGGGAAGGAATCCAACCCAGCACGGCTGGTCGCAGGCCCACCCACACCAGTGCCTGGAGACCCTGTGTTTTTGGCCACGATCAGCTTTCATAAAACAACCCGCTCCACCTCTCTTTGCTTTACGATATCTTCTGTGGCTTGTCAGTAAAGTTCTTTAGCTTTAGTTTCTTAATAATTGGCCCCAGAGCATAGGCTGTAAATCAGCTGACCACAACCTGCCTTTTTGAACAGGAAATCCCAGACCTCAGCTTGCTGAATTTCTCATCCAAGCCTTTTGAAGGTGTCTCTCCTCTCTTCGTACAAAAACAAGGGAAGCTGCTGCCACCCCATTTTCCAGGAGGCAACACTCTTGCTCCCCAGGGGCGGTTTTCCCAAAAGTCTTTCACTCTTCCTTGGAATTCTTGTGAAGTCACTACTTTTAGGTCTCCAAGCCTTTATTTCTCCATGTTAGCTCTACGGATTTTCTCCTTCCTCACCACTTCTAACATTTTCTGGTTGCCTGCATCCATCTCACCATGTTCACGGTCAGCCAGTGGCCTCTGTGCCCTGCCCCTCCTCATCCCCTACTCTCGGGATCACCGGCTACCTCCAGGCCACAGCAGGGCCCGTGGCAGTCTTTACTCCAGAAATGAGGGCCCTTTCGCCCCCTCAATATTCTTTTAAACCCCCTCATCTTGTCCCCAAACATCCTTTCTTTCTTACCAGGGTTGGCTGGGGTGCAGGTAAGGGTTCTCCTGATGCTATCCTGTGTCCCCTTTCTCAAGAGGCAGGTAAGAGTGTGAGGGCTCCAGGCAGATGTACCAGACCCACTGGTGGCTGGCTTGGTTCTCAAGAGACTGGTTGTATCACCCCCTGGGGAAAGCCAGGACCTCACGGCTTCAATGTTTCCACCCGCCAGGACTTTCCACTTCTGTCCCAGACGTTGGATGAAGTCTTCAAAAATTAAATAGAAATGCACCTCACCCATCCCTCTGGGTGCTTCACAGGGTTATTTAGAAAGGCACAAAAAGATTAGATTTTTCTTAGTCAAAACCGAAGTTTTTTCTCAGCCACATTTAACACTTGATTCTTCGGTGATGGGAGATGCCTAGTCAGTCACGTAATCATAATGCGGAGAAGCAAGGGCCCTGCCGTCTCTTGGTGCTGGTCTCCATGAGTAATGTCTCACTGTGTGGTGATTTTCCTGAGAGCGGCAACATTTGTCTGTTGTAGGGCTGTACTGCCCCGACCCCACTACTTGGGAGCAGGAGTAGCAGGGAAGTGAGGTAGGAGCGTGGCCCCATCTCAGGGGAGGGCGCCTGCAGCTCCATTCACTGCCACAGCTCACAGCCTTTCCAGAAGCAGGAAGATGGGAAACTTAAACAGGTTTCTCTTCTTTAAAATAAGAACAACTCAACTCTGATCTGTTCCCTGAGCGAGGTTCTGGGGAAATGAGATAGGGATAATCTGACAGTAAAAAACAGAATGCTCGGGGCACCTGGGTGGCTCAGTGGGTTAAAGCCTCAGTAGGTTAAAGCCTCTGCCTTCAGCTCAGGTCGTGGTCTCGGGGTCCTGGGATCGAGCCCCGCGTCGGGCTTTCTACTCAGCGGGGAGCCTGCTTCCCTCTCTCTCTGCCTGCCTCTCCGCCTACTTGTGATCTCTGTCAAATAAATAAAATCTTAAAAAAAAAAAAAAAGAAAAAAGAAAACAGAACGCTCATGGAGGAAAATTCAGTAGTGGGAAGTCTTGAATGTAGTCTAACAGTGGTCAGCGAAGTCTTCAGGGAGTCGGTGGCTTTGTGAGTTGAGTCTTATCGGAGAGGACAGAAAGAATGGTAAGAACAGAACTGTGAAGGTAAGAGGGGATGGGGAAGTTCTTTTCAACGGTCAGGCTAAAATCACGTCAGGTGTCTGTTTCTAATGCAAGCTCCCAGGTCGTACCCCCCAGAGATGGGATGAGAAGGTCTGAAGTAACCCCAGGAACTGGGAGATCTAATAATCCTCAGGAACCCTAGTTGAGATGTCACTCAGGCTACATCATCATGGAAACCATGGCAGGCAGCTTCAGGTTGAGTACCTCAGTTTGGTTTAGATTCTCCAAGTAGAGCAGGATTTGTGCCCTAAATGCCCACAGGAGTTAGACTGGGACAGGTAGTGGGCGGAGTTAATAGGATATAAAGGCAAATGTAAAAACTGTCTCTTTGTGCTCTTCAAGTGACAGCAACCACGTCACCCCTACCATGACTGGCATGCAAGAGTATGCACGCAAGGCACCAGAGCTTTCCATGTTCAAGGGAAGGCTGAAACCTGGGCTTTATATAAATCCTCCTCTTCCAGTTATTAAAGGATGGATTAAAACTCCATGTACCAAGCAATTCCACGATGGCTGCTGGCTGGCAAGATCGGAGGGGCAGAATAAAATCTTATTATATTTGGACTTGAATGGTGGATGAAAACTCTATTTCTTCTAGCAGATAATGAAAAGCAACAGAAAGTTTTGGAGTAGAGTAGGGATGTGAACAAGAGAGCTTTAAGAAAATCCACATAGTTACTGTGTATCCTTGGGATGGAGAGGAGATATGGTCTCCGTGAGAAGATTAATGTGGGGTTTCTTCCAACTGGGCAAAGGGAATAGAGAAGAGAGGGGGCTGTGAAAAACGCTGGGGAGTAAAAGATCAGGAGATTTGATTAGCTGTGGGAAGGGAAGGGGAAAGAAATCATCCAGAGTCATTTACGTCTAAATGTGCGCTACCTGTAACCATCTTTTTTTCTTTCATATATACTTATGTTTTAGCTTCTCTTATTCTCCACAAAGGATCATTTAGGTTGTGCTATGGTAAGTGCCTGCTTAGTATGTAAATTTAGAGTCATTTCTCCAGGGGGGGAGAAAAAAAAGCACAGACAAGATATTTTATAGTATCTATAATAAATGCAAAGAAATCAATACAAACAAAACTTGGCTTTAGCAAACTGTACATACATAAATAACTTTTCTTTGACTGTAACATTCAACTTTTTTTTCACATAAAGCCTTTCATGATCTTATTTATTACATCCAGTTTTTCTTTATACCTTTAAAAAAAGTGCCTTTAGATTTACAGCTTGTGCTTCTAAAGCAAAGGTTAGAATATCATGCCCCAAAGGAAACAAGGTAAAAAGAAAGGTGCCATATAAGCTCTTAAAAACTGTATGTTACAAGGTTCTAAAATCTCGTCAGCACTGGTTGGTAGGTTGGTTGGTTGGTAGGTTGCTCGATGCGAACATGGCTCCCAGGAGAGTCCTTTATTGAATGGATGGAGCAGCGCCATGGGAGAGCTGCTCGGTCTAGTGATGTCTTGGGTGTGCATAGGATGAGCCAATGGCCCAGAATTCTTGCATCCAGAGAACGTTGGAGGTCCTCAACCTCTTTAGCGCTGAGGCTCAGATTTGTCTGCTCTTCTCTTGTCCTTGTTTACCATCCACCTTTGGAGCCATGATTTTCACCCATGGGACACAGAGGAGGGCTAAAGCTGCCGCACCAAGGGCATTCGCCAAGATTCGGGTCCTGTTTTTGCTAGCTTAGGATCGCTTTTGGCCAAACCCTCCTTATGCTACCAGCACCGCTGCAGATGACGTCTGTGTGGTTCAGAGCGGAGGAGGGCCATTTGTGTATCTGAGCATGGGGTGGAATGATCGGGCAAAGTTGTTGGAGAGGGCACAGCTGTAGTCCTCCTCTGACATTGGCACGAGGCAGGCGAGCCCGATGAGGAGCAGCAGGAGAAGCTGAAGCGGAAGAGCCGCTCGGAGGACTCTGAACCAGAAGGCTCGGCCGGACCGAGCTGGCCGAGGCTCAGAAAGGGAGGAATCGGAGCCACCTTTTATGGACCTGAGAGGAGAATCAACATAAATAACTCAAATATCTCCAGTGTTGGATGGATGCTGCTTTTTGCTTCCTCACCTTCCTGAAAGCTAAAGGACCATGCCAAACCCAACCCGTCCTAGCAATGAGTGGGCAGCCTTCTGCAGTATGCCCAGGTGATCTCCCCACCACCACATGAAGAGTTTTTTTTTGGACACATCACTGATGAAAAAAATAAACATTTAGTCAGTCAATGAAAGGCAACTAATTGGTTTCAAATCCCATCCCTTAATGTGGTAAAACACTTTCCATCCACAAAGATAACTGCTCTACACACATCCGACCAGCATAGATCAAGCAGATCCAGGATAATTAAAATGTGGATGTTTGATGCAGGACATTTTGGTTTAAGGGTATCAGTAGCACCATTAGGTAAAATTAGTTGCTGTCAGAATTATGCAAAGTATCCCATCGTGCCATCTTGGATGGGCTGAAACCTATGCAGCAAGGTTAAGAACAGTGGCAGCCATCTTGAAGAAAGTCAAAGTTCAAAGAGTCTTAGAGTAGACCCTGGTTTCATCTTGCACTGAATCAGCATCTAACCCTGAGCCACGTGGGTCTCAAAGCTGTATGTGAAAGGGTGGCAGCAGAGTTAGCCTACAGAATACTTGTGTGGGATGGCGTAGATTCTAGGCCAATCCTATCTATTGCTAGCTCTGTGACTTTGGGAAACAGACACCATTTTCTGAGAATAGATGATCTTCTTGAAGGCTCCTTCTAGACTCACAGTTCCAAGTTTTCCTATCTACTTCCATTTTCCCTTCTAATTTTAAATAGTACATTAGAGATTAAGTATGAATTTCAGCATTCCTAAGAAAGACTGCAAAATTCTGAATATGGAAGTGAAGTCCTGGGTGAGGTACACTATTTTCTCTTTGTGAGTATCCACTAATGTCTTATTTGGTTACGAGTAGAAAAGCTGTAGAAGGAAATGGTACTTACAAGAGGCATTTTGTACACACATACACATGCACACAAAACACTCCACGAACAAAAAGAATGTATGTACCAATGAGACACATTCCCCCATACCTACTACGAATTTCCTAATGGGGATAATATCACTAAGTGTTATAATATCACTTAGGGTAAAGACACTGAATATGAGGCCACTGGGGAAATAAGAAGGTTTAAAAACTATATTGGTTACTCTACATTTTTCTCATAAGAAAACATTATATTTCCAGGTATCCTATAAGCCATTAATTTCTGAAAACAGATTACATTCATATCAGTGAGGGATAAGGGGTGGCACCAAAGAAAATAAATGTTAAGACAAAAAAACAGACACAAATCCCTTAAAAGAGAACAGAGGGAGTACACAAAGCTTTCTTATCACACTGTCATAAGACAAGCAGACTACTCCGGCAGGAGCTCCAAACAGCCACGTACCACACTGTGTTTCTAGAATGGTTCTTGCAGTTTCATGAAACAAACAAACAAACAAACAAACAAAAAACCCAAACAACCCAAAAACAAATTGTTGGCCCAAATTGTCGTATTCTTGTCCGAGGTCTACGACTAACATCTGTGTAACCTTGAACAACTCACTTCACTTCTGAGTGTCAACAGCTTCAAACCTTCCAAATTAGATTAGATGGTCTTCCAACTTGAAAGTTCCATATTTTATACATTTTATGTCTTCTACAAGTTGGTCAATATAGGCTACCAACTGGGAGGCCATAAGAGTTTAATCACCATCTAGTGGTCAAACTGATTAACTGCCCTTATGCTCAGGCCACTGAGCTACTCCTCATAAACTGAGTAGGAAAGGTTGTATATTTTTGTGAAAATATAGTAGAGCATACACGAAGTATGTCACATATCTATCAGTGGAAGGAGAAAACAAACTTCTCAAGCTTCCAGATTATAAAACATTCATGTTGAAATAAAACCTTAGGGAATATCTAGTCCATCTTCTAACTCCATACGTAAGTGGCTAAGGAGGGTTAAGCACTCTGGACTCTGAATCCAACATTTACTCTTCTAATCACTGGGCAACACACTAAGCATTTATCTTATTCTCTCACTTAATCCCTTTGATAGTCCCCATGTGCTCATTATCATTACCTTCACCTTATAGATGACGAAAAGGAGACTCAGAGTAGCCGGCTCAAGGTTATACAGTTAGCAAGTGGCGGAATTAAGATTTCAACCCTGAGATCTTTAAGTCCCAGAACTTGGACTCTCTGGATAGGGCCAATCACTTGCCCCAAATCACACAGTGAAATGAAAAGCTCTAGCAGGAAGCAGGGTTCCCAAGTCACGCCCTACCACCCTCTCTGCAACATTTTGTTGTTTGATGACACGAATGAAGGTCATCCAGGCCATACTTATGTATCTTACATGTAGAAGCAAAGAAGACAAACGCTTATATCCTAAAATATTTGGAGGTGAGTGGTTTCCTTGGGTCTGAAATAAATGCTTCTAATTGTAAAGCCTCAGAGTATCACACAGATCAACTCAGTATTATGGACATAAGAGCATTTTGCTTTGAGGCTATCGTACAATCTTGGGCAAGTAACTTAGTCTGTCTTGTCTTCAGTTTTCTCATTTGCAAAGACAAGGGGTGCATTAATTTTCTCAAATCATTTTGGGTCTGACGGAGTATGAATTCAATGGTTTGCCTTAAAGTGTGTCGAGAAGAATGGGACAGTCGCCCATGAAATCTGGATTGAATTTTCCTTCACTGTATTTTTCCTTTGAGCTGAAAACGTGCCCTGGCAAACACCACTCATCACCTGTCCCTGGGTGAGTTGTAATAGGAGCACCAAAGCCAACTCTACATTTCCTCCTTATTCAATATTTAAATAAAATGAAGTTGATTTCTAACAGTCTCTTTCTTTCAAAGACAGACATTTAAGGACGTTAGCTACGGGCAAGTCTGTGCATATACTTAACAGTACAATTTGACTGACAGAGGTGAATAGCCCATTTGTCAATTATTACCTTCTCTGAGCAAGGAAGCCAGAGATAAAGATGAAAACAGGGGCTGCACTTTGACAAGTCCGCTCCTGAGAAACACTAGAAAGGTCACCATCTTTGGAATATGGGCTCATGTGTTACGGAGTCTGTTGAAGGACATGGCACATTTAACAGCATCAGAGCATTTCTTATTAAAATTTAATTACCATGTGCCTTCTAACGTTGAAGAATGCTAACCTAGGGAGAAGTAATGGGCTGAGATAGGGACAGAGGGAACACGCAGTGCTGAGCGGGCTTCCGTGCAGTTGACTGCTCTTGGAAATGTCTATCTACTGAGATAAATGCCACCCCCTTGGGGACAATTATCAGGGTTTCAACATGCCCAAAATTGCCTCTCCTAGGACGAACCTATACTAGAGCTCTTAGTACCAGCAGGATAATGGTGTCCAGGGAAAAGGGTACTTTTAATATTTATCTGTTGACCTAAGGGCACCTGTTTCAAGAGTCTTGGGAAATCTGACAAGGGAAAGAACAAAGACTACTCATTAACTAGTCACTCATCACTCTCCGATGGCCTTATTACATAAATAGATGCGAGTTGAGATTGTGTTTATAGAGGAAAAATGAAATGTGTGAACTTATCCAAGAAACTCAGTCCATGGAGCTATTCCAGACAATTCTGCCCAGCAAAAATGTGCTTATTCTCTCCAAGTAAATATTTAGTTTATCGTTTTTCTCTCTCCCCTCACTCAAACTTCTGGGTAAGTAGCTGCCCAGGAGTTGTTTCATCTCTTTCCCTAAATACATACAGTTGTGGGAGAAGGAAGATGGTAGGGGAAGAACCAGGACAAAATAACACACCACACACAAGAAAGGATGATCCAGGGATGTCAAAAGCCTGAAGACTTTGCACAAAGTATGACTCATCTCAAAAATTTTATATAATCAAGGAGAATAAAATGAATTACTTCTGGGCATCAGTTATTTAAAGGCAAGTGAAGAGAAACTTTCAATGCATTTTGTTCCTTGTTTGCTACCAGTGGCAGTGTCCTAACAGGAATTTATCGTGAGAAAGTAGCTAGGTTGTATATGATCTTGCTGTCTGCTCTAGTGCGGATGGCCTTTGTTCCTTGGATTGTGGTTCAGAAGACAAATTTCCAGAATCAATTTAGGATTTCAGTCTTCTTTTTTTAAAAAAATGACCTGGCTGGTCCTAAGCAGTATCAGGCAGCCTGGGGCAGCCCAAGGTCTAGAACTGTTCTGTAAAGGAGCCCTCCCCTTCTCTGGCAGAGGGAAGTGATTTACCAGCTAGGATCCAGAGTCAGGTTGGCCTGATTCAAATCTATAATCTTCGTGCCTCTAATCCTCGGCGTCCCTGTCTGTGAATTTGGAAATACAGAGATGCCACGGGGATGTGGTAAGAGTTAAATAAGATGACAGATATACAATGCTTAGCATAGTGCTTAGGATACATTAAGCACTAAATAAATGTCACAATTGATCATTATCTTATCATCATTGTTAAAGCAAAGGTGTGCTAACTCATACCATGAGAGACTGGTTGTATATAGCTTTGTCTCCCAGGAGAATGGTCCTGATTTCTTAGTAGTTCTTTCAAAGACGTGATACATTTGCCAAAGTGGTTGACCTTTTCCTGGGAAACACTGGGAATGCATACCTCAAAATATCAGAAAAGAAACATTGGCGCTTTACCCTATTACTGTTCTCAGCCTTGGTGGCCAGCCTGTCCTAGTAGTACACCTGTATAGACTGAGGCTCTCTGAATGCCTACGGATAAGTAGATCCCATCAGAGCCTGACAAAAGACTTGAAAAAAAAATTCCATAAGAAACTGGACAGTGGGGGCACCTGGGTGGCTCAGTGGGTTAAAGCCTCTGCCTTCAGCTCAGGTCATGATCCCAGAGTCCTGGGATTGAGCCCCACATTGGGCTCTCTGCTCCGTAAGAAGCCTGCTTCCTCTTCTCTCTGCCTGCCTCTCTGCCTACTTATAATCTCTGTCAAATAAATAAATAAAATCTTTAAAAAATGCTTATTTAAAAAAAAGAAACTGGACAGTGTTTACAGTAAAGTGCTCACAGTTTTTTTTCCCCCTTCCTTTCATTTGCTGCTTCTCTTTCCACCTTAGTTCTCTGGGTAGAAGGTGCCAGAGACCAAAGGTGTCTGAGGAAATTTTGCATGTTTGAATATTTAGAATATGTTTTAGAATTTGTGGTTAACTTTTGGAATGAAGTCATCACATCACTGTATCCACACTATAGAGCAATTTCTCCTTTGCCTTGCTGGAAGCTGGAGTAAAATCTTCCCGTGTGCCATCTTTAAATAATTGACAGTAGAGTTGGGAAGACTTACTGGTGATTGAGTTAGATGATTTTAAGTCAAAAGCAGAAAAATAAAATGCAGCTGGACCACCATAAACATTCCTTCTTAAATCTATTTAATCTAAAAATGACGAATGATTACTATGAATGTCTTTCAAATGTTCATAATTTTCAGGGAGTCTTGAGGAGCTCCTTGTAATGGATTTGGGAATCTGCAGATTCTGACACATGGCAAGGACCATGTGGTAGTAATTTTGTAAGCCCAGGACGTAAACGTAGGAGGAATACAGTAAATACTGGTATCAAGTTATATGTAGGCTTAGAATATTAGATACGAGGACATAGAACTGTGGCTATAAGATCAACCTGAAATCATATACAGCAGGTAAGCAACTGTATTATGAATACCAGACCTTAAACAACAAAAACAATGTAAGAACCCCCTTCCTTCAAACGGTTTCTTCCAGCTCAGTCTCATTCCTCTCTTAGAAAGAATATGTGTCTATCATTTTCCATTGCAGATCGCTGGGGTCAACATTCTAAACTGTTTGTGCTTTCAAATTTGCTGGACCAGTGCAAGATCAAACACAAGGTACTCTCAAGTCTCAACGTAAAGGAACACCATGACAGCTTGGATAATGAGTGAAGTTAATTCTTTCCCAGCGGACTCCGCATTCCATTGTCGGGGTTGGGTGCACCCCAAACAGAGGTGCCAAGAAATTAAGAAGTCCAAGAATGTTTGACCACAACCTGGCTGCCAAGGTGTTTGATGACATCTGCCCTTCAGGTGTAGATCATTTGTATTCCAGACCCTCTATGGAGCGAAGTAAACACTGTGCTGTGTGCTCAGAAAGATGTTAATAAATAGCGCTGGGCAGAGCAGAGCTGAAAGGCACCTGTGGATGTCACAGTAAGAGGGTGGCTGTCCCAGCCGCAAAGCCCCATTAGGAGACACACTGAAGCACTTGCTGCCCTAGAAGATGATGCCTTGGACATTTGCAGAAGACCCATGCGACTGAAAGAATTGGGGCTACAGACTGATGTGATATTTAGGAACCAAAAGGTGGTTGCTCTTGGTGTTGCATGGTAACGTAAAAGACCATCATTGATGTCAACCAAAGAACTGATCTCTGGTATCCTAAAAGGACTGCTATGGGGACATTGCCCATCTCTGTTCATGGCCCATCAGTAATTTGTAGTGGACAAGATGGACAAAACAATAATCTGTCTTTAGTACGTGATTGGCTTTTCTTATAGGGGACTAAGAGAACATCAGAGCAGCTGTAGATCTCCACCATTATCTTTAAAAATCCTTGTGAGTTTTTCTCCATTCATATTTCATTATTGATTTATTATAGACCAAAAAAAAAAAAAAAAAAAAAAAAACAACCCCACAAAATTGTCATCAAACCAAACCAAAGGGAAAGAAAAAAAAAGGTGCAAGTAAAGGCTTAAAACCAAAAAGCACATCAAAGTATGTTCTGTATTGCTTCAGCTGAGTAGGAATCACCAAATCAAACATCCAGACCCTTCAGCACGCAGCTGGAAAACGAAAACTATTACTCAGGGATCGCTTTCAGCTCTACACTTGCTGGCCTCTCTTGAGATTCCAGCTCAGGAATGGTAAGTCTCCAGAGGGGCAAACTACTTGAACAGTCTGCTTGGGCTTGGAACGAAAAATTAGCTCCAGGGACAGTATTTTCATGTCTAAAAAGTCAACCAGGGGAACACGAACTGATTAGTGAAAGGGCAGAGCAGCACAGACATCACACCAACAACGAAGAAGGCAAAGCACCAGTAAGGGCAGGAACAAGGGGCTGTTGGAAGCCAGGCGTGAAGCACGGAGTGGCAGCTGTGCGTGGGCTCTCTGGGCGCCCCCTGGCAGGGGCACGGACTTCTCTCGACTCTAGCGTGAAAGAGCTTGCCAAGTGTCAGGAAGGTGAGTGACTGAGTGTGCTGGCAGAAGAGAAGTTTTGGGATAAGCAAAAGAGAGAAGGTGCTTATAAATTTTAAATAATACCAAATTAGGACTTGCCATTTTGAGAATTCAAAACCCACAATCTGGATAAAACATGAAAATAAAATAAAAAGCTGGGGATGTTAGTATATTTTATTCAGATTTGTGGGTTCTGTGAGTGGTAAAATAATTCATTGATCTATGACCTGTCTTATTGTAAAATCTAGAAATAAAGAGGATGATGAAAGTCTGCCATGAATCAAATGTGCCATCCACTGCACCGAATCCTTCCACACACACAGAATACAATGGGACAAAAAGTACCAGATGGCCTATGTATAGTTAGATGAAATTCTGGTGGGATCCAAATATTTTGTGCTCCAGGCTTTACTTACACTTTGCACTTAGAAAAGTCTCTTCCAATTTACTAGAAAAAGGGTGTACGGATGAAACAAGAAATTTCTCAACTACCCTGAGGCAGACCAGATAGAGGCCTACCTAAATCATGGACCATTTTCATCATCCTCTTGGAGTTCTAGAACAGTGTGGAAACCAGGAGAATAAGGTACCTGCTATGTGGACTGCTGACAGAGGGTCCAGGCTGTGAGAGACTACATTTGCCTCGTGGCTGTTTGCAATGAACAGGGGTAAAGAAAGAAGAATGTTCAGTCCAGGCAAATAAAGACAAGCTACTGAAAAAAAATAAACTAAAAGTGCGGCAAAGGAAAAATAAATCAAATGAAATGATCAGTAACCATGAATTCAGGAAACTGGCTTTTCTTTTGTGGAAGAAACAAAACAAATTCATATCTCTAGCATTCGTCACTGAGGAAACAAACAGTCGGGGTTTGGAGACCCCACTATAGTGGGTATATTTTCCCCCATTTTTCATGGTCTAAACACAGGTGACTATACCAGCCAAGGATTCACTTAAAATAACTATGAAGGTCAATATGGCTTGGCACACCATTATTTCTTAGTCTTCTAGAACACTGAAACAGTATTGAAATTCTCGGCAGATAAAAAATAACAACGGCAATATGAGATTTTTCTTTGTAGAATGCTGAGGACCCGACAAGTTAAATCAGGGCTAGAATTTGACTCGAAAAGCCAGTATTCCTTCACATTCTTAAACTAGGATCTACAGGAAACTAGTGAATGTAGTAAAAAACAATCCTAAATAAGATAATAACATTTATCAGCATAGAACTTGAGTGTTTATAACAAAAATAGTACAAACAAAATCAATACTTCTAAAAACTAAGGAAAATGGGATGTAATAAAAATGAATATAATCATAAAGCCGGACAAAAAAATAACAAAACAAAAACAAGCTTCTAATTACACAGAGAAATCAAAGTATAGAGGGTAGCAGGGGCCAGATTCGTCTTTCTGTCCTCACAGAATGCCAGTGAAGCAGCCTCCCGAAGGCTCTGTGGCTGAGGCCTCTTGAGCTGTTGCCTCTGTGTGGGCAGCACAGTCGCCCCAAACCGTCAGAACCACCTTCAGGAGCTTCTTCGCTTGAGAGTTCAAAAGAACCTCCACTTGTCTCATACATACACGGATCTCATGAGACGCTCTCAGTTTTGTCTGCTTCTGGCTGAGACGCCCCTTTACCTGGAACCTACGTTTTTAGGTAGACTCTGGTGGTAGTGGTTTGAAGGGAGGAGCCACCAAAGAAATAAGGAAACACCATGCTATCGATGGCCCTTGGAGCAAGAGAAATAATTTGTCTCCCTGTACCAACCACACCTTGAGCCCTCCTTCTTTGGAAAAACAGAATGTTCTTTTCCATTCCTGAGTGCACGTGGGGAGACCATGCCGCAGGGCTGAGGAAACACCACTTGGCTGGGTTACTGTGTGACAACCCTCTTCAGTAGGGGGACTCCTGCACTCCCCAGGGGGAGCCTATGGACCCTGAGGTAGGTATAGATTGTGTCACGTCCCTGTGTTCCCTCCCATGGGCCAACTGTGAAGGACCAGTGGAAAGTTACCGTTCTTTGTCTGTTTGGGGTGCTTCTTCCAGAAGTAGGACTCACAGATCCCGAAGTGTCCAGTTCATCAGCCGAAGACCAGGAAGACAAATCCTATGTAGGAAACAGATTCCTTCAATGACTCCGTGTCCCAAGGCCATGATGGCTTGGTTATCCCCAATGCATTTACCAGCCCATCCCCACCCATCCTCTGTAAAATCAAACCATTCTTTGGGCAAAATAGAATCAGACAACTGTAAGAACAGAACCTAATTCTTCTAATGTATCAGGACTTTTCTGGTTGTAAATTTGGTCCTGCTAGAAAATACAGGCACATTTTTGCTGCTCCTATGTCACTTACAGCTCTCTCATTTCTTGATGACACAGATGGGGATGAGTGGAAGAGGAGGAGGGGAAGGAACTCATCTTACACTCCAGGTCTCTCGGGCCAGGGAGAGACCAATTCATTTGAGTTAGAAACAAAATTTAGTCATCCAGGAGCCTGCTTTTGTAGTATGTCTGGCACTACTGATTTTCAGAGGAGACTGGTCCTTTGCAGGCTTACGATGGGGCGGGTGTTTGTGTGCTCAAAACAAGATTTCGCAACTGATTGTTTGAAGTCTTACCAAGCCCCTCTGTCTCTACAGATGCATTTCTCAAAACCAATAATACGGCCACGATGCAGTAGATTTAAGAAAAAAATCTAAAAATTAGATTTAAAAATCTAGATTTAAAAAAAAAAAATCTAAAAAGTAAATGAGCAGAAGACATTCTCTATGAATGAATTGCCGTCTGTGTCAGGAGATCTCATGCCTCCCGGTGTTTGAATACAAAACTCAGACGCCACGACTGGTTATGATCTACCACAGCCATGTGAATGAAAATGTGAAAACGTGTGAATTTGTAAATAAACAGGGTAAAATACAATACCACAGTAGAGACGGTAAAGGGTTAGCGGTAACGATTGCAAGAGGTTTTTTTTTTGATGTAATAGAATCAAAAGCAGTGTCCTAGTATAAAAGTTTATAAGTCCCTTTTTTGAATTTTCAGACAGGGCTTGTGAGAGCAGTGATTGAGAGCGGGCGCTTTATTCTGACAAGTACTATTTTCAAAGTCCTTCTAAAAATGGATAAAGATGATGCTTCTTTGGTTTCCTCTAAGAGATGCCACACAATGATGTCTGCTTAGAGCTTACCTGCTGACTGCTTGACATGTCTAATAGCTTCTCCAGCTCCTTGATGTGACGACTGACCTCCTTCAAGAGAAGTTTGAGCCGATTTCCAATTACATGGACTTTTTCTTTGGCTTCCAAACAGTCTGTGCCTTCAGCGTTCACCAGGAGTTGGCAAGACATGTCTTGCAGTGAGGCCACTCTGAGCTGGGATTCCAAGAGCTCATGCCTTATTTGCTACGTGCATGATAAGAAATGCTTTACTAACAACTTTTGATATTTGGGGAAAATTCCAAAAAGGCAGAATGACATCAGTTTAACTTAGCGGGCAATTAAACCCAAATATCCGAATGCTGTGCTCACATAGGGAAGAATGAGGCAGCCTGTGGCAGTTGGGAATCGGGGTCTGGGTTCTAACCCTGCCTCTGCCAAAAATAGTCTGTAAGTCCCCTGAACCTTCCTGATCTCAAGTTTTCTCATTTCGGAAAATGATAATACTCTTTCCTGCCTGGTTCACAGTAAGTATATTAAAAGGTTCAAATTGGTGATTATACATGAAAGTGCTTAAAATATCAAGTACTTAGCAAAAGAGACATAAGATATTCTTTTATACAGAAAGAGAAACATTAACATATAAATATAGCAAAACTCAGGTATGTCTAAGTATACGCTGATCTTTGTTCAACATTTTTTGAAGGCTATGGTAGTGATTCATTATTTACAACTAATATCTGAGGTCAAAAGTCAGTAAAAATGCCATTGCATAACTATTCCCTCATGGTTTCTAAGACCTTTATGGTACTGAATCAAAAGCTATCAATTCTGTTGGTTAGGTTAATAAGCATTAAATGTTGAGAAATGACATTTTAAAAACACAGAAGCTACAAAATGCAAATCATTTTCTCCTAATGGAACTCAAATATACTGCTTTATCTTCTATAAAATCTCCTAACTACACTGTACATTATATTGTCTAAAGTTCTTTGTATAAGAATCTACGCCAAGATTCTGCAAATTTCCTTTTGAATTCAGTGCTAGAAAAAGTTTCTTTCTCCTTGAGAACTGGCATGTTTTCTTCATCTCAGATAATGAAAATAACTTTTCACATTTTCCTTTTTGTCTTCATTTTCACAAAACATGGTGACAAGGTTACTGTTAAATCTAAATTTCTTCATCTTCTTTTTCTTTTTTTAAGATTCTATTTATTTATTTAAAAGAGGGAGAGTGAGTGAGAGAAGGAGCATGAGCAGGGGTAGAGGGAGACGCAGACTCCCCACTGAGAAGGAGCCCAAAGCGGGAATCGATCCAAGGACCCTGGGATCATGACCTGAGCCGAAGGCAGACACTTAACTGACTGAGCCACCCAGGTAACCACACTTAATTTCTTCTTAGAAGTCTTAATGGTCTCTTTCTAAATAATAGTTTCAATGTCCATAAAAATAAAATTTAAGCCACCCAATATACTCTTATTTTATGCATAGATGTAACAAATACAGTTTAAATTAAAAATAAGTATAATTGCCAAAGATCTGCTTTAGTAAAAACAACCTCATTAAGAAGAAGAACATCTAAGATTTCTACAACTGAGCAATGACTAAAGAACCAGATTCTAAAGCTGGTAGACATTGTCTCCTATAAGCATGTTTGCCTCCCCCAGATCAGAAACCATAACAAATAAAAAAGAGAAAGTTAGAGACCAGTATGCAAAATGTAAAATATATATATATATATATATATATATATATATATATATATATATATATTATCACCCACATTCTTTTTCTGTACATGAAATGGATGACTGCGGTGACGAGCCAGGCTGCCAGAGCTCACACGTCTTACCATGAGCTGCCTGTGATGGTCTTGAAGTGTCTCTGCATCCAGGTTAGAATCAATAGGCACAATTTCATTTTTCCTTCTGTCGATGTTTTCCAGCATAAGCAGCAAACCATGACTCATTTCATGGAAATCCTATGGAGAAAAAAAAAATGGAGTATAAAATCATCTTGAATAATGTATTTTTCTTTCCCTCACAGCTTCAATTTCCAGTCTTTACAGTTGGTACCCCTAGCAAAGATACGTTGCATTTAAGGTCTGAGGCACAATTCCTTTCTGAGAAAGGCACCAGTGCTGTGGCAATGATCTGAGTTCACATTCTCACCAAGAGCATGTAGTTCGCTATTTGAGGGGGGAATTTGGACAAAAGGAAATACTGGCCTCGGGTACTTAATTTCTAGGGTTACTATACAGTGTGGAAGGAAACAACTCTGCTCCCGGCTCTTCCCTTCTATTCAAACCTTCCCATGTTGTAAGGCCTTAATCTGGTCCCCATGTCCTTCATTCATCCATTTGTTCATTCATTTATTCAACACGTAGTCACTGAAAATCTCTTAAGCACAGGACAGGGAGGGGGCCCACGGGTGAAACAACAGCCTGAGTGCCTGCTTTCAGGGTATTCCTGGGGCACATGCGGACCTGGGAAGCAGGTCTGCACTGTGCTCAGATGCCCTCCGCTCCTGCTTCGGACCTACAGGGCCCTGCGTGATCCGGTCGCGAAGCATCTCCCTGGTCTTCCTGATCACTCCCTGCCTCTCTGACGACATTCTGATCCCACGGGCCTCTTTTCTGACCTTAAAGACAGTAAGCTCTTTCCTGTTTATGGGACATCCCATTGGCTCTGTCTGGCAAAATCCCTCCAGTGTCGGCTCCAAGATTCCTAGAAGTTCCCTCACCTCTATCCCAAAGTGGCTTTTCTCATCTTATCATCGACACTTGTAAGCATTTTGGTTAAGCAATTACTTGTATTTTTAAAAAATGTATTTATTTGTGTGTGTGTGTGTGTGTGAGAGCGAGAGAGAGAGAGAGAGAGAGAGAGCATAAGCAGGGGGAGCAGCAGGAAGAGGGAGAAGCAGGCTCCCCCCTGAGGAAGGAGCCTGACTTGATCCCAGAACCCTGGGATCATAGCCCGAGCTGAAGACAGACACCCAACCAACTGAGCCACCCA
This sequence comes from Enhydra lutris kenyoni, assembly GCF_002288905.1. Taxonomy (NCBI): domain Eukaryota; kingdom Metazoa; phylum Chordata; class Mammalia; order Carnivora; family Mustelidae; genus Enhydra; species Enhydra lutris. The sequence continues at coordinate 15,045,083 of NW_019154146.1, read as the reverse complement.
GGCGTCCCAGCAATACTTGCATTGTACTGTTTGTCTTCCCAAACAGAAGTAGAGGCTGTTGTATCCTGACTGCTCCGCCAGGGAGTAGGCACTCATCAAATAACTATGGTAAAATGGATGAGCCAATATTTGTAATGCTCACTTTCGTGTTCAGGAGATGTCTGCCAACATGCTCAGTAAGTATCAGTTGAATAAATGAATGAATGAATGAATGAATGAATGAATGAGTCGGGGCTGAGATAAACTTGTGGGACTAGTTCAGATAGCTGGATACAAGACAGGGTCCAGCTGCCTGAACTCCTGTTCAGATGTACAGATTCTCCAGTATAATGAGTAGTTTGGGCACGAAGTTATCTCGTTCAAATCCTGGCACTGGGGAATGATGGCATCTCTTGAAGTGACCTTGATAAGTCAAGTCCCAGACTCAGCTACCCTGGAAATGTGTGACTCCCACGAACCTGACACTGCATCAGCGCGTCCTGGAGCAGGCCCCGCCACTCTTCCAGCAGCGAGCACACCCGGTCCCAGCGCCCGTTCATCTGGCACAAGCGGTCTTGCAGATCCTGGCTCTTCTCACTGCCGGTCTGGGTGAACTCGGAGCTGCACAGGTTGATGGAGAGGATGATGGCTTTGCGGTGGTCCACGGCTTTCTGGAGCTCCTACAAAGAGAAAGGAGAACCACGAAAGAAAGAAAATAACAATAAAAACATTTAGAGCACGGTTTAAGACCTTAGGGAATGCTTCACCCAAATTAAAAGATCCATTCATTAAAACGGGCCTTAACTGAACGGCTAGTTAAGAGACAGTGGTGCACACCACCGAGGGCCACACTATAGGTAAAGGAAATGGATTAGACGTACACTGGACAACTTGAGTGGGTTTTAAAATATGGTGTAGAGTGAGAGTCAGAAACAGAACAGTATATGCAATATAACAGTATTTATGTGATTTAAAAGGCACACGCACACACACAAATCCACATTTTTCATGCATATATGAATGAATACTCATTCAGTATTTAAGAAGGCTTGCCATGGGCTTCAGGAATGGAAATTTAAAAAGTGGGGGAAAAGGATAAATAAATTAAGAGGAACTTTGCAGGAAACGCTGATGACCCTGTGCAATGAACTAAGGAGTTGATGAACTCAGCTCACAGCGTGGGAGTCCAACAGGGATAAAACCACACACACCCAGACCTGGCTCGAAGAGTTCTGGGCAAGAGGAAATGTTCTAGCCTAAGAATCTCATCACTAGACCAGTGGGACTCCAAGTTGTGTGCAGAAAAATGAAATGGGAAACTTGAAAGTAGGCAGGTTCCCAGGCCTCAGCCTCCAGCTGTTTGGACTTGACAGGCACAGAGAGTTAGTGGCCCAGAAGGGGAGAGCCCTGCTGGTGTCACAGGCCACATTCCTGTGATGGCTGAGAGAATGGATGGGTATGTCAACAGCTCACCAATTCAGTTTGGTTTCACAAGAAACTAGGCAACTGGTTTTTGCTCAATGCCTTTCCCAGAAATCTAGAACTATCTCAAGAACTTGTGTAGCACATGATTACACATTAATGATTCAGTATCTGGGTATTGTTGAAACATCCCTAGATTAGTTTCAGGTCAGTGATCCTGCAAACCACATCTGCCCATGTTACATTTTCTTCTAAGTTCTCAACGTTTCTGTTATGTTGCCAGCTTGTCTTAATTTTTCACTTTCCAAAAGATTCTTAAAATGCTGTAATATAGATTTGACCACAGAGATATTGTAAGATCAAGGTATACTGTGGAAAGACACTTGGTTATTCCACAGACTTATCCTCAGGAAACAGACAGGAAGGACTGGGAGGGCACGTGGAGGGTGGCTGCTTCTTATCACACAGGCTGACGTTCAAGGTCTCATTTTCCCACCCTAATTTCACTTAGGTCTCAGACTCTGGCCAACATTCATTTTATCAGCTTTTTAAGGAGTCTGTCATCATACACACTGCCTTACATTTTCCCAGAGAGGAACTAAAATAACTTAAGTATTCTAGAGAAAACCGTATTTTATAATCCGGAGAATATAAGTCACATCTCCCATCTGATGCTTCATCCAGAAATCGATGGGGCTGGTGCAGAGGCTAGTTCTATAAGAAGAAATCAGAGCCACAGTGGGGAAGACTCATTTCTCTGGAAATTTAAAACAAACAACAACCAAAACAAGCCACCAAAACATCACTCCAAAATAGATGACACACATGAAACCCAAGAGACTCAAAAGCAGCACACTTGACCCTTGAGCCTGGAGAGCCTAGGTAGTTCCATTCTGAGGAAGAGTGTATCTCGATGTTCTCTAAACGAAAAGACAAGACTGAAGGAGCTACTAAAAACAAACTGGGCTCTCAGTCCAGAGTATGCTTCTAAAAGTCTCTGCATAGTAATGCACTTCAAGAACTGTGCTAAGGAGGAGAGTTAAGACCCGGAGATGGAGCTAAAGGACATGATCCTGTGTGGACAGACAGCCATCTAGGTCAAACTCAAGTGCACATGCCAGGTGCTCTAGCCCTAATTACTCCACAGTTTTGTTTTGCTGTATTCATTACACCGCACATTGCTTCTGTGACTATTATAATCAACTTTGGATGTTCTGCTGCCTCCAGAGTGTCCCACAATTTTACTACGTCTCCACAAAGTCAGAGATGCTGTCTTGGAGAGGAAACCTCTCTAGTTCTAGATACAGACTTGCAGGAACCAGGTCGTTTCTGCATTTCCTTTAAAAGAGGCTAATCAGGTCCCAGAAGTTCCTGGGTGTTTCATGAACTTTTACGATTAGTCATTCCTAAAGAACCAAGTCATGAAATCATACGTGATTGTTTATTTACGTGGGGGCTGGTTCTACGACATGGTCCATCTTTCGCCCTTCCCAGCCTGCTCTGTAAGTACTGGTTTGCGACGGTTGCCAGAGAGGAGGGCATTCGTGTCTGTCTCTGTCCACAGCTTCCCTGTGGCTGGGTGACAACAGATCAGCTAGAGCTAGTGGTTTCGTGGGGGCAGGCAGTGCACGTGGCAGTGAGGGCAGCTACCTTGAGCTTTTTGATTTGGAGCTCGATAGCCTGGATGTCGGTGCTGAGCTCCAGGCGCCGCAGCTGCTCCAGCTCCTGCTCCGCCTCCCCCAGCCACGTCCAGATGCTGTGCAGGTCTGCCTGGAACTGCTGCCACTTCTGGAGGCTCTGTTTCATTCTCAGCTCCTTGCTCAGGGCCTGCGCCTGGATGAGTTCCCACCGGTCGATCACACCTGGCGGGACCCGACACACACAGGTTAGTAAGCTGCATTTCTCTGCACAGGATGTCTGGGAAATGCCTTAAACACACATTGGTAGCTACTGATAAGTAACAACAAAAAGAAAAGTAATCTGAGCGCCTGGGAGGCTCAGTTGTTAAGCGTCTGTGTTCTGCTCAGCTCATGATCCAAGGGTCCTGGGACCCAGCCCTGCGTCGGGCTCTCTGTTCAGCAGGGAGCCTGCTTCTCTTGCTCCCACTCACTTAGCTCGTGTTCCCTCTCTTGCTGTGTCTCTGTCAAATAAATAAAAAAAAAATCTTAAAAAAAGCTAATTCTTTTTCTTTTTTTATAGTGTTCCATGATTCATTGTGTATAACACCCAGTTCTCCATGCAATACGCACCTCGTTAATACCCATCACTGAGCCAACCCATCCACGGACTCCCCTCCCCTCTGAAACCCTCAGTTTGTTTCCTGGAGCCCATAGTCTCTCATGGCTCATCTCCCCCTCTGATATCCCCCCTTCATTTTTCCCTTCCTTCTCCTAATGTCCTCCATGCCATTCCTTACGTTCCACATGTAAGTGAAACCATATGATAACTGTCTTTCTGTTTGACTTTTTTTTTTTTAAGATTTTATTTATTTATTTGACAGACAGAGATCACAAGTAGGCAGAGAGGCAGGCAGAGAGAGGGGGAGGAAGCAGGTTCCCTGCTGAGCAGAGAGCCCGATGCAGGGCTCGATCCCACGACCCTGAGATCATGACCTGACCCGAAGGCAGAGGCATAACCCACTGAGCCACCCAGGCGCCCCTCTGCTTGACTTATTTCATCTAGCATAAGCCCCTCCAGTTCCACCTATGTCCATCCAAATGGTGGACATTCATCCTTTCTGATGGCTGAGTAATATTCCATTGTGCATATGGACCACATCTTCTTCATCCATTCATCTGTTGAAGGGCACCTCAGCTCTTCCACAGTTTGGCGACTGCAGCCATTGCTGCTATGAACACTGGGGTACAGATGGCCCTTCTTTTCCCGGCATCTGTATCTTTGGGGTAAACACCCAGTAGTGCAATTGCTGGGTCACAGAGTATCTCTATTTTTAACTTTTTGAGGAACCTCCACACGGTTTCCCAAAGTGGCTGCCTCCGCTTGCCTTCCCACCGACACCTTACCCTGGTTAGGATGGCAAAAAGTGACAAGGCAAGAAATAACAAATGTTGGAGAAGATGTGAGGAAACATAATTCTAACAGGCACGTCTGTTGTTGTCAGCTGTAAGAACAAAACAAGACAAAACAGCATAATGGCTGTGTTTATCCTACCTGCATTTTTAATGATAATGGGGTAAAAAAACAACTATATAGGATTTAATCCCATAAAGACCTGTATGAAGTAATAAGCAGTTATGTGCCTGAAGATAATATTCAGTTGGTTAACAGAACTCAGAAAGCACACAAATAAAATGCCAGACGAGGGGAGTCTGGGTGGCTCAGTCAGTTAAACGCTGACTCTTGATTTCAGCTCAGGTCATGATCTCAGGGTTCTGAGATCGAGACCCGTGTCGGGCTCTGCGCTCAGTGTGGAGTCTGCTTGGGATTCTCTCTTCCTCTTCCTCTCCCCCTTCCCCCAGGCGCACTCTTTCTTCCTCAATTAAATAAATAAAGCTTTAAAAATAAAATAAAATAAAATGCCAGACAAGAGATGTTTCAGAGAATGCATTAAAAAAAAATGGGATGTGGAAGAGAACACGGTGGTGCTGTTCCCCACCCCTTCTGCCAGGAGATCATTGTAACATGGAGAGAAGCTCTAAGGGGAGAATCGTGTAAAGCGAGATGAGCCACACAGGGTCACACAGGGGCAGCAAGGTATTTCAGGATCGTCTATGTCCCTCTTTCCTGGACTGAGCACCACTCACTCACCAGCCGTTTGGGTTTCCGTAGTATTCAGGTTAATGAAGCCGGGGAAATTCTCTTCTTCCTCCTTCAGTTTGTGTTCTAGTCTCTTCACGGAGTCGATACTGCCGCTGCATTCACTCAGCAGTTTCATCTGTTGAGACACAGAAAATGGGCCCCCGTCACAGAATTCTCAGATTTTCACAAGGGCAAGAGCTTCTGGGGGGAAATATCTTTCTAGTTCCTTAAAAAGGACAGTGGCTGTGTTCTACGGCTCTGTGGGGAAAAAAATCTGCTAAAAACAAAACAAAACAAAAAATCAAGTTCAAAATGAAATAAGATGGGATTGGGAGGGAGACAAACTGTAAGAGACTCAATCTCAGGAAACAAACTGAGGGTTGCCGGGGGGTGGGTGGGGGGTGGGGATAGGGTGGTTGGGTTATGGATATTGGGGAGGGTATGTGCTGTGGTGAGTGCTGTGTAATGTGTAAGCCTGATGATTCGCAGACCTGTACCCCTGGCGAATAATACATTACATGTTAATTAAAAAAAAATGTTTCTGGAACATAGGTTACATTCATACACATGCAGGGCCGTGCCTTGAAGATACACATCACATAGTAGGTTTTGCATGAGAATCCCTCAAAATTTCTTTTACATCTCTGAGACAAAACAGACTAAAAAGCAATCTGGGATTTAAAACTCAGAGCCTTCAGCTGGCAATACAATATATAATTCTTGGCAAGTTGCTTCTTCTTTCCTAAGTTGAAATGTGGGAACAATAATATCACCACAAATCCCAAAGGAACATTTTTTTGCATTAAATAATTAAAATACTTAGAAGCAGAAAGTACTATTAAAGCCAACTATTTCACAAGAAAATTTAAGAGAAGTTTAATAGGTGTTAAGGGAATAAATTCTAACATCAAAGGAAAACTTTCCAAGTTTAGTATCATGTACAGCATTCAAAGAACTCCTGCTCTACTAACCATAAAGTTCTGTGTCAAAGCCTTTAACAAATCACACTGCTATGAAATTTGACTGTATTTGACTGAGACTGAGTACAATCTCAGTGATGTCAGCATGGTCACCATGAACCCTTACCATATATTTTTTCAAAGGTTCAAGTATTTGTATGTATGTATGTATTTATTTACTTATTTATTTATTTTAAATTTAATTTTATTTTTCAGTGTTCCAAGATTCATTGTTTATGCACCACCAAATTACTAGAACTCATACAGCAATTCAGTAATGTGGCAGAATACAAAATCAGTGCATAGACATCAGTTGCTTCCTTATACACTACCAATAAAACTATAGAAAGGGAAATTAGAGAATTGATACCATTTACTATAGCATCAAGAACCATAGATACCTGGGAATAAACCTAACCAAAGAGGTAAAGGATCTGTGCTCGAGGAACTACAGAACACTCATGAAAGAAATTGAAGAAGACACAAAAAGATGGAAAAACATTCCATGCTCTTGGATGGGAAGAATAAACATTGTTAAAATGTCTATACTGCCTAGAGCCATCTATACTTTCAATGCCATCCCGATCAAAATTCCACTGGCATTTTTCAAAGTGTTGAAACAAGCAATCCTAAAATTTGTATGGAACCAGAAGAGACCCTGAATTGCTAAGGAAATGTTGAAAAAGAAAAACAAAGCTGGCGGCAGGCATCACGTTGCCTGATTTCAAGCTTTACTACAAAGCTCTGATCACCAAGACAGCACGGTACCGGCACAAAAACAGACACACAGACCAGTGGAACAGAGTAGAGAGCCCAGATACGGACCCTCAAGTCTATGGTCAAATAATCTTCAACAAAGCAGGAAAAAATATCCAGTGGAAAAAAGCAGTCTCTTCAATAAACAGTGCTGGGAACCTTATCATATTTTTAAAAAAAGAAGTTTCACTATAATAGAAGTTGGCCCAACTGGACAGGAAGTAAACTCATCATTGATTACTCTTCTGTAATTGTGAGGATATTAATGTCAACATTAATTCCTCACAATTAAACCTTCCCTGGTTTCAAAAAGCAGTACATAGGAGTTATCATTAGATTTAGGGAAATTAATTTTTCTTTACTTTTACTAGGCAGTCTTTAGGGTGTGAAAAGAAAGTATGAGCCATGGAAGAGATTTATTTATTTATTTATTTATTTTTATTGACATATACTGTGCTATTTGCCCCAGGGGTACAGGTCTGTGAATCATCAGTCTTACACATTTCACAGCACTCACCATAGTACATACCCTCCCCAATGTCCATTCTCTTGCTTAAGCATGTGTAGGAAAATGGGTAGTTCTCTAGGAAAAATTATTTGATCAGTAACTTGAGCAGAGCAAATAAACTTAGTATATACTTTACTAGGTAGGAACTTCGAAAACAGAAGTTAGTAATATGTACAATCTTTTGCCATCTTTCCCCCAAATCCTTCTTGTTAGTCCGATTTATTTTCTCCAGAATAAGCACATACAATAGAGGATAAAAATATTCCTAAATCCAGTAAGTGAACCAATAAACCCCAGAAAAAAATGTGTGTGTATAAATACATATGTGTGTGTGTGTGTGTGTGTGTGTGTGTGTGTGTGTATGTATATTTCATGTTAGTAATCAATTAGCTAAATCTGTTGTTCCAAGGATAACCTTGGCCCCAAAATTATTAGCTGAGTTTGGAAAAAAGTCTAATCACTTTTGGGAGCCAATGCATTTTGTTGCTTTCAATTAAATGGGGCTCACTCAGTTCTCCATGTAAAGGAACAGGCTGGTCACTGTAGTAGGTCAGTGCGTCTGAGCATGGGCCAGTTTTACTCAAAAGGTAACCTGCTAGCGTGGCTTTGTTTTCTACACCCAATCGCGTGAGTCCAAGGGCGGCATGGTGCTTCGATAGCTCAGAAAGCCATGTGCCGCAGACAGACTGTTCTCTGTCACACAGCTATGATTCCCAGGTACATGCGGGGATGACAAGGGTCAGGATACTCACGTAGCCCCTGTAGGTGGAGTCTAGCTCTGGTCCTGTGGGAGTTTTGCTGCGGATAATGTTTTCAGTTTGCTGCATCTGAAAACGGCTCTCATCCAAGGCTCTGTCCAGTTGTCGGATCTGTGACTCTAAGGCACTGGGAGCTCCTGCGGTGTTAACCACAAGAACCTTTAACACGCTTGACAGTCAAGGAGCAGTTGGAGAAATTACTTCGGTTAAGGCGGTACAGGAATGGCGTATGTGTGCGTCATTACAAAGCAAATTTAGTACTAACGCGCTGGTGAGTTAAGACGTTCAAAGACCAGACCGATCAATGAATGTGGTTGGCTACCAGGCCCGATACTGCAAAGAGGTTCTGCAGCGGGCTCTACCAGCCTGGGTGTCCTTTCTGCTTCCAGCAGATTCCCTGAGAATCTACAAGCTCTAGGCTGTGGATGGCCTCTCCAGAAGCCTAACAAGGTGCCTTCTGCTCCCCCAAACCAAGAGGCAGTTATGTCTCATATTCCCTCTGCAGGCATTATCAAGCAGAAAAAGGCACAATCCTCTGTTTTCTTTCTGCATCTCCACAGAAGACCGCGTGCTCGGTGGAAGACAGTCACCCGTGGCTGCCTCATTCACTTAAGACTGGCTTGGGTTACGTATGGGTGGAGAAGCCAAACAACCAAGGGCTGGCTTTTGTTTAAAACCCAAACCCAAACTGGGAGAAAGCCAAGATTTCAGCGTTTGCCTCGAAGCATGCTTTTTGTCAGAGCCCGGAACTCTCGGCTCATCGCCTTTCCAAGTGTGAGGTGTGTGTATGCAAAATGTGCGTGTGCTAGGATTTCTGAACGAACTGAACAAGAATGTTGGTGGTCAGAGTGAAGCTGACACAGGGTGAGAGCAGAACATGTATTAGTAAGCTTTATGAATTATTTTTTTAAAGGCTTCCAAATACACCTGGATGAGGTCTCTCACTGGGGTCACTCAGAAAGTCACTGTTTCGCTAACACGACTTTGCTTCAAAGACTAATTGTAAACTAACACCTTTGCAATTCAATATTCATCGTTGTGGTTGAACCCTATTCTCTCCACCTTCCCCCAAACTGCTCAATTATGCTGAACTGTAGTTAATCTAGTGTAACATGAAACAAAATTGGTTCAATTCTCCTTTCTTTATTTTATGCAGTATGCCTTATTAAGGTCGATTAGAATTTTTTTTTAGAGCCAGACATCTGGTCTCACCCCTCGTTTTGTATGTGGCCCTTGAGATGAGGACAATGAATGGGGGGCCTGAGGTCACATGTGCAGGCTGGGTGGGTGTGGGACGGGAGCCCTGAGATCTGGAAGTCATAAAGTCAGTGTGGCTACCCTGAAGCAGGGTGCCGGGGCACAGATGCCGAAACACTAGTGCTTCCATCAAGTACTTTCTGCCGTGCGTGGGCAGCAGAGGTCTGTACCTAATGGGACTCATTCCCATTTAACAAGTTGAGAAGTTATTTCACTGCAACTTGATTACTAAAATCTTATTCTTGGTGTTGATCAACAGAATAGTTTTAGGTTTTGTTTGTTTCTTTCTACTGCAGCAGTGAAAGGAGGAGGTGGTTCCTTAACATGCCAGTGCCACAGAGCTGCGAGAGGGACAGCAGATGTGCTCGGAGAGGAGGTTTGTTACAGGTGAGGGAGGGGGGCTTGCTTTGGCTTTTGGTGCCTACCAGAGGTATTTCTGATTGCACTTTCTGTGAGTTTTACATAGGCTTCAGGACTTTCGGGGATCATTACATCTGCAAAAAGAGCACAGTCTAAGTTGACAGCTAGATTCCTTGTGGCGGGAAATAACCTTCCTAGGGAAAAAAAGGAAGTTAGTCGCTCTAGACAGACAGCTCTTGAATATGCAGAGGAGTGTGAACACACGTACCAAAGGTTTCCTAAAATAAAATCGTCAGAGCTCCCACTGAGGGTGCTTTCTGGAGCCAAGCACTGTTTTAAGCACGCATTTATCTTTGAAGAAACCCTATAGGGTTCAGGGAAGTCTTATTCCCATTTTATTGCCGAGAAAGCTGAGATCCAGAGGAATTCAAAGACCTATCCCAGTATCAACAGGTAATAATTGGCGGAACTGAGATTTAATCCAGACGGATTCTAGAGCAGCGCTGTCTCGTAGAAATAAGGTGAGCCACATGTCATTTTAAAGGCTCTAAGAGCCACATTTAAAAAAGTAACAAGAAACAGATGAAAATAATTTCGGTGCTTTACTTTGCTAAACCAATATATCCGAATTATGATGTGTAACTACCATAAATATTGTTATTATTTTACATTCTTTCTTTGTGCTGAGTCTTTGAAACTTGTAAAACCTAAGTACATTTGACATGGCAAATCTCCATTTTGCGTAGTCACATTTCAGGGCTCAGTATGTTCAGTCACATGTGGCTGATGGCTGTATACTTGAGAGCTCTGCTATAAACAAGAAATGCTTATTAGGCGCTACTGTAAAAACTAAACAGAAATGAGGGAAATCATTTTCTTTTTAGACAGTGATATACCCTGGGGAATCCAAATGTGAACCACCAGAGACAAGCAGATACAGCCTTTTGGAGAACGTGTGAGACACATCTATAAGTGCCGTGGATTTGCCTCTGATTATTCTATTTTTACTCATTTTCCTTATAACGTTCCTCTTTCTCTGCCCACCCCTTCACTATATGTGCTTCCTGGGGTTTTGTCTTTCTTGTTTTGCTTTATACATTTTTCCTGGGTGATTTTCTCCCTTCCCTCGTGAACAATTACCGTGTGTACATGGACTGTCACCCAATCCGCATTTCCAGTTCTGGAATTTCAGACCATGCATCTATTGCTGAGTATTCCTTTGGTCTATTCTACTGTATCTCAAATTCAGGGTGTGCACAACCGAATCAGCACCCTTTTCTCGCTGCCCTGCCCCCAGCCCATAGGCACCCACAACCTTCTCTCCCTCTTGAGGTCCTCAGGGCCCTGAGCGACCTGCACCTTTCCCCAGGATACCCAAGTCCGGAAGTTGCCTCAATCCCAGTTCAATCAACCATGACGTAAGGAAGAGACTTGTCAGGATTTGTCACTTCTCTTCTATTCTCTCCATCCCCAGTGTTGTTCCTTAGTTCAGGCCACCATGGTCTCTCTGTCCTTAATCATAAAATGTTTCCACCTGAGCCCTTCTCCCATGCGATCCCTTCCCTACCGTACTGAGACAGGTTCGGTGGAAGTACGTATCTGGTCATGTCACCTCCTCCTTAGAGATCTGCGATGGTGCTCCAGCGCCTTCGGGAGAGAATTCCCTTCCACAGCAAGTAGGCTGCTGTCCGACCAGGTCTTCGTTTTGCCTTTCCACCTCCTCTTTGTTTGCTCTGTGTCTCTCAGGCTACAGCCTTGTCATTCCAGACAAATTTTGGGTGACCAAAGCTCTGATCATAAAGCTAGGTGGGCAACCTCTCCTCTCTACCTCTGAACTTCGCTGTGTCTATCTGACCAACTGTCGTGAGCTCTGAGTCTCAGCTCAAGAGTCTTTTCCCTAAAGCCTTTCCTCAAAGCTCTGGTTGGACACCGCTTGGCAGTGTCTCTGTACCACCCTGTCTGTGTCCGTTACTGTCTGAGCACCAACACTTCACATAGGTGTTGCTTACCTGTCTGTGTTTCACACTAGAGTGTAAGCTCTTTGAGAACAAAAGGAACCATGTATCCTTAATACGTACACAGTGCTTGTCACACAGTAAGAACGTAAGTGTATTTGGGATAAACCAATGGCCATGCCAATTTTTGTCTCTGGTAATCACATTAATACCTGATTATTCTATGATGTGCAATTTACTCTCATGGAGAAAGGAAGAAGAGGATTGTTCTTCGTTTACACATTTCAAATACGATACGCAGTCCCTTTTATTTTCTTTCAAGCTGGCCTATCGGAAGAGCTCTGTCTTACCTGATAAGCCAACAGCTCCCCTGAGGTAGAAATCCTTATCATCCTGACCCTCTTCGTCCTCAGAGGGCAGCGTTCTGGACACAGCAGACTCCAGGTCACGACTGAGGTCATAGTCATGGTCCCACTCCAGGGGGATGGAGTCCACACTGGCAGGGGTGTCTCGTCCTGACCGCTCGCTCCGCAGGGGCTGGGCGAGTGAGAGGGAGGGGTTGGAGGAAGGCTGGGGGGAAAGCACGCCGTCCACAGAGGTGTCACGCCAGTGGAGGTCGGAGAGAGCTGCGGAGTCATCCAGCTCCAGCTCCCGGTCAGAGAGGTCATGCTCATCATCTGGGAGCTAGAAATGTAGTCAAGCCAACTCCATTACTGCAGCGGTCAGGTGATGCCCTTACCACTTCCTGTTCTGCCTTTCACCCAATCTCAGTGTTCGAGCTTATCTGGGCCATATTCTTACCTCAGTGGGGATAATTTATAACTTTCTATCAGCAAATAAGTAAGAATCCTCCAATCACTTTTAAAAATGTCTTATAAATTAACCTACCAAAGCTCCAGTTTTTATCCCTGTTGAAATGGAAATAATATTAAAACATACTTCAAATAATTAAGATTAAATAAGATAATGTAAATAAAGGCAGCCTAGTAGCATGCCTGCAACACAACAGTTACACAATGGCACATTTCACGAACAAAAGGAAATTACTAATAAAACTTTACCTGGTCTTTTTTTACCTTATATCCCAGATGCAAAATATTTTTTTTTAATCACAGAATATTCCAAATATTCTAATAACATTTTGTGGTGTGGTTATGGTAGCAGTTAGGAATGGGGGAGAGAAAAAAAATTCAACTAAACAACTTCATCAATTGAGCAACTGTTTCCATTTCTCACTTTCGTCTCCCTATTTCTTCTAGAAGCGTCTTTATCTTCCACAGAAGATGTGTGCCAAGTACTCCTTAAGGTTTTACATTATGTATTAACTTGTTTCATACCCGAAGCAGTCCTGTCTACAAGGAAGTATTAAACCACTGTCACATTTGAGGACACCAAGGCAAGAGATGGGGAGTAACTTGCCCAAGGTTACGTAGCCAACATGCGTCAGAGCTCAGACTGGAACCCCAGTATTCTAGCTCCTGAGTCTGGGATTTTGGCCACTGTCCAGTGCTAACTAACGCCATGCAACTACTTCTCTTTAGACTTAGTGAAAATGAAAAAAAAAAAAACAAAAAAACAAAAAACAGATCACATACAGGCAGGCGAATCAGTTTCTTATGGTATCTCTCCACGCGCCCGAAGACCTCCTGACAGTAACGCTGGAGTTCGTCCAGCTCCTCCTCGATGACTGCGGCATCCAACGGCTCGCTCTTCTCTATGAGCTGCTCTCCTTGGGCAATTATCTGTTCGATCTTATTGTGGTTCAGTGAAATTTCCTGCTGAAAGGCCTAGGGAACACAAATCTCGCGTAATTTTTTTTTTATTGTTCACAGTGACATAAATAAGATATATATTTAGAAAAACCATGCAGGGGATATTGAATTTACCATATACAGTGACAAGCCAAGAAGCTATTACTTTCTGAAGTCAAACACAAAAATTTTAAATCAGAACAGGACTCAGAAATAGAATCGTCAGAATTCCATGACCAGAAAGGCGCCTTTGGCTAATGAAATTTACTGCCACAGACAGTGTGGGTAAAGAATCACAGGAAAAAACATTTAAACCCATCATAAAGTTGATAGCACTGGTTATCCCTAATGAAAAGCCATGGCAAGCCATAGAGCGCCACCGAAATAAATTTATTTTAGAGACTTAATTAAATACTTTAATTTTAGATTTTCTGATCATATGTCAAACATGACTAAGAGAAACCATTCAAATGATAGTGTCACAAATTCTTCTCAGATGATTCTTTTATTGGTTCAGGACATAATCAGGAAAGATTATGAAGATGTGAAAAACAACGAATTCTGGGAGATTATTTAGACTCATTCTATAATTGAAAAGAGATAAGCTGGTGGCGTCAGATTTCGGGGATAAATTTTAATTCAATACAAGAATAAACTCTGGGACAGTTGCAATTATTTACGAATGAAAAGGCTGCTGGGGGGAAGGGAGCACGGTAGGGAGTTCTGTGACCTCGCCAGAGTCTAAAAAGAAAAGATTCAACTACCACTTGGTAGAAATTTCCTGTTTGTTTCCCATTTGTCTGAGAAACGACTGGGACTCCGAAGAGTTAGTGGGGGAGGGGTCGGGTACACGCTCAGGGTTTGTTATTTTACCATTTTGTTTTTCATCCTGAAAATCTATCAGAATCTATGATTTTTTCATCCTGAGTATTTATCCTTGCACGATACTCAAGTTGTTAAAACACTCTCCTTTCCAGGGTCTCCTCATATCTACTGTGTTATCACTCCTATTTAAATTTTTAATTAGCCACTGTGTTTGAACTGTGGGTGAAACATATCAAATATGTTTAAAAATTAACTTGGCATCTAAGGATGGAGAATATGTGGAATGAAACCCTAACATGAACAAGTTGGAACGTGGAGGTCAAACTATTTGAAGGTGTTAGAAACAAAGCAGGAAAATGAAAACAAAAACAACACCCCCCCAAAAAAGATTCCTAATACCCTCACAATGAAGTTAATAACTAAAAATATATAGACTAATGGTAGTTATTTCTGAGTAATGTTCTTTATTTCATTTTTAATACATTTTGTGTTTTCTGAATTTTTTTTCAATCGAGAACTAATTTTTTTCAAGAGTTGGGTGAGCCTGGTGGTGGGTATTAAGGAGGGCATGTATTGCATGGAGCACTGGGTGTGGGGCACAGACAGTGAATTTTGTAACACATACACAAAAATTAAATTAAATTAAATTAAATTTTTAAAAAGAATATAAAAAAAGAATATATACACATAGATTAGCATCAACTAATTCAGATTCTTTTGAAAATTTGACCTGAAGCCAATTAGAGTTTAATTCATATGAAATAGGCCCGCTAAGAATATTTACGTTATAATCAAACATAATTATAAACAAATGCTTAACCTAATTAAAATAAAACTCAACTATTTTAGCTTAATAATTTGTGTTGCAGCTAGAATGTTAAAATGAAAAAAATTATTTTTCATAATGGCCCTTTCCATTAAATTACTTGATTATTTATTACTTTAAATGACTGGGGTTTTTTTGTAATGGAAAATCCTAGGTTTTTTTGTAATAATTTGAAATTTTAATTTCCAACTAGTTCAATTTAATAAAATACAGAAAATTGGGAAATTGTATGTGCAGATTCTATTGAACAAATGATTTAGATGAGATTTTTCTCCTGGAAAAAGTAATAGTCAGGTAGTCTTATATTTTATTTTTCAAACTTCCAAAGTATAAAAGTGTCCAGTACATAAATAGTTTCTTAACGTTCATCAAATGAATTCCCTGCAGTCATGCACAAGCTTGTAATAATTTTAAATTACAAACCATGGATTTGACATGATTCCGTCAGCATACTGTATTTCTGCAAAGTAAAACTTATTGAAATAAATGAAGAGTGGAATAATGGAATAATTGAACTTGGAAATGCACCCATACAGTTACCGAAGAAGTTTTTAGCTCTGTGACTTTGATCAAACAAATTAACCTCTCTGTGGCTTTTATCGTATAACAAATTGATAACAGAAATATTTCCTATCCCATAACATTATTATAAACTTTTAAAAATTCAGAAACCTATTGGATACTTAGTGAAAGCAAGGATAAAAGTGTTCTCTATCAGGCAACAAACATTTGCTTATAAAAATCAAAATTAATGTATTAGTGTATTAATACATTGTAATTTAGAATATTTGTATTATATCCTGTACAGCACTATAGGCAAGCTAATATTAGTGGAGAAGAATTAATAATGTATACTTCACATTAAATATATCCAGTTGAAATATTAAAACAAAAATAGTTTATATAAATAAAGCTATTGCAAAAAATAAAAAATTTTTTAAAAAGTAAAAAAAAAAAAAAAGAGTTCTTTACTATGTTCTTTACAAAAGGATCTATAAATCCCTTCCTCTTCGCATCTTCTTCCCAATTTGAAAAATCTCTACTATCTTACCTTGAGTTGCTTTATTTTAGCTTGAACATCACACTCAGAAAAATGCTCGATATTCGTGAGCTGTAGATCCATCTCCGTCAGCCACACCAGAATGCTGTCCCGCGCAGTCTCAAACTCCTCACGCTGGCCAATGAAATGCTGGACGTGAAAAGAAAATGATAAAAAAGTGAAGTCCACGTGGTGCGCATGGAGATGACACTGCCAACTGCGATGTTCTTCTGGAAAGTCACCTTCTCAATGAGCAATGAGACCCCTGTAATCCTTTACCATACAAACTACCATACAAACCGCTCTCGCCATCCCAATCTTGCAAAGTCACTGAGATTATGTCTTAATATGTTCGAAGGGCCCTCTGGGTCTCTAAGCGACAGGGGAGGCATGATAAAGACCTTGAGTCTGCGCAAGATGGAGGTGACACGTTTTTGCAGGTTGTCCCATCGCTGGTTGCCTTCGTGAACCATCTGCTTTAGGCTACAGGAGGAATCGGTGCGGTTCTCTCTGGCCAGGCGACGGTACTGCTTGTTGATCAGCTCCAGCTGGGTCAGGCTCTCGTGCACCTGTCGCTGGAAAGCCTAGGACCGCAGAGAAGCACATCAGTGAGGGGGTCAGTGAAGGGCTCTCAGCAAGGGCACCCGGCCTTATCCTGCAGTGAGAGGGAAAGGACAATTTCTAAGGAGAGTTTATTTCCCCTTATTAAAGCAGAGTAACGGGATCTGTGTGGCTTAAGGACAGGGCGTAGAGTGAACAAAAATATGAAAGAAATTGGTAAATAGGAATAATTATATACGTATATATACAAATACATATATATGTATGATGTATACATGTTCCTATGTTACAGCTTTTAAAATACTGAACATTCCGGAAAAAATTCTCACGTGAATAAAACTGATTACCCAGATATCTATGTGTGCTGAAATGTGCGTCTGAAAGGTTCAGAAATCTCTGATGTCAACACAGAGAAAAGATATTTTCTTATCCGCAAAAGAATGCTCTATCTGTGAAAGATGTAACCTCCTAAAAATCCAGAAACATCTTTAATTCTGATGTCCATTAAAATAATTAAACCCATTTTTTAAGAAGATGTCTAAAGGCAAGCTTTTATTAACTTTTAAGAAGAGCAGTTTAGTAAAACACAAGTAACCTTAAATAGAGGAAAATTTGGAACATGCTCTGTTTCTTTTTTATCATTCCCATGAATTACTCAGTTTTAATAAAACATTTTAGAGCTGATATGTACCAGCTTACATGGCAGTGTCTATTTGTTTATTTATTTATTTAATTTTCTTTTACAATCACTTATTTCTACCATGTTCTAGCAATTGTACTCCATTCCTGGCCCAGTTCGCATATCTTGGGCAAATTTCATAACTATACCATCACTTTTAATGATGAAAAGTTAGTTTTTAAATGATTAAAACATAGTCCAATCCACTTGTGTCTATTTATTTTTATGGTTACCCTATGTAACCATTTGGAATTTTGGAATTTTTGAAGTAAAATACTCTTTCTTCTTTCTCTCTGCAGTGTAACACAGTCCTACCATAAGAATCATTTGACCAAAATAAAATGTTTTTTTTTTTCCAAATTCATGTGTATGATTTATGACTGACATTGATCTTGACATTGGGCAGAAAACTGGACAATCAAGTGATCTGTACTCATCTAAATCACAAAATTCCGCTTCCTTTCATTCATACACTGTTTACTTGCTACTACATCTGTGCCTCTGATATGGCTTTCCTTCTGAGAGCTGCTTTAAGAGACTTTGTCTTAGTAAGTCTAACCCCCTATTCTATAAAACAATTTCAATTACTTCCCCAGAAAAGGAAGCAATAAGAAAAATTCAGCTTTTGCCATTACCGGGAGTCATAGAATATGTTTTCCCACTGGAGTGATGGTAGGCGCCACACAGGGGTACTCAGATCCATCCCAAATTTTACGCATTTGAACAGGAAAAGACTGTCCTCAAACAACATTTTTTTAAATTATTAAATTTATTTTTCTCTTAAGAAAGAACATTAAAAGATAAATGATAAAATCATTTATTATAGAAGCTAACCATATGGCTAACTTTTGCCATAAAATCTGAGAGTCTAAAATAGCATCAAAAACAACCAAGCATAATCTGCTTTGTAGTACAAGCCAATTATAGAAGGTTTAACCTTTACGAAGCAGAGTGTGGTGAGACAGAGTACATGAATGCCTCCCTGGCTCTGGCTCACACCAGGACGACTTGAACTTGACTGTATGCCTACTGTGGCTTTTCACGAGAAATTTTCTATGGGAAAACGTTTTAGATACAAAATTATTTTCCTGGAATTTGGTGGTATAGTTATGCATAAGCCCATATCTGACATCAGACTAACTCTTATTTACTTTACATAGTATTGGGGCTTTTTTTTTTTTTTTTTTTAAGATTCCTATAGCTGCTCACCTAAGACTCTTTGATTTTAAATCCCACAAGCACAGAAACCAAACTTCATATTTACTCTAATAGGCCTCAGGAAATGCCAGGTAAACTGACATTACAAGGTAAAAATAAATTCGGCTGGATTTGGCTGGATTTTTAGTCTTACTTTTAAGCATCTCAGGGAGCTTGCGGCAGAATTAGCAACCAAGAATGCTTTTGGTAAGATACATGCATCAGGACTTTGCTGTCGGTATCTATGGGTGCATATCTGCCTGTCAGTGGGAACTGATGGAGAACAAACTTCAAACTAAAACATGCTGATCTTTAGGCGATGGCCGGTCCTCCATGAAAACGGGATGCAGCTGCTTGGGCCGTATCATCTCACGGGGAGAGCGGACGCAAGATCGCACAGGCAGGCAAGAGGCAGTTACTGGGCAGATCCCTCTGCGAATATGATTATACTGCTGCTATTTTTGTCTCTGTAACGGAAAAGTCCTGCGGACTCAAGAATGGCACTGCTTTTCATTATTAATTAGAAGTGGCTTATAATTAAAGTGTTTTATTTAATTTTGGAGCCAACTCTACTGTATCAATGATTTAAAAAAATATATATATCTATATATACCTGTTCTCTAATTAGATAAAATGAAAATCAAGAAAATAAATTTGGAAGAGAGATTTTCATAGTATGAAACATCATATTTTCATCTCAGATATCTGATAGTAAAGGACTATGAAATGAAAAAAAAATGCGAAGATCTTCTTTTGGGAATCATGATTTGTGCTTTGTAATAGAAATTCTTGCCAGTATGACTTTGTTTGTAATTCTTGAGACTCCTAACAGAAAAACCTCTTTTTCCCCCTTCTTTGCCTACCTGTCAGGCGGTAATAAAGATCACCGCAAAGTCACCACCCAACTGTCCGAACAGATACCGTGCAGGTGAACAGTCAGTTTGTGTCTTGAGACACGAACCACTAACTGGATATGCTCATAGCAAAATAAGGATCAAATATTTGGAATGATAAGTCACCTCAAATTTCTTTAGTTCCTCCTTGGCAACTGTATAGAGGACCCCGGAAGAGCTGGGGAAGGCAGCTGTCCTTTCTGAAATCTTGAGCCAATCTTCAAAACGAGAATAATCATCCAGAAACTTCTGCCACAATCGCCACGTCTCTTCGATTCTGAGACAGAAAATGAAAACAAAACAAAACAAAACAAAACAAAAAACAGGCTCTGATTGTTTGGGGCTGTTACTCCTCCAGAACCCTGATGCCTGCCGTGGGATTAAGAGTGCCCAAACGAGCGAGGGTTGTGCCAAGCAATCATTGTGCCGTCAGCCAAATGCGAGCACACTGAGAAAGAGACAACTGTCTGAGCGAAAATGGAACAGCTGTGAGAGTTTGGGGCTTTTTTTGTTTGCTTTTGGTTTTTTGTTTTTTTTTAAATATACATCCTGGAGTTCTGGATTTGGAATTAGTCAAATTGTGCCTTACAAGCACGTAATGTGAACTGTTCTGTGTACGTGCAGGGCAGCTCAGAAGGGTAAGGCCGGGTGTGCAGGGCATACTCGTGTCATGGTTCCACTGAAATAAAACAAAGGTCTCAAAATGCATGTAAGTTCTGACATCAAATTCACCCTCCTCAAAGTAACCTATCATAGCAAGACAAATATTAATCTTTCCAGAGTTCTCCAAACATATAATCAAAAAAGATTATATGTTGTCCATCATTATGATTATTTTCTAACCCATCACTATTGCTTATGCCTTGAATTTCAAAGGGTTTTTCTAAACAAAGATAAGGTCTTTGTGTTTTTATTTCATTTTTAATAAAAGAATATTACTTTTCACTCCACCAGTTCTAGAACAATAGACTTATCCAGCAAGGTTGTAGTTTTACTTTTCTGAATTATATTTAAACTGTTAGGTCAGGCATAACTGTTTTAGACATTATAGCATATTGTATTTGTATACAGTATATTTATATATAGTAGTGCCCTGCCCCCATCTGTGAGAGATCTGTTCCAAGACTCCCGGTTGATGTGTGAAGCTGTGGGTAGTACTGAACCCCTATATATACTATGTTTCATCCTAGACATACTTATGTTAAAGTTTAATTTATAGATTAGGTACAGTAAGAGATTAGCAACAACAACCAATAATAAAATAGAACAATCATACTGTAATAAAACTTGTGTGAATGTAGTCTCTTGTATCTTACTGTACTGCATTCATCCTTTTTTTTTTTAAGATTTTAGTTATTTGAGAGAGAGAGCACGTGAGATAAGGCATAAGTAGGGGTGAGGGGCAGAGGGAGAGGGAGAAGCAGACTCCCCACTGAACAGGGAGCTTGAAGGTAGGCCACAGAGCTCCATCCCAGAACCCTGTGATCATGACCTGAGCCCAAGGCAGACACTTAACTGACTAAGCCACCCAGGCACCCCTGTATTCACCTCCCTTGTGATGATGAGAGATGATAAAATGCCTACGTGATAGATGAAATTATGCAAATGATGTAGGCATTGTGGCTAGTGTTGGGCTACTGTGGACCTTCTGACCGTACATCAGGAGGATCCTCTGCTTCTGCATCCTGCTTGACCCTGCGTAACTGACGCCATGGGAAGAGAAACCATGGATAAGGTTGGTGGGGTGGGGGTGGGGGGACTGCTGTAGGACCTTTATGCCTACTTATTTTCCCAACTAAATGTAGATGATGGCAAGTTTGGGACACCAGTGCTCCTTTTAGACGCTGCAACTAAAAGGAAATGGTAAATGGGATAGTCTGGGTATTTTTTTTTTGCCCCTCTTTTGGGTCCTTCCTCTTTCCCAGCTCTTTGAGCTGTGCCCCTTACTTGAGCCTTCTTTCCATGGACATGGCACAGATGTTCCTCCAACGCCGGTCCAGGTTTCGCGTCGCCTGCTGGATGGAGTCACACTCTGCGTCTGTGGCACAGGCGTCGCAGTCATGCAGCAGGACCTCACACAGGTTGAGCACGGAGGCCACGCCCGTGCTGTGTTTCTCGATGTCTCTCTGAAGCTCCTGTGGGGAACGAGACATGCTTTATTCAAATACTTGGATGCAGATGAGAGAAACTGCAATTGGATTCACTAAAACGTGATGAGGCCAACCCTTGACAAGTATCTCCTTTCCTTGGATGCACGAGGTTTCTCCAACGTCGTTTATGAAAAATGGCGAGCTCAAAGATGGGAGAAAATGAAGCTAGAGATATATTGGCCATGTGAGCAATGCCAAGATATAAACAGAACAAATGAAATAGACTACATGAAGGATAATATTGGCTTTTGTAGTGGTTGAGCAAGAAATCTTGCCCCAGACTCTACAGATATATCACTTCCATTTCAATGCATTGATCAATCAGTCAGTCAAAGGAATATGTGTTCTTGTTAGGAGCTGGCACTTAAGAACTGGGATTTCATCTCCAAAGTTCTGCAAACTCTTTAAACAGTTAACTCCACCATCATTAAAAAGTACCAGGTTTAAAAAACTGAAGTTCTCTATCCTATAGGACATCATAACATCAATAGCTTCCCCAGTGAGCCATTTTAAAGGTAGGACAGAAACAGAGAGAAGATGATGATAAGTGAGGCACTGAATTTCCCCAGTATCCCACCATGTACAGTCTTCACATTAACCGCAATGTCATTAACTGCATGTAAATGTAAATGCAAAATGTACATTATTTTTTTCATTGAGCTTTTAACTCAATTAGTTCAAGGAATTTCATTATTAAAAGTGAGGCTACTGGTATTTTTCTTGCCATATTCATCAAGGTTCTTAATGTATTTTCCTTGTCTTTAAAACAATTCCTGGATGTGCCTAGCTTTTCGCTTGTTCTAAAGATAAATCCTCAAGTTATTCAAATAGCTGAAATTTATGTTTGTGTGTGTGTACTCTTCTTGTACTTCTCTTTAACACCACATTTCAATGTCTTCCGTGCAAACATTAGCTTATTGTCGAATGCAGTAACGGTGCCTTTGATTAATATTTGGAGATTCTATGACCTAGACAGAAGATAGAATCTATAAAAAATATCTCTATTTCACTAAACAGTCTTTCAGATCTCTCGTGTAACCTCTTTCAGCTATGTGGGAGTTATCACAAGAACTGCTGGTCTAAAAAATATAAAACTGAACTCAGTATTTGCTCAAAGATAAAGACAGACACATCTGTGAATGAGACACTAAGTAAATTCTAGGTCTTAAAGTGCCTTACGTACAAGGATATACATTTGGAAGTAGTGTTAGGTGTAGGAACATAATCAATGCATTCTAAAAAGTTATAGCATTTTGATGTACTTTTCCCCAAGTACTCAAAACTGTTTTTTCTAGCTTTATTGAGATATAATTGACTTAGAACAACAGTGGGTAAGTTTAAGATGCACAATGTGATGATTTGATATATGTATATATTGTGAAATGATCACCACAGTAAGTTTAACTAATATCTATCACCTCACATGGTGACAATATGTGTGTGTGTGCATGTGTTGAGAACTTTTAACATCTACTCTCTTAGCAATTTTCAAATATGCAACAAAGTATTGTTAACTACAGTCACCATGCTGAACGTCACATTTCTAGGAAATGTTCACCTATAATCAGAAGTTTGTACCCTTTGACCACCTTCATCCATTTCCCTCACCATCATCCCACCTCTGGCAACCACTCATCTACGCTGTTTCTGTGAGTTCAGTTTTTTTAGAGTCCACATATAAGTGAGGTCATACAACATTTGTTTTTGTCTGACTGACTTATTTTACTTCGCATAATGACTTTAAGGTTCAACCATGTTGTTGGAAATGGCAGTATTTCCTTTCTTATGGCTGAATAATATTCCATTGTGTATATATACCCCATTTTCTTTATCCATTTATCTACTGATGGTATTTCGGTTGCTTCCATGCATTCACTGTTGTGAATAACATTTCAGTGAACGTGGGGAGTGGAGATTTCTCTTCAAGATAGTGATTTCATTTCTTTCTGAAACCTAACCCAGAAGAGGAATTCCTGGATCACATGGTAGTTCTATTTTTAATTTTTTGAGAAACATCCATAATATTTTCCATAGCGATGATACCAATTTATATTCTCACCAGTAGTTCATGAGGGTTCTTCTTTCTCTACCTCCTTGCCAGTACTTGTTAACTTTTGTCTTTTTTGATAATTGCCATTCTAACAGGTGTGAGGACATAGCTCATCGTGGTTTTGATTTGCATTTCCATAATGACTGGTAATATCAAACATCTTTTCATGTACTTCTTGGCAACTTCAATATCTCCTCTGGAAAAATGTCTATTCAGGTTTCTTGCCCATTTTTAAAGTTGGATTATTTGGGTTTTTTGTTTTTTTTGTGGGTTTTTTTTGCTGTTGAGTTGTAGGAGTTACCTACATATTACCTATATATTTTGGCTATTAACCCTATCAGATATGTGGTTTGCAAATATTTCTTCCCATTACAGAGGATTGCCTTTTCATTTGGTTGATTACTTTTGCTTTGCAGAAACTTTTTAGTTTTATTTGTTCCAACTTGTTTATTTTTGGTTTTGGTGGTTGTATTTTTGGTGTTATATCTAAAAAATCATCACCAAGATCAATGTCAAAAAGATTTTCCCTACATTTTCTTCTAGGAACTTTATGGTTTCAGGTCTTACATTTAAGTCTTTAATACATTATTTTGAGTTAATTTTTTGTAAGTGGTGTAAAATAGGGGACTAGTTTCACTCTTTTGCATGTGAATGAATATCCAGTTTTTCCAACATTGCTTTTTGAAGAGACTATCCTCTCCCCAGTGGGTATTCTTGGCTCCCCTGTCAAACACTAGTTAGCCACATAAGCATGGGTGTATTTCTGGGCTCTCACTCTGTCCCATTAGTCTATGTGTCTGTTTTCACGCCAGCATCATATGGTTTTGATCACTGAAGATTTGTGTCATTGTCTGAAATCAAGAAGTGTCATACCCTCAGCTTTGTTCTCTCTCAGGATTGTTTCAGCTATTTGGGGTCTTTTGTGGTTCCTTACAAATTTTAGAATTGTTTTTTCTCTATCTATAGAAAGTGCCATTGGATCTTGATAGGGATTGTATTGAATCTATGGATACCTTTGGTTGTATGCTCATTTTAACAATATTCATTATTCCAATCTATAACTGTGGGATGGCATTCCATTTATTTGTGTCTTCTTCAATGTCTTTCACCTGAGTCTTACAGTTTTCAATGTAAAGATCTTTCAGCTCCTTGGTTAAGCTTATTCCTAAATATTTTGTTGTTTTTGATGTTATTCTAAAGGAAATCTTTTTTTCCAGAAAATTCATGGTTAGTGTATAGAAATGCAACTGGTTTTTGCATGTTAAATTGTTTTCCTACAACTTTACTGAATTTATTAGTTCTAACAGTTTTTTGGTGGGATTTTTAGGATTTTTATATGTAAGATTATGTCATCTACAAACAAAGAACTTTATATCATCATTTCTGACTATATATATATATATATTTTTTTTTTTCCTTCTATTTTTTTCTTGCCTGATTAGTCTCTCTAGGATTTTCAGCATTATCTCAATAGGGCTGGTGAGAATGGGCATCCCTGTCTTGTTTTAAATCTTAGAGGAGAAGCTTTTAGCCTTTCACCATTGGGTATGATATCATATAGTCTTTATTATGTTGAGGTACATTTCTTTTATACATACCCTTGGTTGAGAGTTTTTCTCCTTTGAATTTTGTGAAATGTTTTTTTCTATATCTATTGAGATGATATTATTTTTATATTTCATTCTAGTAATATATCATATTTATTTTTATATGCATATGTTTAATCATTCTTGCATGCCAGGGATGAATCAAACTAAATCATGGTGTATGATCCCTTTAATGTGCTGTTCAATTTGGTTTGCTAGTACTCTATTGAGAATTTTTGCATCTCTATTGATCATGAGCGTTGGCCTATAGTTTTCTCCTCTAGTGGTGTCCTTATCTAGCTTTGGTATTTCTCGCCTTATAAAATGAGTTTGAGAGTACTTCCTTCTCCTCATATTTTTGGGAGAGTGAGAAAAGAATTGGCTTCAAATGTTTGGTACATTTCACCTGTGAAACCATCTGGTCCTAGACTTTTCTTTGTTGGGAGGGTTTTGATAACTGATTCTGCCTCCTTACTCGTTACTGGTCTGTTCATATTTTCTGTTTCTTCATAATTCAGTCTACGTAGGTTGCATGTTTCTAGACATTGATCCTTTTCTTTATAGTATGCTATTATGATCCTTTGTATTTCTTGTAATGTCTCCACTTTCATTTATAATTTTTATTAATTTGGGCTCGCCTTTTTTTTTTTTTTTAAAGATTCATTTATTTGAGAGCGAGAGTGCGGGAGTGCATGCACAAGTGGGAGGGACAGAGGGAGAAGGAGAGAAAATTTCAAGCAAACTCCATGCTGAGCACAGAGTCTGACACAGGCCTTGATCTCATAAACCTAAGATCAGGACCTGGACCAAAATCAAGAGTCAGACGCTTAACTGACAGAGCCATCCAGACACCCTTTTTTGTTTTTCTTGGTTAGTCTAGCTAAAGGTTTGTCAATTTTGTTTATCATTTCATAGAACCAGCTCAGTGTTGCTAATCTTTTATATTGTTTTCCTATACTCTATTTCATTTATTTTTGCTCTAATCTTTATTATTTCCTTCCGTCAATTTTGGGTTTAGTTTGTTCTTCTTTTCTAGTTCCTTGAGGTGGAAAGCTTTATTGTTTATGTGAGATTCTTTTTCTTCATGTATGCATTTATCACTGTAAGTTCCCCTCTTAGCACTGCTTTTGCTATGCCCCTTAAGTTTTGGTATGTTGTGTTTCTTTTTTTGTCTGTCTCAAGATATTTTTTATTTTCCTTTTGTTTTCTTCTTTGATCAGAAGCATGTTGTTTAATTTAATTTTCATGTGTTTGTGAATTTTCTAGCTTTCTTCCTGTTATTGATTTTTAGTTTCACCTCACTGTAATAAGAAGAGATCCTTGATATAATTTACATATTCTTGAATTTGTTGAGACTTGATTTGTGGCCTAACATATAATCTATCCTGGAAAATGCTCCATCCTCTGAGGTAGGGGTTGGGGTGCCACTGACTGGGCTCCGCTCTGGCTGGATGAGGTCACAGGCTATGCTCCCTGTCAGGGTAGGGTTACTGGCTGGACTCTGATTGGGTAGGGCTATAGGCTAAGCTCTGCAACCACTTCTGGTTGGGTGGGATAGCAGGCTGTGATCTTAGACCAGACAGTGCTACTGGCTGGACTTTTTGTTCATAGAGCCATAGGCAGGGCTTTGCAGCTGGACCAGATCTCAGGCTGGCTCTTTGATTATGCAGGGCTGCCGGCTGTGCCCTGCAATTGGGTGAGGTGATTGTCTGGGCTTTGCCATCAGGTGGGCCACAGACTGTGCTACCCTATTGGACAAGGTCACTGGTTGGGTTCTCTGCTAGGGAGGTGCCTCCAGCTGTATCCTAAAGGGTGTGGAGCTAGAGACTATGCTCCATGGTCAAGTTGGGTCCCCATCCAGGCTTTCTTGTCATGTGGAGTCACAGGCTATGCTTGGTGATTGGTGGGGGTCATTGTCTGAATAAGGTTGCAGGCTGTGTTCAGCAAACGGACAAGACCATAGGCTGGATTCCATTGCTTAGTAGGTTTGTCATCTGGGCTCCATGGCTAGCTAGGGTCGTAGGCTGGGTTCTGTGGCTGGCCTAGGCTGTAGGTTGAGCTCTGAGGTTGTCCAGAGACTGTCCAGACTCCCTGATTATGCAGTGCCAGAGTCTACGCTCAGCAGTTGGGAGGGCTGCTGGCTTGGCTCCTTGGTCAAGCAGGGCTGTTGGATGGGTTCCATGGTTGCTTGGGTTCTCTAGCCAAGGCTTCTGGTGGGGAGGGATGAAGGCTATGCTCAGCTGTTGGGCGGGGCTGGGAATTGGCTTCCCTGCCCAGGTCAGATGGTAGAAAGGGCTCCAAGGTCAGTTTGGTCCATTGTCTGGAGACCAAAATCAAGCAGAACTGCCAAGTGAACTCCCAGGTCAGATAGGGCCACTGGCTGGGCTCTGCTGATGGGCACAGATGCAGGCTGGGATCTCTGCTTGGGTCCAGCTGCAAACGGGAATGCAATTTGCTAAGGTGTGAGTCCTGGTGGCAGTGAGCCTCAGCCCCCTTCTCCCTCACTACTTGATCCCCAGTAATCAAGCTACAGACGTTCCCTTAGTGGTTCCTATGAGTTGAGAGCCAAGTGGGCCTCCTGGGAAGGATGGGGAAGCTGGGGGAGCTAGATACCTATCTTGGCCAAGTGGTGCCCTCTTGGTGCAGCTCTATGCCAGCCAGGAAGGATGATGTGGTCACAATGTGACCATACCTCTTACCCTTTTAATGTGGTCCTTCCTGGTCTCTGGGGTCCAGACTGGTGCTCCATGCTTATCCTTTGGTTGGGGGAGTTTTACAATGGTGCTTTGCCTATAGAGAGTTGCTCATTGGTCTTTTTTGGAGAGGGACTTAAGTCAGAAATAACCTATGTGGCCATCTGGATGATGTGATTCTTTCTTCCACATACTTTTGGATTTACCCCAGTGAGGAGATTTGGGGCCAGGGTATGAAAACCAGAACTTTAACTGATGGATTGCTGGAGGCTCAGTGTAGACAACTGAGTTAAAAATTCCAGAGGCTCCAGTTATTGGAGGGGGCTGCACAATTTTGTGAAATTTACCTCCAGGAGCTCAACCAGGTTCCCACAGTAAATATCAAAGAAAAGACCCCTTGTACATCTGCTCAAAAGTTTTTGTTAAAATCAACTATATGAAATAAGCTTGAGGGGGTTATAATTATGGGTAAGTGCTCTATTATAGACAAAGATTTTAGTCTCAGCTTTAACCTCCATCAGTAAGGGTCCTGAATTGACACATAGTGTCTCTGAATTTATACTTCTTCATCCATAACACAGAGAAATTTGACAAGATGTCCTCTGAAGCCATCTCAAGTCTACATATATTTCTGCTCAATGAAGTATGTGAAGATTAAGTACATTGGCAAGAGAAACATATAGATACTCCACAGAGAGGAATAGAGGAAAATGTATTTCTTATGAGTTTAATCTCTTTTTAAATATTTAAGAGAATTTTCCCCTTTGGAGACAGATTAATATTTATCTGTCTTTTACAACATGGATTCTAAATGCTATAATTTTTACAGAATCATGGTTAAACATTTGCCACAAAGGAAGCTGTGGTGAATATGACAGGATTGAAATAAAATTTACTAAGCACCCACTTTGTGCTGGGTGCTGTGCTAAGTGTTTTTCACATTAATTTTTATAACACTGTGAGCATCAGCATTCTATATACATGAAGGGTTTTTAAAATTTTTTTAAGTTTCTTTTAAAGTTCTTTTTTTTAAAAGATTTTATTTATTTGAGAGTGAGCACAAGAGGGAGAGAGACTAAGAGCATGACTGGGGGACGAGGCAGAGGGAGAAGCGGACTCCCTGTGGAGCAGGGAGCCTGATGCGGGACTTGATCCCAGGACCTGGGATCATGACCTGAGCCGAAGGCAGACACTTAACCGACTGAGCCACCCAGGCATCCTATGTGAGGGTTAAAACAGTTTGTTATTCAGGTCATGCAGAAAAGTGGTGAATTGCAAATTTATCCCCAAGAGTCCTTACTTTTGGTTTGTTGTTGGGTTTTTTTGTTTTGTTTTGTTTTCAACTTTAACTTAAAATTGAATTAAAAGGCAGTACGAACATATATTAATATATTAACAGGTCAAAAATTATTGCTAAGCTTCCAGTGAAGTAGTTCCCTTTTCCCTCCTGATTCTCATTTTCATCTCTTGTTGCTCTGTCTTCTGGTTTTAACTTCTGTATTTCTAAGTGGCACGTTTATGTTGCTGGTTCTTGATTTTTAAATCTTAGACGTTATGTATGCTTCTCTAGTAGAGACGGAATGAACTTTTTCCTGACTTAAGTGTTTTCAGCTGCTGTTTCAGCACATCTTATAGCTGGAGCAATAATGATTGTTTGGATGATTTTGGTCATTTAATACGGTTCCTTAATATTTTTCACATCTGAGCAGCAAACTATGCTATGGTTTTTTTTTCTCTTCTTATATAACTTTCTGTGTTATATGGAATCAGTAGCTTTCTCCCTCTCTTTAAACCATGAATATCCCTAGCTTCTATCCTCTCTCTATGGAGCTAATAAAGCTCCTTCCAGTATGGTTAAGCCCATCAGGTAATCAAGTTTGACTGTCTTATTCCTTGGAGACATCCCTCCCACAGCACCCAGTTCCCTACTCCAGTCTGAACAGGGATGCTCTAGGCTGTGGGGCGGCTGGCATCTGGGCGTTCCCTTACCATCTACCCTGGGAATTTTCTTGTCTCTCTCATGTTGAGTATTATTTTTCTTCTCATTTTAGTATATGCAATCTACCTTTGACTAGCATGTATACATAGGAGGTAAGTATTTTATATAGTAAATGGCAGGTACAACGTCCTAAATTAAATAATCTTCTCAGCTTTTTAAAAGCACTGTCTCATTATCTTTTAGCTTCAACCGTTATTTTGGAAAAATCAGACTTTTTCATCTTGGAAACCTTCAAGATCTTATCTTTGTCTCCCATGTTCTGAAATTTTATAGTGATGTGTTTTGTTTTTAATTTTCCTGGGCCTTTGTAGGACTTGTGCTCTGGAAGTACAACTGACCCATGAACACACGGTTGAATATTGGCATGTAACATCTGACTCCCCCCAAATGACTAACAGCCAACTGCTGACCTGAAGAAGCCTTACCAAAAACATACATAATCCAATAACAAATATTTTGTAGGTTATATGTATTATATACTGTGTTCTTAAAATAAAGCAAGCTAGAGAAAAGAAAATCATAAGAAGGGAAAATAATCTACAGTACTCACATTTTCTTGCATAAAAAAATCCACAAATAAATGGACCCACACAGTTCAAACCTGTATTGTTCAAGGGTCAACTCTACACATCTTTAAGTTTGGGGATTTTTTTTTTTTAACATTACTACGTTGATAATTTCTTCCTATTTTCTTTATTTTTTTGTGGGGGACTTTTATGGAAATACTGAACTGGATTTTAAAACTCTTGCACGAATCCTGGGTGAGATATAATGCTGGCTAGTGACATGGTGGGAGCTGGGGTGGTGGGGTGGAAGTCATACTATCTGGTACAGAGCATTTCATTTAATCTCTCTATTTTTAAGATAGTGGCTCCAGCCTCAATGGTGCCCTATAGCCCCCCAACCAAAGTCCCTCTGGGTTTGCTTCCTCCAGAGTGTAAACCCTGGGTCTTCTGTTGGAGTGGATGAGGCAGAGTAGTCTGGCTTGCTGGTATTAGGGAGAATCTGCCAATCCAACCACTTCTTTAGACTTTTAAGCAGTCTTCCATTGTGAGGCCCTAACAACTTGCTCTCTTCTCCCTGAGCCACCTTGGAATTCTGTGGCATGAGTCAGCTTTCTATCCTCCATTCTGCAAACACAAGTAACTATTCATTTATCTACTTCTGCCTTCCAAATTTGTGAAGGATGTCTGTCATCTCTAACGTCTTCTTTCCTGGTCTCTGCCATTGTGAATTTTGACCTTTCCCCCTTTCCTATCATTTTACTGGGGTTTAGAAGTAGGTAGGCTATAGATGCATGGATCAATTTACCCTATTGAATTAGGTACTAATTTGATTCTCTAACATTTGCTAAATTACAATACTGGCTATTAGGATTTTAACTGTTTTTAACATTTGTCACTGGTAGACACCATTACCATGTTCTCCAGGAGGATTCAGGGAGCTGGGGGCCGACCATAACCCCAACAGCTCAATTATCAGAATTTCAAACGTGAGAGAATCCGTCACAGTGCTTTAATCTTACAAAAACAGAAAAATGTCCTGCTAACAATTTTTTAAAGAAGAAATGCTCTTAAAATAATCCCAATATCTAATAACTGTATTTTAATATCTATTTGCATTGGTTTAAGTAGTTCGTAAAATAAAGTAAGTACATAAACTATTTCCTAAGATTTCATAAAACAGGTCTGTTTATATTTTGTAGTATTTTTAAGTTAAGTAACTTGGCTATCATGGCTTAAATGCAATGGAAGTAACTGGAGTATGGGCAGAATTTTCAAGGACAATCTAAGGGCATGGAATAGCAATACTTCTTATGGGGCATTTGTGGTATTTACCACTAACTACTGGAGTCTGATATGCTTAGTAAAAATAAGGAAGGGGAATAGGAGATAAAAAAAAATCCTTGCTGTATGCATTTTTCATGGTCACTCTTTTTTGCCTTTTTTTTTTTTTTTTTGTATGCCAGTGTAAGGTGCTGTCTTTGCTACAGAAACGAAGGTAGAATTGCAGTGTGTGCTCTGCAGATCACGTAACACTTCTTATAAAACAAAACTGTTTTGGACTGCAAAAACTCTAAGAATATACTGTAATCTTTCTTCAAACACTATATGCAGGGAAACAAAGGCTCTACTCCGTGTAGGTAGTAGTGGGCTCATGACCCACAAAGAAATCAACAAAACGCCAGCTCTCTTCTGGGCCCATCACTGAGGCTCAGGGAGCTTAGGATGTCTTCTTGGTGGACCAACGACATTAAACCTATGAGAGCATATCTATCTTCTAGACTCAACTTCTTGGTGACATGGGACCTATTTGCCCCAAACACCAGCCCTGCCCAAGCCTTCCCTTTCTCAGCAATCCTGTCTAGCTTCCTCCTAATTTTCCATTTCGATTCACCATCTCACATCTGCCTCTGTATCCTGGCCAGGAGCACAGAGGTTCAAGAGCCTACTTGGTTCCTCTAGTCGTTCTGAGTTTTACCTGCTGCTCAGTGAGCTTCTTCTGTATTTCATCCGAGTCACAGGAATCGTAGACTATGGGCTTGGCCAGCTCTGACTCGATGTGAGCCAACCATGTCCTCAGGCTGCTCATGTTCTTGTCTAGCTGCTGCACTGCCACCAGGGTCTCCTTCAGCTTCTTCACCCTATGGGCAGAGGAGAGACTTTACTCGAGTTTCCCTTGTGGGCGAAGTGAACACTGGGTTTAAAGCCAAGTTGCCTAGAGTCGAAGTCCAGCCTAGCTCAGCCACTTAGCGGCTGGGTGATTTTGGGAAACTGTACACCCTTCCTGTGTCTCTGTTGCCTCATCTATAATATAAAAGTAGAGGAGAAGTATCTGTGGGATTTGAATGGGTTGAATAATGCAGGGTCCACAGAACACATTCAATAAGTGTCAGCTGTGATGATGTTCAACATGGCGACAATTACCTAACAGTGACAGAAGCCTCATGACGTCATAAAGATTGTTATTTCCACCCATTATGTAATTTATACTCATATGAAGAATGCCTAAGAGGAAAAAAGGAATATTTCTAATGGCTTGTCACCAGATTATGAATTTGTAGTTCTGATTACTCCAGCCCAGACGGGGTCAATTTCAGACCCTTGTGGCAGAAACACAGTTAATAGAAGAAAGCACACTTGAGATGAACTATCAGTGAGTGATGATTTGCGCTTTCATGCCAGATCACGTTAAAGGTGACTGAGGGTCCACTGGGCCGCCAGTGGCAGAGGCAGATGCAAGGCTGGCCTCCAACCAGTCATCAGCTGCAAAGCCTAGTTTGGTGCCGTATTTGTTACACAGCACGTTGTTAAAAAAAATGTTTTCCCATTCTTTCCAGGAAGGAGTAAAAACCAAATTGGTTAAGATTGCCACTCGTCTAACAATCATGTGGGGACATCCTATATGTCAGATGCTGAGAAGAAAAAATAAATAAAACTTGATTATTTTCCTGATGAAATGTACAGTCAGACTGGAACTCTGGACATGTACACAATGAAATGTGTAACACAGGGTGGTAAGAACTACACTAAAGAAATGGGCCAAGTCCCTGGCTAGTAAATAAGGAGTGATCAATTCTGTCTGGCCACTTCAGTAATCAGTCACTCATTCATTCCCCATTTGCTCATGTCTGTATTCCTTCTACAAACTTCTGTGATCCTAAGTAGGCATGGTGCTAGGAAACAGAAATACAGCGATGACTGACCCTGTCACTGAGCAGCTTTGGCTCTGCTGAAAGTGGGGAAATGAAGAAGTAACATTAGAGCTGCATCTTGAAAGGTAGATACAAGCCAAGCTAAATATTTCTAGCCTAGGAAACGTAGGGAAGAGAAGCAGATTTGAAGGCATGACGTGGTAATGTCAGGGGGGATGGGGGTGCGGAGGGTGGGGAAGGGAAGCAGAAGAGGGCTGCAGTTGTGCTGAGGCAAACGGGATGGACAGACTGGAGTGGGATTACACAGGTCCTGCAGTGACACGACAATGGCGTTGTGTGCAGTTCAAAGATAAATAGGAACTCTGCCTAGACGTGTCCGCCAAGGAATGATAAGATCAGGTCTGATTCTGAGTGAGTAAGTCTGAAGGGAGGCTCATGTGGAAGTCCATTCAGGTATAAGAATACCGACGTTTGAATAACATTTTCTGTTTGTAAAGACACTCTTAGATGCACTAACTTACGCTGTTTTGACACACACACAAAAAAATCTGTGTTTAAAAAAATTATGTTCATACTCCACAACATATTCTATTAATAGGAAACCGAAAACGTGTCGCTCTTTATCATGACTCATAATTCCATTCAAGGTGAGACTTCTCTAATTAGCTTTGTAAGTACAAGTTGTACCCTGCCCCCAGGGCAGTTCAAGGCACTGGCCTTGAACAGTAATTCCAAGAACACTTAAATACAACCTACTCACATTTTTCTCATAAATAAAACAAAATTCACTTGAGCGTCGGTCAGTGAATAGCAGTTTTAGAACAGCTACTGGGTGCAAAGCCCTGGGTGCACATTTTATCAATGACCACGCCATGGGCTTAGAATTCGATGTGGCCCTGGCCATCCTGCTTTAGTGGCCCAGGCTGAAAGGACAGTCCCCAGTCAATAAACACATGGGAATAGGACTACAGAGTGGCTCATTGCACTGAGACGTCTGTCCTGGTTTTACCTCTGTAAGAAAGTCCTTTTGGGAACCTCTCCCACTTGACCAGCTTCCTGTCTTCGGATCTGGTAGAATCTGACAGTGCTCTGGGATGGGGTTTTATAGCAAGCTCATAATATCATCAGGGTTTGGTGCAGAGCTAGAGGTTGGAAGAACACTTCATTCAGCTTGCTTCCTGCTTTCCCTTATTTTAACTCCCTGGTATTATTTATGCACAAGTTCCTCTTCCCATGTTAAATTCCTTGGGAAACTAGAACTGTGAATTTCTGCTTTTGGTTTTCGCCTTCCCCCGCAATGCTACCCTCAGCACTTGGCACAAAGTTCGGCACTACTTAAATGCCAGATAAACACAAATAATTAGTATTCTAAGTAAAATACCTTTATTTAGCTAGCATATTTTATTCGTAATTTAGTTGATATTAAATGTACACTTAACTTTTTCCCTTACACCAACATTTGCAAATGGTCTGTCAAGTACTAAAATTTATTCATGTTCTTGGTTCAGATTTCACGTACAAAAATGACCAAAAGAGCTAAGGCACAAAAGAATGTGTGTGAACACTCCTCCACTGGATATTGTCTACACTAGTCAAATAATTTACAAGATTAGTAATCTTGTATGATATTGAATGGGTTCCAATAGAGCAGTTAGTGGGTAATATGTCAAGGGCATCGTGACATGGAAATGCTTGTTCATATAGTCCATTAGGGACAAGTTCCTCTTTCAAATGAGTGAGTAAATCTTTGTAAAGTCAATGGGGGTGAACATTTAAGTGGTTTTCCTTTCTCATTTTTTTAAACATGTTTTTGAGTACAAATAGCAAAATGCATTATGTGTGTGTATTAGGGGGAGCAGATGTGAGATGAGGGAAATGGGTAGAAAAGCCCCAAACAGCTTCCTTGAACTTATGAAACTTGATATTTGCAGGACATAGATCATCCTTTTTTTTTTTTTTTAAGAACAATGTCCCATCTTTTTCCCATTATTTCTTTAAAGGAAATCTTTGTGTGAAGTGTCACAATATTTTCATTTATCTATCATTGTAAGAAGTTTGAGCAACATTCTTTTTGGTAGCATCCAGGATTGTAATTCAAAATGGATGTTTGCAGATGTCACAAGTCTGGGTAAGTTTAGCAAATCTTGTGCATCTGAAAGTTCCTGTAGCCAACTGGTCTTCTCACCATCCAGGGTGCCTCCTGGGACTTCACCTTCCTGAGAAGGAATCACTACTAAATCCAGTTGCATGAACAGCTTTATATACACACATATACACTACATGTATATATTTATCACTACTTTCCTTCAAACTAATTTAGTAAATCTATAAACAAACAAACAAAAAAGTCACATTCTAAATGTAATAGGACTAAAAGTACCATCAGGAAATCCTATTTACCAGCAGGAGTTTATCTGGGGGGAATGTTATGGTATAAGAATAATATTTTTAAAAATGAAGTTAAAATTCCTAATCTAATGTTGTTATAACTGAAAAAAATCGTGAAATAAACATTTGTATAATGCACAAAATTACGACTTTAGACATAAATTTTTACATTCTGTACATGTTTTAAAACCTTTATGCTAGTCATGTGACTTCCTGACAAACCTGAACAGAAACAACTCTTTCTCATACACAAAACCCTCCAGGCCCCCGCACTACAAGCAGATTTTTATTTAATAAAGGGAGAGCTTCCCGCTACAAAGCTGAAAACTGGCTAAGGCTGAATTCCAGTTTCATCAGGAGCTACATCCTTTAAATAGCAGATGATGGACCAACTGGGTCTTCTCACTGGGTCTCTTTCCTGTGTCTCAGGCTAAGGTAGCATTCCCCGGACATGACGCATACAGTCCAGAGACAACTGGAATACCAAGCCATAACCAAGTCCATTAACCTTCCCCTCCAGCTCCGCATGCCCAGTAGGGGGGACAAGAAAACAAACCAACAAAGAACTCTTGGGAGTCCATGGCCAACGAGCTCCCAGCACCAAACCATCTCCACTTCACGCTGGCCAAAGCTATCACGGATTAAAGATCCAGCATCTATCCCACGAAGCCCACGTAACATGACAGCTATGCACAATGGAAGAACCTCAAGGAGATGCCTGCCTTGTGACATCGCAGTTACATTCCGGAAGGTTTGCGTCCACACAGCCGTCCTCTGCCATCCTCGGGGCACACAGATCTGCCACCACCATGAAGCTTCCAACTTGCAAAAGTTAGGTCTGCAGAGCAAAAAGCTAAATCCTGCGTGGGGATGAAACTTTCCCCTTGTCTGCGTATGGAAGTATGAAAATGTTCACTCTAAACAAATGTTGCGAGGTCTCTGCCTGATAATATGACACTGCGCAGTGACAAGTGGTCATGTTTCTAAATAAAACCTACATTCATTAACATGTGCCAAGCCTGATCTCCTGGAATGTAGGCCACGAGTATAAGAAGGGGAAAGGCTCAGTGTAATCTGCAAGGAGGGGGAGGCTTTCTAAAGAAAGGAGGATATCAAAAATAAGGCTGGCTGCGGACACTCTGCCATTCTGGAAGGACGGGCAACTCTTCTCGTGGGCTGTTTGTTAAGTTGGAAAGGATTTTTGATAAAGATAAATCAACCAAATGCAAACAAACAAAACCCCCACAAATATAGCAAGTTGTGTAGCAAAAAAAGCAACTTTTTTTTTTCCTTCTGTTTGAAATGCCAGCTAAATGGTGTAAGTAGGAGTTTTAGAGGTTCTTTGGGAAGGTGGGACGGAAAAAATATTCTGTACAACAGTGGTTGGTCTTCACTTTTGAAGGGATTATTTACAAAATAAAAGTAATTAAGGAAATATTATTCTTCTCTTACCTATTCAAAACCTTTGTCCTTTTAAAAATAACAATAAAAGTGACAAAAGTAACATGTTAATTTTAAGATAATAATAAAGGTTATTATATTATAATATAATATATAATTATAATAAAGGTTAAAAAATAAGGTTATCTGTTCATTTGCTTGCTGGGATTCAGATAACTTTCTTTTGTGGATTTCAAGAGTTTCAAATTTTCTGTCCTGAATCTATATGAATTTCACAATCTAGGCTCTAAAAAAGTAAGCTCTCAAATTATTAATTACTGGTAATTTAATAAAATGTGGTGAATGCTAGCTGTTTTAAGTCCTTTTTGGATGAAGGTATAGATACAATGCACAAATAGATTACAAAAAAATAAATAAATGATGAACATTTGCTAAGTTCTTTTTAAAAGATATGATGAGCTACAAAATAAAACAAAGCATTTGGGTCTGATCGTGTGAGGTAATGGCTTTTAAAACAGAAACACATTTCCTTTTTAAAAGCAACAAACCTACTTTTTACATAAGAAATACACTCTGGAAAACTTATAAATAAAAGTATTTTTCAAATCGTGCTACTTAAAGCTATCCTACTGTGAATTCTTTATAAAACAATCAGTCCTCTAATATATTATTTTTAGCAATCAGGAAGAAAAATATATAAGCTTTGGTTAAAGGAATATATTAGTCATGATTCCATAACAGCAGGCAAATTTACTTTTTCTTGATTATGACTAACACTTCCAGAAACCTGAGATCTTTAAAACATTGTACTGCCATTATTTTCCTAGTTTAATTTTTTTTTTTAATTTTTCTCATGGGTTCAAATTTTTTTCCCATGCTCATTATCACGAGGACAATATATTTATTGCAACAAATTAAAAATAAAGCAAAGTTCTAAACTCACAGTTACTGTAATAGCAAAATATGGTAACGATATCAATGTCCATCACTGGGGAAAATATTGAATACATCATGGTGTATTAAAACTATGGAATACTCTGTAGCTCTCTAAAAGAACAAGATGGCCACATGTGGCATTCTATGGTATACATGGTCCTTCCCCCCACATTGTCTCTTTGGAGCTACAGCAGTTATTTTAATGAATACTTTGAAAATGAGGAAGCTAGGGCTCAGAGAAGTGATGCCGTGAGCCCTAGGCCACACAGCACAAACACGGTGGACTAAACTCAGGGCTCCTGATTGGTTCTGTGCTGTTTCCATGCGTGCTGCATCAGTGCATTCCTGATCCTGGCCAGAGACCTCCAAATTGACCACTCCAAGAGTCAAGTTTTCTTCCTCCTCTAGTGGAACTGCTGTTAGACTGAAACCCCTTCTAAGGGCAGCTGCTCCAACTTCACAACGCCTTCCTTGCACTGCACACACGGTTTACCTACACAGCCTCAAAGCTCCCTCTGGGTCGAGAACTGCCACTTGCTGAGGGCTCTGCTAGGTGGTTTACTGGTACTATCTCATTTAGGCCGCCTAAAACCTTTTACACTGGTGGTAGCTGAGGTACTGAGAGGGGAAGGAACTTGTCTAGCGTCACAGGGCCGGCGAAGCAGAACAACGTGGTGACTCAGGCAGGCGAGGCCTGAGGCCTGTGCTCTGCTTTATTCTTTTTTTTTTTTTTTTTTTTTTTAAGATTTTATTCATCTGACGGAGAGAGAGAGACCACAAGTAGGCAGAGAGGCAGGCAGAGAGAGGGGGAAGCAGGCTCCTTGCTAAGCAGAGAGCTTGATGCGGGGCTCGATCCCAGGACCCTGATATCATGACCTGAGCCGAAGTCAGAGGCTTTAACCCACGGAGCCACCCCGGTGCCCCTGCTTTATTCTTATCTGTAGGGGTAGCACTTTGCATCCTATGTCTTAGATTGGAGAAATGCAATGAATACTGGAGTCACCATTACGTGCAAAGAGCTACACATTGGGTTCCGGCTTCACTATGGTCATGCTACGGTCATGCTTACAGTGTAGCTGAGAGATAAAATTGTAAACAACCGATCACACAAGATGCTTATTACAGCAGAGGAAAATTCTATGAAGGAGAGGTCGGAAAGCTTGCTGAGAAGGTAAGAAGAATCTCACTTAATCCAAAGAATAGGAAGCACATGAAGAACAATTACGAGAGGGCCAGGCCGGATGGCGGCAGGATATGAGCAGGCAGATGTGATGGAAGGAGGAAGGCCGGAGCTGAGTCATGTGTACACTTGCTCCGTACCCTTACTTGGTTAGGCACCATTTTCTCTTTCGTCTTCTACATTCACTAGATCTGGGGTCAGCAAACTATGG
Source organism: Enhydra lutris kenyoni (assembly GCF_002288905.1). Taxonomy (NCBI): domain Eukaryota; kingdom Metazoa; phylum Chordata; class Mammalia; order Carnivora; family Mustelidae; genus Enhydra; species Enhydra lutris. Next base: position 15,005,350 of record NW_019154146.1, on the reverse strand, counting down.
TCGGCCACCTGTTTTGATAATAAAATGTTACTGCAACTCAGCTGCATTTTTCTGTTTCCATACTGTCTAAGGCTGCTTTTGGAATATGGCAGAGGCATTTTGGCAGGGACCATTGGCCCACAAAGCCGAAATTATTAACTAGATAGTATTGTGCAAAGGGTTTGCCAATCCCAGCCCTGTAGCAACATCCACAGTACTTCATACACAGGAGACATTCAGGCATTTTTAAAAATTATACTTGTTTTCACTCTACTTCTATGAAGTGTTTAAGGGAATTATAGTAAATAGGTGGTTGAAAAACAGCCACAAAGGACCACATATTGTATGATTCCATGTACATTCAGATCTGTGCTGGCCTGGGGCCAGTGGAAGGAGAGAGGGTGGAGGAGAAAAAGATGACTAAGGCTTTTATTTGGGGGTGATGACAATGTTTTAAAATTGATTGTGGTGATGGAGACACAGATCTGTAAATATGCTAAAAATCACTAAATGATTTATACTTGTGATAGATGAGTTGCATGGTATGTGAATTATTAAAAAAAAAAAAAGGCACCAAACAACTAATGCTAAATGACAGAGCTCATAGAAACTATAAGTACAGCAATTACTGTTTCTTATGTTTACTCTTAAGGAAAAGCCAACAGGTCAGAAATGCCTTGGCCAATTGTCTTGGCCATTATCGACCGAAAGGATCTTCAGGGATAAAGAAAATGTTCTGTAACCACAGTGCCCAATAAAGTAGCTATTATCCTCATATGGTTATTAAGCCCTAGAAATGGGACTAGCACAACTGACTGTAATCAAAATTCAACTGTAATTTAATTGCATCCTATTTCAGTTAATTTAAATAGCCACGGGTAGCTAATGACTGCTATATTAAACTGAGAAGGTGTAGAAAGCACGGGCAGGGTACTAGAGCATTATCCACTGTGGAGACCTAAGAAAAACTAAACAGATCTTGTTGCCCTAAAAAGATGACAATTCCTAGTAACAGTCAGTTTAAAAATTCAACACAAAACACATTTATTTTGTATTCAGAATGGTCCAAGCTAATTCACTAGTGACAGGAAGGTGGCTCAAAGTTATGCATTCTATTTGTATGCAATAGGTTTATTATCAGTAAATCTTTCTTTTCTTTCTCCTGTTTCTGTTAGCTGGGTAACTGTTCACCTGAAAATACGATCTTCAAAAATAACCTTTCCCTTCCCACAAGAGCACCAAAATAACATTTAGAAATATCGAAAGGCACAACTAAGTTGTGTTCTGCTTTAGTATATCAGTGTGAGAAAATGTAGGAAGAGGGAAGAGGGGTGAATGGGACTGACCCACAGAAATCTGATGCTTGAGCAGGCAGCTCATAGTTGAAGATGGATGTGGGGGACAGTCACCTGGTGTGTGTACTCTTGAAGAGCTGATAAACAAGGAAATGGAAGATAAATGTGATGGTTGAGTGTCATTTAGGAGAGGCCTCAGAGAGACTATGAATTTATTAATCTGGCACCAGCCAGATTAAGCTCTAGAACCAGCCATCTGGTTTACTTTGGAACAAGGCAATCAAAAATGGACAGCACATCTATAAAAATCTACATCTGTGTATGACGAGACTCCACTAGAGTAGAAACATATGAGCATTTTAGTGACTACAGTGCAAAGTAGGCATATCCAAAAACATTTAATTGATTCAAACTTTACTAATGTGTCTTTGGAAAGATAAATAACATCTAGAAAATCCTCACTTGGACAGCAGAAAAGTTATAAATAAACATGACTTCGAGGAGAAAGCACCTGACTCATTTGATGTGAAGTTGGCTAATGACTGGACATGACACTTAAGCTAGCATCTTACGAATAGACTCTATTAAATTAAAAACATCTTTGACACAGTGTATCCCCCATATTCCATACCCCTGAGCCACTAAAGATTAGAAAAGAACACTAACTAGTTTAGCTGGATTGTCCATGCCAATGCAAGCCAACCCGTGAGTCACAATCTAACCAAAAAAATCCAAGGATGTTTACCAACTGGGCGGCTTCCTTAAGAAGGGTATTTATAGCACAAAGAGCTTCGATTTGTCTTTCTGAAATAAGATTTGGTTATCACAGACTGAGAAATGAGGCTACACATAGCAAATGGGGTTCTGTTACCATCGCTTTGTAGTACCTTTACCATGGCATTTAGCTTGTCACTTTACTTGATGTCTTTGCATGTCTAGATATCCACCATGAACTCCTCAAGGAAAGGGGCTTCTGTCTTTGTAGCCTCAAAATATCTCAGAGCTGCTATGAGCCCTTTACAAAGGATGGGGAAATTAGATAGTTGAAATAATTACAGAACCTAGTTTCCTTTAGATCAGGGACAAGGAATTCATAGACTTGGCAGACAGGAGAATGTAGTGCTCCCAAGCATGGCTTCTAGAATCATAGAGTGCAGGCTCTGCCACTCAGCACGTGTGTAACCATGGGCAAACCTGAGCCTCAGCCTCTGCATCTGGAAAATGGGTATAACAATAATGCCCACCTCAAATGGTGTTATGAACAACATAGGAGAAGATGCATATGAAGCTTGTGGCATGGTCAGTGGCACAAACCAAGGGCTCAGTAAGTGTCAGCTAACACAGTGCTGTTTGATAAACATTTTAAAAATTGGTAAACATTTACTCCATTTTTGCTTCATTATTTTTAAAATATTTCATTATTTTTAAAATAAAAAAAAATAATCTCATCTTCTTCCTAAATCAGCTCCTCTCTGAAACTCCCTTAGAGAACAAAAAATATGCTAGGTATTTTCAACATCAACACATGCAATTGCCATGCCCCTATGCAATTATTGTGGGCACACGGTATTCAAAGGGCACTATTTCATTTGTGCTAAGGAAAAGAACCCAGACTTTAAGAGTGTATTGTCAGTTAGCTCCAAACAGCTATGAATCAGAAGCATTCAAAACATTTGAACTGTTCTAACTGCCATACAAAAGAATGTGCGTTCAGATATTCAAGTATTCATTCATTCATTCAAATATTTTTGGAGCCCAAACTGCATTCAGGCACCGCTCTTGGTGCTCATGATATATGGTGACTAGAATGCACAAGGATGTCCACTGCCCTTGTGGAGACTACATTACTATGTGAAACCAAGTTCACCTAAAATAAAGCATTTACGTCGGCATTCCCTTTATATCAAATAACATAGTGTTTCATTCGCTCTATCAGACTTGTGTAATGCTCATAAAGACCCTTATATATTTTTTCTTTCTTTACTTTTACCTCTTTTCCTCAGCCTGACCTTCTGCAACAGAAACCGAATATAATATTCCTCTCAAATACAAGGCAGACACTTAGTTACTAAAGCTAAAAACAAAATTGCAGTAATACAGATTATTTCTACAACTATGCCGAGTGGCAATAATTAGCTTTATTCCCACACTCGGCTAGCCAGAAATACAGTAGGAATGTGATTTTCTATATATACTTTTTTTTTTTTTCCCCTACCGTGGATAAAAATGCCCTCCCTGGATACTAGTCAGCAGTTTTACCTCCTTCCTCATAGAACCCTGAATACCCATGCAGCCCTGAAATCAAGAATTCTCTTTTGGGAATGGGTTTTGTTTGGCTATGACTTTCTCTCTTTCAGCTAAATGCAAACACCACTGAGTTTATTAATCAAGAAGGAGAATTTCAAAGTTAATGAAGGTGACATTTACGAGAAAAGCATAAACTAAAATGGTGGGATGACGAGCACAGACAGAGATTCATTGGATTATCTTCAGCTGCAATGAAAGGTGGACTGAATGCTTTAAAATGCTGCACACACGTGTCCTGTTGAACAGGATCCTTTTTACCTGGCTGCCATGAGATCCAAGAGATGCTGCCACCGGTCGTTGACCTTTCCGAGCTTGTATTCAATCTCAGAGGCTTTGCTTTCATGGCTGGCTCGAGCAAGTCGTTCTCCCATTTGCTGGAGCTGTATTTTGTTCTCTTGGGCAACAGCAATTTCCTCTTGATAATCCTGCATAATAAATAGCAATCACAGAGATCAGAAATCATATTTTTAATGCATTCAGCCCGACTCCGCTAGAAACATGATTATTACCGTTTTGTATTGCTTGGAATAGTTTGGGCATGAGGAATGCTGTGTGAGTATCAGTCCATGTACACAAGAATTAGGGGTACCTATTATTTTCGGGATGTGCACAGACTCTAGATTGAATTTTCATAGAACTTTTCTTAAAGAGAATGGAAATATTTTTATTTACTTAAAATGGGCATTAAGAAATCAGTAACAGTGTATACACAGATAAAAAGATGAAACTTGAAGGGTTTTAATACTGAGAAATTACACCTTATTATTATAATCACCAACCTGGGTGCTACATTTAGAATCAATCCTCATACAAATACTTGCTAAGAGGCTTAGAAGTTGTGTGTATGTGTGCGCGTGTGTGTGCACAATTACGTATGTGCAACTGACATATATGTGTATTTATATGTAAATGTATAGATGTGCTTCTGTCAATCACTTGTGCAGAATGCTTTAGAAACGAATACCTTCATTTTAATGAGCTATCCTCTATGCAGTGTCAATATTTTATAACAGATTAATGGCGAACTAGCTCGCAAGAATAATAACCATTAGTCTTGGGATTAATAGGTCTCAACCTTTTTCATTTACCAAGTTGCTGTACTCACTTCTCTTAAAGATTGTTTTGGATAAGGAAACACTGGCTCCATATGCAAGAGAAATGCCACTGAACGGCATGGTTTAAGTGATGATGAATGGACATCTATCTTCCCCAACCCTCACCGCCTCACCAATGATCCTCTCACTCCCGCCACAGTGACAGAAGCCAATCTTTAGAATTGCCTTTCCTTCATTTTTTGGGCTTAACTCCTGTCATGCAGCCAATATTATCTCAACAAAATAATACAAAGACAGATTACAGGGTCATGGATATTTTAACCCTCCCCTGCTCTAAAGTTAGTGTGGCAACAGGGATATCCTCTCAAGTCAGTTATCAAAGCAAGAAAGACCCCCCCCCATTCCTGCCCCTGAAATGGGAGAAGCCAGTGCAGTTCTATCCTATCTCAGTGCCGAGTGCTCTCTTTCAGCCCAAGCAACCCCACCCCATCTACTCTCATTTTATGTTATTTCAACACAGAGGGGTTGTATGACCGATACACTAGATGTCCTGACCCCACAGAGTCAAGCTCATAAACACTTCTTCTGAAATCTCATAACTCATTTTATACACAAAATAGCATAGCTAATACTTTAAAGATTATTTCTGACATTGTGCCAAATCGCATAACAAAATTATGTGAAAAACTAAAATTTTTCTAAATTTTCAGTTGTGATTGTATTTTGTCCAAGAGACAGTTTTTTCCACACCCCAAAATGTAGATCCTAAATTTCATGAAGAAAGTCAATGAGAATATAGATACACTTAAGAAAGACTGATTCTATAGCAAGCTTCACTATAATACCTACAGTCCATTAATCATGTCCAGTGGAGCATTCTCTGATATCCAGAAACTATCAAAGTGCAAAGCTATTGGCAGATATTAAAATGAAATGTTTTCTCTTAGTTCACATTTCAAAGGTTTACAATATCAAATATAAAAATGCTCATTGCTAGAATTTGACATTTTAAGTAGAAAGCCTTAGAGCTATTAATATTGCATGTTTACACTGGAGTTTTTTTCCTTTATGTATATGCATGGACGATTCTTCCTAATAATTATTTGCATTTATTTTAGAGTGAATGAGGCTATAATTCGTTTATTCAGTATTCAGGAATGACTTAGTACTTATGAGAAGACAGGCATTGCTCTGGGCACAGGAGACACAGCAATGAATAAAACAGACAAAGACATTTCTAGAAAAGCTGACAACCCAGTGGGGCTTCCACTGTAGACAAAGAACCAACAAGTAAATAGGGAAAGTACGTTGTGAACCAGATAGTGATGTGTGCTAACAAGGAACACAAACTGAAATAAATCAATATGATCAATAATTATTCAAAAATAATGTGGAAGCATCACTGATACTATCCAAAACATTTTTTCTTTTTTTTTCAAAACATTTTAATTTATTTTTATTTCATTTTTAAAAAGATTTTACTTATTTGTCAGAGAAAGAGAGAGAGAGCACAAGCGAGGGGAAAGGCCGGCAGAGGGAGAAGCAGGTTTCCCGCCGAGCAAGAAACCTGATGCCACACAGGGCTTGATTCCAGAACACTGGGATCACGACCTCAGCCAAAGGCAGAAGCTTACCAACTGAGCCACCCAGGTGCCCCATCAAAAATATTTTTAAATGCTAATAAATTTGGTCACAAGCCCTACACAGACATGAAAAATATTCTGTAACCATATGAATATATGAAGCAATTTAATAGTCATACATAACTTGAAAAAAATACGAAGCAAAATTCTCAGGAAATTTTCCTTTTTTTCAAAGATTTATTAGAGAGAGAGCATGAGTGGGTAGATGGGCAGAGGGAAAGAGTGGGAGGGAGAGGGACAAGCAGACTCCACCCCGAGAAAAAGCCCAATGCAGGGCTCATCCCATGACCCTGGGATCCCGACCCAAGCTGAAATCTAGAGTCTAACATTCAACCACTCCACGGACTGAGCTATCCAGGAGCCTCGGAAAAGTAATCATTCTTGTAACTGTCCATGCGTTCTGTTTTACAGAGAAAAATGTCAGCTTAATTAATCCTCAGAATTCTTTCTTTTAGTCCCACTCTAGTGATTTTACTTCTCTAAAACCGAAAACAAAAGACACAAAAGAAAACTAATACACATAAACAATTCCTTCTGGACAGGTATCTAAAACCGGTACACACCGAACATTTATCAGCGGATAATTTACTTCAGCATATCCATATATATTGTGTGCAAAGGAGGCCTTTGCATGCAAGTTTATTTCATATTAAAAAGAGAAAACATTTAAAATATAGTGCTTTTACAGGACAGGAATTTAATAGTTTAATAATAAGTAAAGCCATCTTTTATACCTGTTAAAAGTATGCCTACGTGTTACGAATGGCGAAAACATACATAGCCTCGCATTCTGTACCTTCTTGAGCTTCTCTATCATTTCTTCAATGAGGATGTCTCCATTCTGAGAAACTTTACTTTCCATCTGGGTCAACCACTCACAAAGCTCCTTGTTCTTTTCACTGAAGACCGCCCATTCATTCAATCTCTCACTTACTTGCTGCCGCCTCAGGGAGAGCTGAATGTTTAAATGGGAGAACACATAAAAGGATCATCAGAGCAGAACATGTAACCTGAGGGAAAAAGCCAATAAACGGAGTTGGGTGGACTGGAATAAGCAATAGTTGTGCATCTTTTTAGGTCACTGTATGGTCCTAGGAGGGATCTAGGAAGTTGCACAAGGACCCGCTATGAAATGCCAGTGGGAGGCAGCCAGCCCTCTGCTTCCCTCTTGAAGGGCCGCGTGCACCTTCACTCAATCAAGGTTCTGAACAGCCTCACACGGCAATCGGTTCTGCAGAGACTTCTACAGCATCACTGAATGCACGTGTACTAAAAGAGAAGGGAGAAATAGGAAAGAGGAAGGGATAGAGAAAGAAGGAAGGAAAGGAGGAAAAGGGGGAAAAGGAAAGAAAGAAAAATAAGGAAGAATAGTGAAAAGGAAGAAAAGAAGGGAAGGAAAGAGAAAAGGAAGAATGATCTGAGTCGCAGGTGTCTGGAGCGAGCGGAGCAGAGGGACGCGGTGCTAAGAAGTCAGAAGTGGAAGACGGGTCCCTGTGGCTCAGCTCTGTACCGACCCTTTTACTTTACGCAAGTTCTCTCACTTGCCTGCCCGCTTTCTTTTTTAATTTATTTCCCTTTGTGTCTTTTTCCTTTCCTTCTTCCTTGTGCATAAGGGTTTCCTGAGACATAATTCACATACCATATAATTTCGCTCCGATTAAAGTTTTCAAAGTTATTTATGTTGTCCCATGTGTCTCTACTTCATTCCTTTTAACTGCTGAATATAGTCTTATCATACGGATAGACATCTGATAGACTATATTCAGCAGTTAAAAGGAAAGTTAAAAAGTTAAAAGTTCATCTGTGGGTGGGTGTTTTGGTTGTTTCCGTTATGAATAATGCTGCTGTTGTGCAGGGAGACACACGTTTAGTTGCCTTTGGGGTACATACCCACAAGCAGAATTGCTGGGTTACCTGGTGACACTACAGAGTGTCTGCCAAAGTGGCTGCACCAGTCACATTCCCACCAGCAGTAGGGTTCTCATTTCTCCACCTCCTCACCAACATTTGCTATTATCTGTCTTTTTGATTTTAGTTATCCTAGTGACACAAAGTGGTATCTCACCATGGTTTTGATTCACGTTTCTCTGATGGCTAATGATGCTGAAAATCTTCTGATGTTTCTTGGCCACCTGTATATATTTTTTGGACAACTATCTGGTCAAATCCTTTACCCATTTTTGAATTGGGTTTTTTGTTTGTTTGTTTTAGCACTGAGTTGTAATAGTTCTTTATGCATTAGTGACACAAGGGGCCTGTTTCTTATCTCTAAGTCTAGAGTGATCCCTTCCAGTATTTTAAAATTGTATGACTTCAAAGTACTCTTGTTCTTGCAGTGCTGGTATAGATCCTAAGGAATATTTTTAGTTGAGTTAAGCTACATGTTAGCAAAATATAATGGGATTTGAGTGGCATGAAGATGACCTTTTTTATAGATGTTCTACACACTCACGTTGATAATGCTAGACATTCCACCAGTCATCCCATCGCATTAAACACCTATCTCTTAATTTTATTTTCCCCCTACTAACATTTTAACATGAAAAACATTAGACATACAGAAAAGTTGAAAGAACTATAAGGGTAAGCACCCATAAAACACTTACTAGAGTCTAAAATTGTGAACATTTTGCCTCATTTTGCTTTAATACATGTATTCCTTTATCCATCAATCCATTCATCCATTTTACTTTGTGATGCACTTCAAACCAATTTCCTTTTAAAAATCAAAATGAAAATATTTCTAAGGTACTATATGCTTCCTAGTTAGCAGTTCTGGCTAGGGGTTGGCTCTGTTAATGACTGGGTAATTAAGAGTCAAGGTCCCACACTTCCCAAAATGTCTATGATTCTACACCTAAGAAAACACCTGGTAATTAGGCTTTGAGACCAGGTTCCCTATGCTGGGGCTAGCCCTAGTCATATGGGTCACTTAGATAGTGGGCCCCATAACCTAACAGTTTCTGAATGTCAACAGTACAAATGCATTCTCTTGAATTAATTACAATCTTTTAAAATAAAAATTTCTCTGGGTAGGGTGACACTGATGAATCCATTAAGTATTTCCGCATTAGTACAAGTCAGCTTATCATTAAGTTTTCATTGAGGCAGAAAAATACAGAATAGCCCAAAAGCAGTGAACTTACTCAGGGTGGATACTGGTGGGAATGGAAAAGGCTAAGAAAACACAGGTTAAAGAGTTTTGGAGACAAAGTTCACTTACAATAAGCTCTACCAAGACAGAGATGCAGCTAAGAGCATCTTCTAGCACCCCATTTCCTCTAGAACTGTGATAGAAGAGTGGATTCTGATCTTCGGCAGGAATGCTAAAATGTGGAATTTTTTGATGGATATGATTTTTTCCCTTTCATTCACACAGCATCAGAGTCAAAAGTGTGGTTGGTCATTAAAATTCTGGTTCAACTGATGTCCAAACTGAAACTATGTTTTCATAATTGGGACCTCCCAAAACAACTGTTTTTTGTTTGTTTGTTTGTTTTTGGTTTTGTTTTTTAGTATGTGTCTTTTCAGATTTTATTCTGTAAATATTTCATTTTACACAGCTAGAGTCACACACACGCTTGTATCTTTCTTTTTTCATGATCCAAAAGCAACTGCTTTTTAAGACAAGAGTAAAAGCCCTCGCCCTTCAGATTTAATTAAGATTAACTAGGTCTTGCTATGTGTGGTTCCTCTTTTCCTCTTCCCCCAAATCTTGGCCGTAAGCAAGGACGAATTCTAAGGCTTTCCCCCACAACATCCGCAGGGAAGAGGAGCACATAATAGAAAAATACTACCTATTTCCTTGAGAGGTAGGTTTTATTATCCCCATTTCAGAGTGAAGAAGAAAGAAGGTTAGATAAATTTGAGGCATTTGTCTGTAGTCAGTATGAGACAGAACCAGCAAAGCTTGAGTCTTTGACACAGGCTGCAGTGTAACATTATGACCAAATACCCAGCGACAGCCGAGATTCAAAAACAGTCTCTATCACTTGCTAACGATATGACCAGGGCAGGGGCACTCATCTTCTCTACACCTTACTTCATTTGTGAATGAATTTTTCATCTGTTCCAAATTTTATTAAACAAATGTTTACTGCTTGCAGTAAATAGGTGTCTGCTCTGTGCCAAGCACTGATGTATGTCTAGGAATAATAGGCTCGTAGTAGAATACAAACAACAAAATAAGAAAGTAGCCAGTACATACTAAAGTTGTAAAGGAAGCTGACCATTAATGGGCGGTGATGACTACTATGAGTACTACTACTACGACTATTACTAGTAGTAGTACAGGGGTTCATTTGAGTTTTTAATATTTTTCCCCCTTGACACTCAGGTATTCAATACCTCCACTGAGCAGCTTGACTATATGTCTCTGGTGCTTACCACGGGGCACGGAAGTGTTGCCTTCATCTGCTCACCGTAAAGCAACCGCTGAAAGAAGACACAGGGAGACCACAAGCGCTGGATGCAAAACAGCACCAAGAGCTTCTCAAGAGATGTCAGTTCATAATGGAAGCGGCATTTTCCTTTGGGTTTGTAAAACTGACATTGAGGCCAAATGGTAAGTGAACATTACTCTCTCTTTCTTTGGGGTCAGCTGAAACCTTCGAATTATTGATTAGCTCAGCATATATTTGTTTTTTTTCTCAAGGTTACAAGCACTCTGCATTGCCAATAGCTGGCAAGTACCAGCTCAAACCTCCAGAGCGTGAGGCAGCTGAACAGGAAATACATCCTTTCGACTTCACATATTTTTACCATGACAATTTGAAAAACACCAAGCAATTACAATGATGATATATTTATATCTCAACTAGAATTACACACAGATCTACAAACCCAAATGGGAATAAAAATGGAGAGAAGCTCTGGCTGTAGGCAGACACAACAAACCATTTGGGGAGTCTATCTGTGAGCGGTGTACTTTCCTACATTAACTCTCCTCTGAAACACTTACTCACGGCAGGTTTTCCTCCTTCTCCGCAGTCCCGACAACTCCTGCCTTCTCACCCACTGCTTCGATCGGACTGTGGACAGGCTACTTGCTCTTTAACCGTGCGATAACACCAGGTTTAACTATAGTTTTCAGCTTTTAGAATGAGACTATAGGCTCAAGCTCATTTCCTTTTGTGGTTTCAGACTCGACGGAGGTACTCCGGAAACACTAGCTCAAGGACTAGTAACTAATTTATATTCTTACTTGCAGCTATGTCCTGGCGCCTTTGGTAGGACTACCCATGACTAAAATCTCACCGGAGTCAATAATTTTTTTAGGCTGAAGTAATGGGAGATCAGCATGCTTTAGCTTCATGCCTAAGACATTCAATTTAGAAAGTTTCTAGAAACACTCTGTATTCAATGTATTTCCTCTTTTTTTACTTGAGTCTTAGTCCACTCACAGGTGCAAGGTATTAGACTTGTCACAGCATATCACGTGATCCACAGCAGCCTTCACAATGTATTTCCAAACAGACTGTTGCCTAGATATATCTAAGTCTGGGGAGCAACGTTAAACATAGACACTTTTTTTTCCCCTTTTTTCTTATTCCAGCTTTTTGAGATATAATTGATGTATAACATGGTGTAAGTTTAAGGTGTGCAATGTGGTGATCTGATACACATTTATACTGTGAAATGATTACCACAAGATTAGGTAACACATCCATCATGTCACACAATTACAATTTCTGTGTGTACTGTGAGAGCATTTAAGATATTAGTCATAAAAAAAGAATGAAATCTTGCCATTTGAAACAACATGGATGGAGCTAAAGGGTATAATGTTAAGAGAAATAAGTCAGTCAGAGAAAAATAAATATCATATGATTTCACTCATATGTAGAACTTAAGAAACAAAACAAATGAGCAAAGAAAAAGAGACAAGCAAAAAAAAAAAAAAGGCTCTTAACTATAGAGGACAAACTGGTGGTTGCCAGAGGGGAGGAAGGTGGGGGGAAGGGTGACTAGGTAAATGGGATTAAGGGTACACTTATACTGACGAGCAGTGAGTGATATATTCAATCACTCTATTGTATACCTGAAACTAATATAACACTGTATGTTCATGATTTTGAAATTTTAAAAACAAATAAAACTTCAAATAAATTAATTTAAAAAATCAAGTATCTACTCTCTTAGTGACTTTCAAAAATCTAATAAGTCTTCTTAACTATAGTCACCATGCTATACATTAGATCCCCAGAACTAATTCATCTTATAACTGGAAATTTGTGTCCTTTCTACATCATGGCATTTTTATACAGTGCGTGTTTTCCTAAATCAAAAAATACTGCATAATCATAATCTTCTTAACTTTCAAAATATTCAAAGACCCTATCATTATTTTACATTTAAAGGAATGTAAGTACCATGACATAAAACAAATGCCCTAAAGTCTTCTTTAAATTATTAACAGTATATATGAACAGTTAGTTGTTCGAGGCACTGGAGATAAAAAGAAATGGTCTTCATTCTCAAGGGCCTCGTAGTCTTGAAATAAAGTCAAAACCATTAAAAGAAGAAGAAGACGACAACGATGACAACAGGAACAAGGTATTGTCAAATGATGGCACAGACCAAAAGGGAAATGGGCATTCAGAGGAACAGGAAAATATTGAGGTTTGAGCATCTCAAACAATGGCATCATAGGGGTCATGGTATTTGAAAAAAGATGGGTTAAAATCATAAGGGAAGGAACAGTCAGTGTAGGCAGGAAGAGTGGTCTGACAAGGTCTTGGGGTAGGGCAATTCCTGGCAGGTTTGGAAAGGGAGTGGAAGCCATTATCTAAGTTGTTACCTCCCTGACAGCTTTTTTTTTTTTTTTTAAGATTATTTATTTATTTATTTGACAGAGATCGCAAGTAGGCAGAGAGGCAGGCAGAGAGAGGGAGAAGCAGGCTCCCCGCTGAGCAGAGAGCCAGATGTGGGGCTTGATCCCAGGACCCTGAGACCATGACCTGAGCCGAAGGCAGAGGCCTTAACCCACTGAGCCACCCAGGCGCTCCACCCTGACAGCTTTTAAGACGTCAATTAGCCAGAGAAATGGATATAGTATAATTAATTTCACAGAATATGCTGAAAAGTATTGAGTCAGCAAGTAGTGCTAGATTTTTCTCAGTTTGAAGAAAGACAAATGAATAAGGCTCATAAAAGTAACTGAACACGGCTGTGATCATTTTCCATAACTTGTACACATCAAGTTTTCTTGCACTTATACACCATGTCATGATGAAGTCCTTGGATGAGAAAATCGTATGATAATTCACTGGATAGTTACGTATTGATTTTGGGTTGAATAATTCGGAGAATAACGTACCCTGATTAGCACTAGCACGTTCAACGTGAGCTTCTCATTGTGTTCACTAAGAATATGAAGCTCAGTGAAAAATGGCTAAATTAATTTTGAGCTCAAATCACTGGCATGTTTATAAAAATCACCTCTTACACTCTTTCCTTTTAAAAATATAGATTCATAGAAAACTGTTCACCCATTTAGGAAGTGTGCTCCAGAGTTTCCCTTGGCTAATGGTCTGAGAAATTCTTGCTTTTCACCTAAACACTGAGAGAAATTTACCTAATAACAAATTTTTTGTTGATGTCAAATGAATCAGGAGGCTATGAGCCTCTTAAACTCTGTTTAATGTTTTCTGAAGCATGAAGGGAAGCACCTCTAAAGTCAGAGAAAGTGAGGAGCATGGAGAAGAGATCTCTAGGATGGCAGAGTTGGCCTGAAACTGGGGAGGTAGGAAGAGACTCCTTCTCAAAAGCCCATTCCTCAACCTTGTAGCACTTGCTTCTCACCAGCCAGGTCTCTGTCTAATCCACTCCTGTGCCTTTACCCAAGCTGCAACCTCGTCCAACCCATCCACTTACTCCCTCCACACCTGTCTCTTCTGCTCCCCTTCTCAATGGTCAGCTCAAGATTTATCCACTACAACAAGCATTTCCTTTATTCCCTGCAAAGCACACCGTCGTTAGTTTGCTTATATCACTAGACACTGTTTTAACTTGTTGATACCAATCTCCTTCTTCACTGCACAGGTTCCTCTGGACTGATTTTCGTCTCAGCTCTGTTGTGAACTCAACGTAGGAACATCTACTATAGCTTGTGAAGTCTACAACTAATGTGACTGATTCACTGAACAAATACGGACCACAGGCTAGTAAGGCCCAAGCAGAGCAATCAGGTACAGCAAGGGACACTACTGACACACTCCCAGCTTCCTGGAGGCGATGGTCTCCAGGCCATCAGTGAGAACCTGTTCTTCACTTGTGGGCCTTTAATCTATGTTCTTCTTTGCCTCTGATGCCTTCTCAACGCCTTTCCACCGATCTCTGCCTTTCATTCCAAAATCAAAATCCAACCTGGGATCTCAATTTTATAGTATTACGTACAAGGAAAATACTTAATAAATGAATCACATATGACTAAAAAGGCCAAACACATGAATTACTAGAAACAATGATGGTAAATCAACAGACACAATATTTCCAAATACAAAACCATTTCCACAGTATTTAGCAAAAACTGCAAAAAAAACAAAGATTTTTCACATGTTTAAAGTAAGAAAAAGAGCACCAGTCCCTAGCAAGACCACATTCATGAACCAAAAAAAAAAAAAAAAAATGTTTTTCCTTTTACAATATTATGCCAGCCAGTGAAAGGGACGGCAAGAGAATCCAGCTGAGATGCATCTCAAATATAATGTTAAGATATAATTGTCTTAATCTGAAATATTTTCCACAAAAACCAGAGTTCTTCCTCCATGTATACTCTGAATTATAGGATAGGTCCAAGCATGGATCAAGCCATTTGACATTCCGAGTCATCTTCTAGTTTTCCACCTTTCTGAGCTAATGCTCCATGCAGAGTTTGTCTTACCTGGTGGCAGAGTTCTTCCCACTGCCTTTGCAGAAGCTCCATGCGCTCGTTTAGGATGGAGATGTCATCAGCACTAATGTAGGCACAGAGGGTGTCCTTCAAGAGGGTCAGCTGAGCCAAGTCATCTGTCCAGCTCCCAGCTGCATTTTCCAACTCCTAGATTAAAGAAACAAAAATGGGAATGCCCATGGATATCTACCATCAATAATCCTGAAATGTTCTAGGAATCCTCTTTTAAAAATTTTTTAAATTTTTTTTAAAGATTTTATTTATTCATTTGAGAGAGAGAGAGGGCACAAGCAGGGGGAGCAGCAGGCAGAGGGAGAGGGAGAAGCAGGTTTCCCACTGAGCAAGGAGCCCATTGTGGGGCTCAATCCCAGGGCCCTGGGATCATGACCTGGGCCGAAGGAGATGTTTAATGACTGAGCCACCCAAGGAATCCCCTCTTGATACAATTATCTTTCTACACCATCCTATTTCAACATCTCACTTGGTCTGCTTTATTTGTTCTGGTGTTGTCTGATACTTCACCAAATTCTTCTGATAAAACCTCAGATTGCAGGGCACCTGGGTGGCTCAGTTGGTTAAGGGTCTGCCTTTGGCTCAGGTCATGATCTCAGGGTCCTGAAATTGAGCCTAGCCTAGGTCCCTGCTTGGCAGGGAATCCACTTCTCTCTCTCCCTCTGTTCCTCACCTCCAACCATCATGCTCTCTCTCTTGTATATGCGCTCTCTCTCAAATATCTTAAAAAATAAAACAACCCAGGCTGCTTGAAGAATCTTCCTATGATCTATTTACCATTTAACAGATCATTTTGGCTCACCTTTTCTCTCTCTCTCTCTCTTTTTAAGATTTTATTTATTTGTTGGAGATAGAGAGAGAGCGAGAGCATACACAGTGGGGAGAGGGGCAGAGGGAGAAGCAAGATCCCCACTGAGCAGGAAGCTAGATGCCAGGGGATCCCAGGACCTGGGATCATGACCTGAGCTGAAGGCAGGCGCTTAACTGATAGCCACCCAAGCACCTCCTGGCTCATCTTTTCTAAACTGAAGTTTCATCACTGCATGATCTTCTTTACTTTTTTTTTTTTTAAAGATTTTATTTATTTGACAGATCACAAGTAGGCAGAGAGGCAGGCAGAGAGAGAGGGGGAAGCAGGCTCCCCGCAGAGCAGAGAGCCTGATGCGGGGCTCGATCCCAGGAACCTGGGATCATAACCTGAGCCGAAGGCAGAGGCTTTAACCCACTGAGCCACCCAGGCGCCCCTCTTCTTTACTTTTAAACTCATTTCATAAACTGCTAATGCAGCCTTGATTTTTGTCCCAAATTAACTGATCATGTTAATAAAATATTTAAAAAAAAAACAAACTCCTAGGTTAACTTTCATCCTCAAACACTGTAAGTTTACATTCTGTGATATAAACTTAATAATGTCATCGCTGAAAAGATGTGTTGCTGTTATTACTCAATTGAAAATAATTGAAAAACTTCATTTCCAGCAGGAACACAGATCTCTTCAGGTTACTGAAGGAAAGTATTACATACTCTGTCCTTTTGGGAAATAATTTAAGAAAAAATCCACACGACAACATTTGAATGAGTTGACATTGGTTTCTGCAACGCTTTGAACTGCTGACCAATTTTGCAATTTGTACAACTCTTTGCTTTTTGCCAGCTGTTGATGCGTTTAGATTCCAGCTAATTTTGTGTATAAATAGAGTATTTCACATGGCTTTTTCCCCTCTCTTTTTGTCTCTTCACACAGGAGACAAGTTTCCAAAGGCAAAGGCAATTAACGGTACTGTTTTAGGCTAACTTCTCAGGCAATTTAGGCAAACAAGGTTTTAGTCTGAATTTTCTAGGTAATTGCTTTGTTTTGCTGCTAAGGGTGGTTTGGGGAAGAGCAGCAGAGAGCTGGACCAAAATGCATCCTTTTAATCTCCAAATTTAATAGCCGGGTATGATTGTAACGTTATATTTTGGGAGATGAGGTCCCATGGTAACAGCATTTGGCTGAAAAAACGAACCGTCCAGGTGGAGTAAATATGCAGAATTTCTGCTTATATTTGTACACATATCAAGCTGTCATACCAGTGTAAAGATTTCTCACTGTTTATGCCAATTTCTAGCCCCTAACTCAAATATCAGACATAGTCCATGGTATAAGGATTATAAAATAAACAATACCACCACAAGAACAGTTTCAGACTCACAGACTCCTTTAGAAGAGTCCATGTTTAAAAATACAGCCTCTGGACTCAGGGAGCCTTGATATTTACTAACTTGGAAATGTTATTAAACTTCTGGAAGCCTCAGTTTTCATATCTGTAAAAGGGAAATAACAGACTGTCCACGTGAGCTTGTGTTTATGTCCACTGAGATAATGCTGGTATAGTCACTGCCACGTAAGAGAAGACTAATAAATACCTATTTCTGTTTGTCACAGTTTTCTTTAACCATTTGTTAGAAATTTACTATCACAGACTTAAAACAAACTTTTTAATCTTTGCATACTTCTGAATTTACATCTCAAGATAATATGTTCTTCACTTGCCATCATCCGTGATGCCATCTAAGATTTATTTTTCCCAAATATGCCTCTTCTTTTTAAAGATTTTATTTATTGGGTGGCTTAGTGGGTTGGGCCTCTGCCTCTGCCTTCAGCTCAGGTCATGATCTCGGGGTCCTGGGATCGAGCCCCACATTGGGCTCTCTGCTCAGTGGCGAGCCTGCTTCCCCCTCTCTCTCTCTGCCTGCCTCTCTGCCTACTTGAGATCTCTCTCTCTCTGTCGAATAAATGAATAAAATCTTAAAAAAAATAAAATGTGATAAAAAAAGGATTTTATTTATTTATTTGACACAGAGAGAGAGAGAAAGAGAGAAAGAGAGTGAGCACAAGCAGTGGGAGGGGGAGAAGCAGACACCCGAGGCGTGACTCGATCCCAGGACTCTGGCATCATGACCTGCGCCAAAGGCAGACACCTAACTGACTGAGCCACCCAGGTGCCCCATAAATCTGCCTCGTTTGAGTTTCAAAGGATATCCTTAAATTCTGATACTGAAGAAAAATTCTTACATCCATGTTTTTTGTGATTTCAAGACTTCCTTAAAAAATTAGTTTTTCTTTAATGTTTATGATTTCATAGCCAGCATGAGGCAGAGACTTTTTTTTTTTTTTTTTTTTTGACAGAGAGAGAGAGATCACAAGTAGGCAGAGAGACAGCGAGAAGAAGATTCCCTGCTGAGCAGAGAGTCCGATGTGGGGTTCAATTCCAGGACCCTGAGATCATGACCTGAGCTGAAGGCAGAGGCTTAACCCACTGAGCCACCCAGGTGCCCCTAGCAGAGACCTTCTGATTAAAATCCAAATCATTTAAAAATTTGAAGTTTCTCTTTAAAAGATTTATTTATTTATTTTAGAGAGAGTTGGGGGAGGGGCAGAGGGAGAAAATCTTCAGGCAGACTCTGGGGAGCACTGAGCATGGAGCCTGACCTCACAACTTACAAGATCATGACCTGAGCAGACAGAAACCAAGAGTCAGAGGCTTAACCGACAGAGCCACCCAGGCACCCCAGTATCTGTCAAGTTTTCACAGCATTACTCCACAGCAATAATTTGCAAACAACTGGGAAACACATGGACATGTATTATTTGGGGGAGAAAAAAAACACTCACTAAGGTCATTTTGACAAGATCTGCCTATCGCTCAGCAGAGAATGGCTAAGCAGATACTCCACTTGACAATATAGGAATGAATGGAACAAATCCTACAGCCCCCCACATCGTGTCAGTCTCAGCAAGCTCACGATGCAGGGAGGGGTCTGTATTCGCCCCTGATTGGCTTCCAGCTGTGACTTGAGGTGTGGATCATGACTTTCAAGCAGTCAGGGCCCTGAGTCCCTGAAGGACTACGTGTCTCCATGCAGTACCTGAGACTGGCTATTTACAGTTCCCGATTTCCTTACCGAAGAGTGCGGAGGACAGGGAGTTCCCCAAAGGGGCCTGGGATTTCCAGGCTGCCGAGCCTCGCTCTTCTCTCTGTGAACTAGACTAGTCCACTAGAACAACTCTCCAGTGTAGATGCTTTAAAGAGATAGTGTTTATTGCTTTGGACCCAGCTTTTAAATATCTTTTAATGCTGTGTTTATATTTCTCAAGATAATCCATAAACTGGTCTACAATTTCATCAACTGCAACAACCGGGTCTCACCAGAGTTGTCTGCCCGAACACGACAGCCGGGAGCCTGCACCCTCACGTTTGCAGCTGGAGCGGTCTGACTGCGCGATGCTTTCAAAGGCAACATGACAACCAAGTTCACAGGCAAGGGACGGCTAAAGGCTCAGCGCAGGCGTAGTTTACCTTGCAGCGCATTTGCTCTGTGTGCAGCTCTTCATGGTGATCCGGCAGAGGCTGAGAAAGCTTCTTTTTGAATGTTCGTAGCTTCTCCAGAGAATTAGCTATTCCGTTCTCACATCTTTCCCAGTCCTGCAATGGGAGAAGAAAGAAATTCACTTTTTTTTTTTTTAAGATTTTATTTATTTATTTGAGAAAGAGACAATGAGAGAGACCATGAGCAAGGAGAAGGTCAGAGGAAGAAGCAGACTCCCCATGGAGCTGGGAGCCCGATGCGGGACTCGATCTGGGAACTCCGGGATCATGACCTGAGCCGAAGGCAGTCGTCTAACCAACTGAGCCACCCAGGAGTCCCCACCTTTTTTTTTTTTTAACTTTGGTAGGAAACTGGAACAAAAGAAAAACCCTCTCTTTAATCCAAGAGAAACAGTTAAGATTCAGTGGGGAGTCCACATCCATCGTCATGTGGGCAGCAACAGGAGAGCTGAGTTCTC
The DNA here is from genome assembly GCF_002288905.1 of Enhydra lutris kenyoni. NCBI lineage: Eukaryota > Metazoa > Chordata > Mammalia > Carnivora > Mustelidae > Enhydra > Enhydra lutris. The sequence continues at coordinate 14,985,338 of NW_019154146.1, read as the reverse complement.
TGCTCCCTCTATGTGACTTTTAGCAGGTAATACGCTACGCCTCAGTTTTCCCTGCAAAAATGGGCATACTACAAACTCTATAAAGGCTGGAGGGCTGGAGGAAGCAATGGGTGTGAACACTCAAACACAAGGCCCAGAATATCATGGGTACTCAAAAATGTTATCTGCATTTGGATCAATCTGCAGAGGTAAGAGGTAATCACAATGTTTTGCCTCTTTCCTAACCCCATCCATAAGGTGTCTACCCAACCTCAAATGCTCTGTAAGAGATTTAAAAAAAAAGAGGATACGGAATCTCTTTCAGGATGAAGAGTAGAAATAATATAACCCTGACTCCGATTCAATTTATTATATGAACAGTATGTGGCACATACATTTGATTTGTTACTGAAGCAGAATCCCAAGTACCAAAGGCTGGTACCAGGTGGGTCTCATCTTGAAAGCACGGACACATGCATCACACAGGGTTGAGTATACAGCACACAAAACCCGGAACAATCAATAAATGGAATCAGAGAGATAAGGCAAAATTTTAAAAACAGACATCAAGTATGTCAAATAGTAATGAGAGCTCTGAGGAAGGCTACAGCAGATTAACCGTGGAGAGCGTGGCGGTGTGGACTGGTAGATCTCCACAGAGCGACAGAGAACACATACATCATGTGGTTGTGTTTCGGACGATGACGCACCAAACTCGTAACTGTGTTTACCCCTGTGGAAAATTAGAGGATTTGGTGGTGGTAGAGGGGAAATTTTGTTTTTCACTCTTCATAGTTTAATTACTACCTGATTTTTTTTTTAATCAGACACATGTATTTCTTTTTTAAATAAAAGAAAAAAATGATAGGAACCATCTAATTTTAGCATTAGATCTACAAATTAACTCTTATCTAGTGTCTCAGTGACAATTCAAATCAAATTCATCTCAACAAATCTCCTTAATTTTGCCTATGACCTCCCATTCCTCTCCCCCCACCTTCCCAGTAACCCTTCGCAGTGGCCGCTCCCCACCACTTAAATGAATGAGCTCCAAAGGCAGACAACTAGAACTGCTTTTAGTAGTGAGCCTGGTGCCAAATCATGCCGCCTTTTCCTTCACATTATCTCTTCCGTTGTCACTAGTCCTTTCTTGTCTGGGCTCTTTCTGTCTTCTTTCCTGATGTTTTATTTTTAGCACAAGCCACCCATAGGTGCTATGACCAAAACTTTCTTCTGTCAGAAGTGCTGACTGAAGTGCCTCCCTACTCAAAAGGTCTTCTGGTTTCTAACGGAACTGAGCCTTTGGCCCAAGAGTCTCATTTCTCTTTAAATTCCTTCAGGGAACTTCCTAGAGTGCATAACCACATTCCCTGTTTCCGTGTACCAGAAAAAACACAAACTGTCTGTCTTGGTCAGATGTGCTCCCATTCCCCTTTGTTAAAGTATCTCTGTGTTCCCAGGCTACAAGTAATTCATCAATGCTAAGCACAGTGAGGTCCTCTTAGTAAACAGAACAGCATTCTCAATGAAATCATCACACATTCTGAAACCTATCAACATGTCATCAGTGAATGTTCATTGACCTAAAAGAGAAAAGGTCAGTTTCTTATTTTCCACAACAAAATTAAGAAGCCATAGTGAAGCAGGTGAACATGAAAGTCACAGAATGAGAATCACTGTATTTTGGCACATGGATTTAGAGCAGTAAATCAGGGGTAAAATTAGATAAGCATTATAGCTATGACGTAAAGATACACTAAAATAAAGAGAAATGACATTAACATTAGAATTTAGCTTCAGAAATTCCTTCTTAGGCAAATGGGTTCTAGTGTATGATTTAAAATATAACAAACTTTAACAAGAGAAGAAGAAGGATTCCCCTTTCCAAGGATGGCTTAGATTCCAAAGCTATAACCCAGTCTTTTTATTACATGAGTTACAAGGAAATAACAAAATGTCATGGTCTGCAAACATCTATCAACGTGTATGTTTTACACACCAATGAACAGACTGGCAAGAAAAGCAAATGCAGTGACTCAGCCATTTCACCTAATTAAAGTTTTGGGAATGTGTCCAAAAGTCACATCACAAGTAAAGAAAAATATATGATTAAAATGATCTCTACAGAATGAGTTACAGCATTTTTAATCCTTTCCTGGAAGCATAAAAAGAAGAAAAAAAGAATCAGACATATTGTATTACTGATGAATTGTGCTGCATGCAAATAACAGTTCTTTAACAAATATTCAGTGGCATTTTTGACTGATTATTTCCTACACAGAAGGTAATATGTTATTAAATAAAATTCAGCAGAATAAACCCAACGGGTGTGTACTTGAAGCATTATAAAAGCAAAATGTATTCCATTACCTTTAGTTAGTACCTGTGATCCAAAAACATGGCAGGTCAAATTTAATAGATAATTTTGTTGAAGAGTTAGAGACTACCAATGTATATAAAACTTCACCATTTAGCTCTGTTCACTCTTTAATCTGATAATAATATCAACAGTGATAATGACCATCATTTATTGCATGCTCAATCTGTGTAGGTCCTGTGCCATCTGTTTGCTTTCATGATTTCATTAAATCCTCAAGATGATGGCCAAAGGAGGGATAATCGTGCCCACTCTAGAGGGGCAGAAACGGAGGCTCAGATAGGTTGAGTTAACCAGGTTATTTGGTTTATTATGATTTTAACTTGGATAGATCTGACTTCAGAAACCATGCCCTTTTTCCAATGCCTTCTGATTATGTATTGAGTATGGTTACGGAAAGTGAGGGAGAAAGCATCCTGTTGGGGGGGGGGGTTGGATAAAGCTACATCTCTCTAGACTGCGGTGTGATTCCCTATGCTCTCTGTTTCCAACTAAAGGCTTAATATACCTCCTGAATTTTATCTCATAGCGATGTGCTTGGAGAAACTAGGATGAAATCAAGAGTGTCCTCTTGGATAGGTTTTTCCCTGATATAAAATAAGAGATACCAATCTTAAAAACCACTTTAGAGTCTTAGATCAGGGAGTGGAATCTACTCTTTGCATTCCTGTTTGGATTTATAAAATCATCACATGGCTCTTGGCTCGGCACCGACCGACCAGTAATCAGAATCCATCACTTGGACAGCCTTATTAGACTTAAAACTACCTCGTCGGGGGATTTTTCTGAAAGACAAATTGCTGAAAATTGGGAAACTTCTCCAGTTCATGCAAGATAGGACAAAGTCTTAAATAAGACACAGGACAGGGGATCAAAACACTTCGGGGTAGGACTTAACGATCTTCGCCTTGTCTGGAAAGCTAACAGGAGGGAGCAACACACTACTTAGGCAGCTTTTGAAATTGCATCACGTCTATAGGAGGAAAGAGCAGAACTTACTTTCAGCAAGAAGGCCAGTTTTTTCTTCTGTTCCTCCAGATGCGTGCTGGCTGATCTCCACTTCTCCTGGATCTCAGTGAGCTCTGCCTGCAAGGCGGCCTCAGCCCCACTGTCGGCCGAGAGCAGGAGCTGCTTCCCCGCCTCCACTGTAAGGATGTAGCTGCCTTGCTGCCGCAGGAACACTTTTTCTTTGAACTGAAAGGAGCCACAGCTTTTTACTTTCTCATTCTTTTCTTTACCAGGTCCCCATTACAATGTTTTTAAGTGACCGTACAGTTTTCCATACATTGCCTACCCTCTTTATCCAACATTCATGGAGCTAGCACTTGGTGCGTGAGTGCAGCACTGTATGAACGAATGAGAATTCAACAGGGAGAGGCTTAATTTCTGTCCCCAAGTTAAATACAATCACAGCTCAATATGGGAACCACTCGAGGAGATGGATGCATAGGGAACACACTGCCCCATGTTTTAAGTTTTATTAGGATCTTTTCATTTCTTCTGCAAAAAAATGTTTGTGATGTTCATTTCATACAAACAACCCTCTTCCAGGAAAGACTAGTGCCCAAATATCTAACCCACATGGACGTAAGACAGGTTTCCTCAAAGGGAAAAGGCTTCATGAGTCTTGGAGGACCTATGAATACAGCAAGACTAAGAAGGACCTGGTATGACGAAGACCAAGAGTCAGAGAAGAGTCCTTCCATGCAGAGAAAGGAAGACGGGCAAAGTTACTATATGAGAGCATTAGGATGAATTCAGGACCCTGGTGTAGTTTTCAGGGGCTGGGCATGCGAAAGAGTAGCAGAGAATGATACAAGATCACACCTTGCACAGGAATTTTTTTTAATAGTGAAAGTGACTGAGATTCACGGAGAATATCAAGCAGAGAAGTGATGTGTTTGGATTAAAACCCTCTGCAGTAGGGTAGAAAATGGAATGGAAAAGGGCATATATTGGATATACTGAAATAGGTTAGAGAGCTGTTTTCTCTGCAGGTAAGAAACCAAGAGCTCCTCATCTAACATAGTGGCAGTGGGGATGGAAACTGGGAGTTATTATAAATGGGGAGGGAGAGAACAAGAATAAGGCTCTAGAGCAACTCTGAGGTTCCTAACTGATAGACCAGATAGCTGGTAATGACGTTTCCTAGAATCGGGGACATGGGACATGGGACTGCCAGATGGCTCCTCTGGACCTCACAGGCTCCATGGGAACTCATGGAGTATATTATGCCTGTGCTGCACATATATATTTATAAGTCTAAAACACAGCTGAATATAATAAGTTAAAAGCTTGGGAGGTAGAGGTGACTGGAAGATAGCACGTAGGCCTTTCCATGCTGGTAGGAGGCAGACGGAGCTACAGGTGAATGAGGTCTTCTAGGAGAAAGAAGCAGCAAACAATGACCTTGAAAGCAAGAGGCGACATGAAATACATCGGGGATGACTGATGGGAGTACTGGGAGGGAGCTATCTACGGGACTGGAGGCCCCAGTTCCTAGGCAGATAGAAGGAAGGGGCCAAACCAGGAAGGAACCAGGAGCTCAGACAGGACGGAGACTTTTTATCTTTTCTGGAATACCCAAGTTACACAATTAAATTGCTCCTGGTTATAATCAATGCAAAGTGCTCCCTTCCTGGCCATTGCCCTTCCCTCCATGCTGGTTAGTGAACTGCTGAGAGGCACTGGTGTGGACCATGGACGGGGTCTGTGAGAGGCTGGGCCCACCAGACTATCATCATTAAATAAGGCCTTTGTAATGCAATCGGATTGTATGTTCCTGCTGATACTTTGGAACAGTGATCGTCCTCATTCCAATGTCACTCCAGGATCCTTGTGAAGAACTGAAGCGAGAGTAAGGTGTACAGTGGAAACGGACAAGAGGTTTCAGAAGCGTGTGTTTCGCACCATACCTGCACTTCATCAAAGAGGGTCCTTGCCTGTTGCAGTGGTATCGGGACGCTTCCGAGAGCACTCACGGGAAGATAGGACACTTCACCCAACCATTTACGCAGCTTCTCGGCCATCTCCCTGTAGCGCTGCCACTGGCGGATCTGGCTGTCGATGATACCCCTCCTCTGCTGGGCCCTGCGAATCACTCCCTGCCACTGACTGCTGAGCAGTGTCAATTTCAGGTTGAATTCATCCCTGGTGCAGAAATAATGACGCAGGGAGGAGACGCTTTACCCTGGATGCATTTACATATCAGCCATACACTTGATGGTGCTAATAAGCCCTGAGACGTGACTTAAGGCAGAGGCTTTCAAATGTCACGCCATGATCTTTTACCAGGTCTATTTCCAGTAATTTTTTAAATTAATAACTATTAGTTTTTGCAAACAGTTTCATGTCTCAGCACAGGTTAAAGGCGTATCTGTAAGCTCACTAATTATACCCTCCCTGAATGAGAGAGGGGAGGGAGCATAGGGGAGCAGATGCTGCGGGAATGGGTCCAAACCCTAAGTAGTGTATGCAGCGGGTGACAGCATCTTGTGAGTGCTACAGGGGGAGAGAGAAAATGAGGACCACGGCCCTGGGTGGCTCGGGCAGTTAAGCATGTGCCTTTGGCTCAGATCATGATCCCAGAGCCCTGCGTTGGGCTCCCTGCTCAGTGTGGAGTCTGCTTTTCCACCTGCTCTCTCCCCCTTCTTGTGCTCTCACTCTCGGTCAAATAAGTAAATAAAATTAAAATAAACAAATAAATAAAATATAAAAAAAAAAAGAAAACGAGGACCAAACTTATTTATAAACCTCTCTCTTCAACCACAATTATAAACCAGTTTGGATAAACAACAGCTAGAATCATAAGCCATTCAAATAAAATCCTGTTATTCAAAAACTTTTTTTCTTTAGATTTTTATTTACTTATTTGAGAGAGTGATCACAAGCGGAAGGGTGGGGAGGGAAGGCAGAGGAGCAGAGGGCTAGGGAGAAGCAGACCACCCACTGAGCGGAGAGCCAGACGAAGGACTCAATTCCAGGACCCTAGGATCATGACCTGAGTGGAAGGCGGACACTTCATCAACTGAGCCACCCAGGTATCCCTAAAAATGTTTTTTAAAACTATATTCATAAGCTCCATATTCCCTCACAATAAACAGCCCTAATCTTTAGCAAATTACTCCACATGTTAATCTAAATCATCCCTTTTACATTTTAAACCCACTTCATTTTGTTCTTAGGAAAATGAAAACTATTTAGTCATCACTGTCTGTATGAAGGTTATCTGCATACTTAGAGATAGGAAATTGTACTTAAGTGTTCTCAATTTCAGGTTAAATAATCTCAGGTCTTTTAGTTTGTCCTTTCTACCTCTGTGTTTTCTACTTGTAAAAAATGTCAGTAGTTCTTTAGGAAGTTTTGTAGCTCTAGAACTGATGCGTAGTATATAGCTCTAGAACTAATGTGTAGTTTGTAGATCTAGAACTGATTTGTCCAGTATCAAATAGAATGAGTTTCTTTGTAAATTACGATGTTATTCACATTTTAATATTAAAGTGTAACATTACTTGATTTTTCTCTATTGTGTGAGTTTTGCTTTTCTTCCCTAGATACACTATTCTCTCCTCTTGAGGATGGCTTCAAATCTGAGCTGAAATTACTCTTCTGGACAGCTATACTGCTGACATTTCCTATCACCTAGGCCCACTCTAAATCCTTGGTTTTGTAACTAAATGTGTTATTGGTGCTTCCGTTTTTGAAAGGAAATTCTGATGTTAATAATCTAATTGCAGTAGAATTAATGTGATGAATTAGGTTCATGAAATTCCCCTAGAAGTTTCAAGCATCTATCGTCTCTGAAGACCTTTCACTCCAGGACTTGAGACTGTCTGACAACAGGAAAAGTGCCCCACAGACTGCTTTTCCCATCAGGCCACTATCCAAGATCTCTTAGGAGCTCTTGTCCTCACTTTCTGGAGAGTCCAACTGTCCTGAACCACCTGCCGGCTCAGGTGAGGAAGTACTCAACACATGACACTTCTCATGGCTGAACTTGAACTCTAACACACAAAACTTACAAAACTTTTAAGACACAATACATTTGTAATCAGGGGCCTTCATGCTCTAATCTGAATTTTTTTTTTCTTCTCTAACTTTCAGAATTATCCTCGGTCCAAACCTCCCATTTTCCCCTTTTTGGAGTTTCTCCTTAACTGTTAACATTTACGATTTAATAGATGTTGGCTTGTGCATGGATTTTGAATTTTGTTTTGCCTATTGGCTTTTATAATACTGTTACAGAGTTGACCAAAGGAGGATAAAGCAAAGAATACATTAATTGCATTTGAATTTGTTTTATTTTGAAGGTCTTAAATTCTTAGTAAAGCTCACATTTAAGTTTGGCTTACTTTGAATAGAATAAATATGGTACCACATTTTGTTGTTCCAAGCTTAACCGTGAAAATCTTTTATGTTACCTCCAAAGAAATAGCTCTTAAAACTGAAATTGCTTCAAAACATTTAAAAAAACCCTCTTAGTGAAAACAGTGATTTATGTTCTTTTTTCTTTCTTTCTTTTTTTAAATAGTAAGTAAGTTAATTATAATCACAGTTACTGGTCTTTAATATGGGAAAGATGTCCTTATGTAAATATATATAAGTATCAATGAGTTTTATACCCCAAATATCACTACATAAAGTAGATGGGATAGACTAGATTTTGTTCCTAGGAAATGTAAATATAGTACAAGATCAGTAATTCATATACTGGAAGTCAAAAGAGGAGCTAGATTACCTCGTCATTTTTAAATAAAGAGGACATCTTCTAAGTAAATGAAGAGGAAGCAGGATTTCAGAGTGTCAGCTGATTTAAGGTAGCAACCATTCCCAAACTGGAATTACCCCGGTGTGGAAACCCAGCTGGCTGGTCCTGACTAAAACCCCGAGTGACCTTGGTCCCATCAGTTTGCATTTCCGGGCCTCAAGTTTTCATCTTTAAGTAATAACGATGATCTAGTGATCTCTATGCTCCTTTGAGGAATATAATTTCTGTAACTGTATGAGAGGATTAGAAGCATCTGTTTACAAACCATTGATACAATTTGTTCTGATCTATTCATTAATTCCAGTCTCCTGCAGAGGTCTGGAGAAGGCTGACTAGGAGATTTCCAATTACTTTATGTCCTTCATGTAATATAATAGCAGTTCTTTAAAAAGATTCAATACTCAGTCGTTTCAACGAGCCTTTTCTCCAATTACTGAGGCTCCATTGCAGTACAATTGCCTTAGGAAGATTAGACATATGCCTTCTAATTTGCTCATTAAAAAGAAAATGACTAATTCACTGAAACCTTTCTTCATAATATCAAAGATCCTACCTGTCATCAACTTGACCTTGTTCTAGAAGATGCTGCCCGTCAATAATGATCGAGTGCAAAATCTGCTGGCGACTGAACATCTCTGCTTGAAACAACTATTATTTGAAAAAAACAGAAAAACATGTTTTTAGAGTTCCCAATTTTAGGGACCAGTTTCCTAGTAACTTCCACAAAAATTCTGGCTTTAGCAAGGCTTTGAAAGATATTTCCAGTTGTATCTGGATACATGAGAAATCCTGCAGTATGGGAAAATGCATTTTTTTTACCCTTGTCTCTTTTTAATTTTTTGTCCTTTAAGTTTTTAAAATTAACATATAATATATTATTTGTTTCTGCCCTACAGGTCAGTGATTCATCAGTCTTACACAATTCATAGTGCTCACCATAGCACATACCCTCCCCAGTGTCCATCACCCAGCCACCCCTTCCCTCTCACCCCCTTCCTCTCCTCCAACAATCCTCAGTTTGTTTCCTGAGATTAAGAGTCTCTTATAGTTTGTCTCCCTCTCTGGTTTTGTCTTGTTTCATTTTTTTCCTCTCTTCCCCTATGACCCTCTGCCTTGTTTCTCAAATTCCACATATCAGTGAGATCGTATGATAATTGTCTTTCTCTGATTGACTTGTTCGCTTAGCATAATACCCTCTAGTTCCATCCTTGTTGCAAATGGCAAGATTTCATTTTTTTGATGGCTGAGTAGTAATCCATTGTATATAATAGATTCCACATCTTCTTTATCCATTCATCTGTTGATGGACATCTGGGTTCTTTCCATAGTTTGTCTATTGTGGACATTGCTGCCATAGATACTGGGGTGCGATGACCCTTCGGATCACTACATTTGCATCTTTGGGGTAAATCCCCAGTAGTGCAATTCCTGGGTCATAGGGTAGTTCTATTTTCAACTTTTTAAGGAGCTTCCATATTGTTCTCCAGAGTGGCTGCACCAGCTTGCATTCCCACCAACAGTGTAAGAAGATTTCCCTTCCTCTGCACTCATTGTAGTTTTAATTCATTTTCTTTTATTCCATCTTTAGTCAAATTGATAACACTGGATTTTAAAATACCTTATACTTATTTAAAGTCTTTATTGTTAAAATTTAAGCAAAATGCTTTTAGTATCATTCTTTTTTAAGCTCGTTTAAGCTTTTCTCTGCTTTTAGGTAAATCCTATTTCTCCATTTGTGTGCATTTCAGAAACACATGGGCCGATGTGCTTACACCAGTGAACAACAAAATTGAGACAAACAGCAAATTAATTAATTTGCTTTTTGTATCTAGTTCTCTCGCTGGTGTTTCTTAAGAAATAATTATAATGCCATTTGATCAAGAGGTACTCTCAGATACATTTGATAGCTTGATTTCCAAGTATAAAATATGGATTTTTTTTAACAGAATGCTCAATTTTCATTTATCAAAGATTTGTGATCAAAGCAAAATCTCTTAAGCAACTAGCTTTGGCAATATTAACGTAGTATGTAACTGAATTTGAAAATTGTCTAACTTTCTGTATTCCTTCCGCACACACCCCTGATTCCCCCCGACGCCCCCATAACTAGACTTTTACCACAATTCTAGTAGTATACATTGCAGGATATTGAAGCCTAACACATTTGGAAAACCAACTATGGAAGCAAAGAACTGCACCACATTTTTATAGTTAAGATATGGAAACCTCAAACTTAAGAAAGAAGGCAAAACAGTGCCTGCACCAGAGGAGACTCAGCACAAGAAACAGTGCCTGAACTCCTCCACGTGGCAGTGCCGGACTTTCCCTAAGACTGTTTCATTACCCAAAACCCTACCGGCATACCTTACCTCATGCGCTCTCTGCTGCTCCAAAAGATGCTGATAGTTGCCTGAAATCTCCACTGCTAACTTTTGTTCCGTTTGAACCAGGAATTCCATCCATGTTTCACATTTTTCCAAGAAAGTCTGGTGTTGCAGCAAAAATGACTGCAACTTACTGATAAAACGAAGGAAAAAGAACACGATTACGGTGTTATTTGTTAGTTCTTACCCTGTCAATATATAAAATTAGATTAGAAAATATCCTCTGTCTCCGATTCTAACTGGACCACCACAAAGATTTCAATGTCAGGTAGCAAATGTTTAAAAAAGAATAAAAGTTTAAAATGATAGGTTTTCTCCTGAGTTTCGGCACAAAAAACAACAACAAGAACCCCCCCCCAAAAAAATGGTAGGTTTTCAATTTGATAAAATTATGTATGTACCTTTAATATAGTCTTATGTAAAAAAGAGTTACTTCTTTTTTGCTAAAACAATATTTCATGCGTCAGCATGGGAAACCACTTCACAATCTGAGTTCACCATTTCTAGTTCAAATTTTGTGAGTGTCATTGGAAAGACCTGGAATTTATCAGTACGCACAAGCCATGCACTTCTATCTACTGGTACATCAGAGTGGCCCAAACATCTCTCAGTTTACTCCACCTGAATCTTTCCGTGGTCTGAGAGGAGATCAGAGACCAGTGTCGGTTCAGACTCTGCATCCTTTTGATTTCTTTATCATTCAGCGGTAGCCTGTACCCAAGCTCATTCAGACGGTCTAGGTCAGGGGCCAGGCTGCTGAATTTTAGCATCTGCCCCTGGAAACAAGATTTAAAAGCCAGTTTAGCACTATGGTCAGAAAAGGCAGAGTTCTTTCAAACTTCACAGTGACCTACTGATTTCAGGAAGAAGCAGGTCTTTGGTCTCCCTGCATTTCTGGGCCATTGACTTGTCATCTCCAGAACTGCCAATAAAGAAGAGTGGCGTCTCCTGACCCGTTTCCCCTGCTGCTACAGCTCCTCATGCCCTCCCACTGAACGTTTAGTAGTTCGCATGAATCACTTACTTGCTGATGGATGATAATTATGCTGATGACTGAAAAGGCATATTTCTGACCCTTTATATTCCATCTGTCTAGGCTATTCTGCTCCTTTATTATCTATTACCAATAAGAATATTTATAATGGTGGGGCACCTGGGTGGCTCAGTGGGTTAAAGCCTCTGCCTTCGGCTCAGGTCAAGATCCCAGGGTCCTGGGATCGAGTCCCACATCGGGCTCCCTGCTCAGCAGAGAGCCTGATTCTCCCCCTCCCACTCTCCCTGCTTGTGTTCCCTCTCTCGCTGTGTCTGTCAAATAAATAAATTAAAAAAAAAAAAAAAAAGAATATTTATAATGGTAACCATTATGAGAGTAACAGCTAACATTTCTTGAGCGCTTACCATGAATCAAATAATAGCATGAGAGCTTTACAGGTAATAACTCATTTTATTTGCAAAATAATCCCCTAAGGTAAGTACCATGAGTATTCTGACTTATTCTGACTTAATGATGAGGCTCAGAAATGGTTCATAAATTGCTCACAGCCACCCAGCCAGTACATGGTAGAGCTGGGTAAGTAAGAGCCACCGAGTACTTGCTAGATGGACTGAGATCCCCTTTGAGCTTTGAAGGCAACACCCAATATCCTAACAGCTTCAGTTTTAGGTCGTTGGCCCCAACCCTGAAGTTGGTGAGACGCAACTAACAAAGCATTCTATGCTCTCAGGGCTCCTCCCTCTCCTCAAACACAGGACAAAACGGTCTTTTCTGGTATATGTGTGAGCACCTGTAACTCCATCTAGGAATACAGGAAGCGGTAAATGGGAGGACACCCTTGACTGTGTGCATTTTCTCTTCACATGCTCTGCAACAGGCTCATTCCCCTAAAGACAGAATAAATCTTTCCAACTGTTGAAGTCAAAAGCGTAACAATTAGACGGCAGAACTGTCACGGGTAGATATCAGCAGTGAATGAAACTGACAGGCAGTGGTCCTTCTCATGGGGCTTACAGACAGAAGATACTATGCCGCTAATACTAATCCACGAGAGTCGTCTCCTAATCACATGAATGTCATTAAAATGGTATGTAAAAAATTTTGAAGAAAAAAAATAGTGTGCTATCAAACTGTTACATGGGGGAGCTTCAAGAAAAGAGGAAGCTTTCTTCAGAGAATGACATTGAACAAAATGACCAAAAATTCATTGCTTTTGGTGGGAAGGGAGCTGACAAATTCCAGAGAGAGGTGACGTTATGCACGCAAAGGCTAGGAAGTGCGGTGCCGGACACTGAGATGACCAGTGGGGAAGACGAGACCCTTTGGAAGATGGAAGCCAGGTCTACTGGGGGGTGAGGATCCACACTGGTCTCTACCCTGAGAGCAGTGGGAAACTGTGGAGGGTCTGAAGCAGAGGAATGATACGATAAAACTGGTGTGTCTATTGTTATCATTTTACTTACTGAATGTTTAAAACAATTCATAATTAAGTAAAACCCTTTAAAAGAAAAAGATCATTCTGGCAGCTGTGGGTTGGAGGGGTTGGGGTCGCCACAGAGAGGACCCTGGAGGCTGTTGCCAGGGTCCGAGACATTGGGGGCTTGTCTAGGAGTGGATGAGGGTAGAGATGGAAACGGGAAGTTCGAAGGGATCCACTGGGCCGGGGAAGGGATGAGAGGTGGGAGGGAGGAGTGAGCGAGGATTGCCCCTGGCTGGCTCTCATCGTGGAGCATGAAATCAGTGTGTGCACACTGCAGGAAAACAGAGCTGGCAAGGGTTTCTTTGTGAGCTCAAAAAAAAAAAGGAGGTCTAATGTGAGGAGTTGTGAGTATTCCTTAAGACTTTGAGGACAAGAGATAGAAGATCGGGGCCTAGGATTTGAAGGTACTTACCTTAAGTTCTTCCATCCTTTCCTGGATGGTTGAGAGATCAGATGAGTGGCTAGGGTCCTGTCCTTGTAATATTTCTTCAGCTTCTACTATCCAGGCCTCCAACACTTCTAAGCTCTTGGTAAAGGTTTCATAGTCAAGAACTCCAGTCTTTATTTTTTTCACAAAAGAAAATTGGTATTTAGATATCTAATGAAAGGGCAATTGGATATTGAAATTATTTTTCATATTTTTATGTCAAGTTTCCATCCTCAAGATGCCATAAGGCTACATGATTTAACTTTTCTTCTCTTCATTCATGTAATTTTTTGAAAACTTAGAATTACTCCTACATACTGTTTATGAATTGATCAGTTATTTTTAAAATATACTACCAAACAGAAAAATACTCTTATTCTTGGCAAAAACTTGTTATATAAATATGAATGTCAACACTAAAGCCACTTGGTATTTATTCGTTGGATGTATTTTACCCAGTACCATAGAAAGAAGCATTGCTTTTAGGGGCAAAATTACATTGTCAAGAACAGTGCAAGACTCCCACCTTCCCTTGTCCCCACTGGAACTTCCAAGTTCATTTGCTTTTTAATTCTTTGGTCTTGAATAAGGCCTTGTCTCAATGATGAGAAAACTTTCTTTTCCTGTGGTTAGGCTCAGATGTTATAGAAAGCCAATTGACAACACGTGTGGAATATGAGGTCGGTAACATACCTGTAACATAGTCTGCTGCTTGCAAAGGGCCTGCTCTAGGGCACACAGATGTTGACTCAAAGACAGCTGATCGGATCGAATGGCTGATGCCGCTGAAGCATCCACTTGCTGCTTGAGCTGCTCTCCCAGCTCATGCAGAACAAACAGGGAATCCTTCACTACCCCCAGTTCTTTGAGGAGATCCTACAGATGATGAAAATAGGCCCATTATGAAACAACGTGGTAAGGGCACTCCTTAAACTGATAATCAGCAAAGGGCCACGCATCTGGAAACACTCAATTCTTACTTGTCAAATTATTACACTAAATACACTTCACCTGCAGAAAAATAATGAGGGATTAAATCTGATTTTTCAAAATGGATGTGTGTTAACATTTTTAGACATACACGGACTATTCTATAATAAAAGCCACATAGGTTCATTGTAGGACACTAGGCCATGGGGGTTGGGGGAAGCGCAGGGAAACATACATAAGAAGACACATCCATAAGAAGAGCCAATAACCGGAAGCATTTGGGCATGTTTTTCCTCTCTTTTCATGTAGTTGATATCAAATCAAAATCAAAAACACAGTGCTACATTTTGCCTTCTCCTGTCGGATTCTGCACACACAGTGGCGGAGTTTGCCAATAGCATTTTCCACATGCATGGTCGCATTATAATGGTTACAACAGACCCTCTTGTCTCAGGGGAGCCTGGAACCCCAGTGATGGCCCTGGTGGGCAGGGACAGAAGCAGACGGCATCTCCACCCTTTTCCCTGGCTTCTCTTGCCTCCACTTTTGGTGGGACACTCTTAAATGCTCAAAATTTAAGCCAGTGGAAATTCTGCTTCTGGTTTCCATCTACCACTAAGAGATGACAAATGACTGGTTCTTCTACCTGTTGCTGGTGCTCCACCAGACATGGTGGAAAGAGTAGAGCCTGCTCTAGCTAGACAGCGATGCCTATGACAGGGAGAAAAACAAACAGAAGGAAGCTTTGACCTTGACACAGATCTTAGAACAATTCAGAGAAATAATTTGGAGTACTACCCCCTAAAATAGGTGTGATGTATCAACTCAGGAGGAGTGAAAATTAAAAATGACAAACCCTGTAAGGATAAACTATGTGGAAGGAGGAGAAAAAAGCCTTATGCTATCTTTAGTATTAAACGTTAGCTTTAAAGTGATTATTTAGGACTTGTGTGAAGGTATTAGAATAGGTCGAAATTTTTTTAAAAAGATTTTATTTATTTATTTGACAGAGTGGGAGAGATCGCAAGTAGGCAGAGAGGCAGGCAGAGAGAGGGTGGGGGAAGCAGGCTCCCTGCTGAGCAGAGAGCCTGATGCGGGGCTGGATCCCAGGACCCTGAGATCATGACCTGAGCCGAAGGCAGCGGCTTAACCCACTGAGCCCCCCAGGCGCCCCAAATAGGTTGAAATTTATGTGCTTTTTATAACTTGCTTAATTCTAATAAACTGATTTGGGAAAGTTTACAAGAAGATCTTTGGAACGAGTTCATTAAAATAAAGACAAATAAGGACAAGCAGAAGAACCATGTAATGGGTGAAATAAGAGACTGTTTCTGAAAACCTAAAGTAGGTTATTGGCAACTTCAGTGAAAAAAAAGAAATATTAAAAAGCTATTAAAAAGAGGCATACCAGTAAATCAGGAGAGAAAGACTTCTTTCCACCATTAAATTCTTAGAAGAAATAATTATGTCGATGCTTACATAAGAAATAATGGACCTAACTAGGTAATACTTTTCATGGTGGATTTTTAAAAGATAAAACATTACTCTCCATACTCTCTTATTCCTTAACTGGCAAATGTGTAAAAACAACCAACCTAAATCTTCTCAAGGATGGCGTGCCATTAGGAAAGATGGGAAAACAGCTCTCTGTGAAAATGAAACAGGGGGAGGGACCTCTTAAATCACATACATGTGCAACTGGGTTCTGAAGCCCCAGCAGGCTCTTTGGTACTTAAAACCGTTTTTGGATAGCTGTCCCACATACTGAGGCATACCAGAAGCTTGCACACATCAGCCCTGGCCTTGCTAAACTTGAGATGGCTGAGCATGGCATGGGGAGAAAACACCAGTGTCGTCAAACATACATTGCAATCTTCAATCCACGTCGCAACCTCGTCATCAGCAATGTCCTTGTTGGTGGCCGCCTTCAGGAGCTCATTGGTTCGGTTGTCCTGCTGCTGCACCGCCGAGGCACACTGCTTGGAGTAGTCCTTGTACCTCTGCCAAAGCTGAAGTAGGGCTTTGCTGGCGTGCAGCTGCTCAGCGATCTCTTCCAGCAAGTTATTCCATCTGGAAACAATAGCCAACACTCACGGGCAGATTAGCACCTCTTACCAAATGCTGTTATTTGCTCTTTTATTTTTCACGATCCTGCTTCATGTGACTATGGGAATAATTCAGAGATGTCTCATTTCTATTTGACACAATGCACACTCACAGTTCAAGGGCAGATAACAGAAATGTGGTAATCTTTGGGTATACAGCAGTTTTCATCTATTTCTAAGTCTCTTCACTACATTTAGTTACCTTCAATTCATTTGTGAAAATTGAAACATGAGCAGAATAGAATGTCTAAAGCTCAAATGCAAAATGCCGGCAAGTTTTAATTCTATTGTTATTTGTCATAAGGCTGTGATATAAATAATGCATAATAGTGCAAAATTAGCATGTTCCATACCTCATATTGACATCTTTTAATGTATTGGTAAGAGTTTCTGTCACAGGTGGGTGACACTCTTTTAACAGTTGGTTGGTGACAGAGCCAAACCTCTGTAAGTTCTTTTCCTGTTTTTCCAGATCATCTTGAAGATTCTGCCCCAAAATTTAAAAAAAAAAAGTGCCACAGATGACATAACAGGATATAAATTCTAATAATCATTTAAAAGTAACTTATAGCTGTTTCTATAAATATGTACATATAAATACATAAACCATTATTTTGTTCCGATGCTTTGTAAATTTTCTTTTGATCATCATTTCTTCTTTTATAATTTGGTTCTTATAGGTGTGAAAAGGGATTCCTAATAGCTAAACGTTCTTACAGTGGCATCTGGAATTCTGCTGGGAAAGCTCACATGAGTGCCCCTGTCCGTCTCCTAGTAGGAAGCTAGGGCCATGATATGGACGCAGTCTGTCACACTGATTCTCTTTGCTATTCAAAGTCAAAACCCTGGTCCCCATTTTATTACATATCTAGAGTTCTTCTACAGGAAACTCCAGATAATCAGACCTTAAGAAGTCCTGACTTTTCTGAGTACCACTTGTAAGTTCTATCTCTGGGTGTTCTTCCTTGCAAAGAATATTTATTAGACAGGCTACAGACTTGGCACAGTCTTCTACCAAGGACTAGCGAAGGATCTTGAAGAAAGGCACTTCCCTGCAAATACTGCTGGAGGGCTGGACTCAGTTCTTAATAAAACCCCATAGGTGACGGAGGCTACAAAAACCAGTTCTATTTAAGACCAGTATCTGATTGCCATCAAATCAAAACCCTTTCATATCTTAAGACAGCCTGTGCTGGTGTTAAATACGGAACAGGCTAAATTAAAGAGTACTTCTAATCGCCTCAAAATCATAAAATCTGTTTTCAGACTTACTATTCTCAAAGCAAGTTTTAATGATTCTCAGTATCTACAACAACTATTTAAGGTTTAAAGAAATTGTGGATATACACCTTTGATCTCTCCTCCCTCCTACCCCACCCTCAAGAAAAGGCATTCCCTGATCAGAGCATGTGTGTATGAGGTCAGCAACATGGAAACTTTCATAGCCAAGCCAGGGAAGTGGACAGACGTCAGGAGGGTACATGCTGGGCTCTTGCTGGCGTCCCATCCCTTGAGGGCCTCTCCTGCCCATCTTGTATCCCAGTCTGCATGACTTAGCCAGGGAGAAAGAGCGGCCACAGGTGAGAGAGAGTGCCCCATCAGTGAATGGTGTGCAGGGCAGTGAGGGCAGCAGCTGATTCGAAGGCAGGGGCCCGAGGTAGGAGACAGTGCTCTGCACAGTCCGACAGCAGCCTCAATCCTGTACGAGTTCAGTGATGACGGGCACCCAGGAAACTAAGCAGGAAGTGTTAGCAAAAGAGGCTTATGTGCACGCATCGGACAGACTACTGCTACTATACCGAATGAAAAGAAAACAAGTTAATAGTTTACACGTTTACCATTTTGGCTATCTTTCTCTTTGCTTTCTTTTTATTCCCTTAGAATATGTTTGGAGAAGCAGGATAAAGAGAGAAAGGGAAGACATAAAGGCGGCGGCAATAGATCAAGGAGGTTGGCTGGATGTAAAATCATTTTATAAAATGTATTCATGGGGATATTTATATCACAGAATTTTAAAAATCATTTAGTTATATAGCAACTAAAAACCATTTAGTTATACAGCAATCCAGAAATTTGGTGCCCATGGGAAAAGTTACAAACAAAGCAGGTTAATTTTAAATATTTAAAAATAATTAAATGCCAACAATCTACAGCAACATTCCAGGGTGCTGTTCAAGTTTGCTTTTTTTTTTAATTTTCTCAAATTCAAAAGAGTATCAAGATGGGTTACATTCATTCCTTACCTGAAGATTGTCTACCTGAACTTGTACAGCTTCTAAAGAACCAGTCAGCAGACGGAAACGGGACAGAGAGTATCTAGCCTCCATGAGGTAGCTGTTGATCTCGTCAAAGGCCACCTTGTGATTATTCCATTGGTCAAACACGGACTTCAGCAATATCTTTAATTGTCCAACCTTTTGAAAGAGATAGGTGTTTCTTAGAATTGCATATTTAAAATTTTAAATATTTAAAATGATAGAATACATATTTAACTGATGGAAACATTAATATTTAAGAACTTCATCAGGGTTTCTAGCATTATAAAGAAATGAGAAAAAAAAAAAAGACTTGAAAGACCGCCACAATGAAATGTATGTCTTTTTGTGAATTTTGACCACTCAGTCTAAATTAAAATGCTTTAAAAGGTAACTTATAACCTTTGTATGTAAATATATGTAATATATATGCTATATATCTATGAAATATAAAAATGATAAAAGATCAATATATTTAATTTGGAAATATATTATTATTTTAAATGCATTAACTCATTTAGTCCTTGTAACAACCTTATGAGATGGGTGTAATTATAATTCCCATCCTATAGATAAAAAACCAGAGGCACAATGAGGTTATGAAAATCACCTAAGATCATACTTTTGGACTAAGAGAGATCTAGGCAGTCTGGTCCCAGGAAATGAAATAAAAATCTGTCTATCTATCTAGCTAGCTAGCTATCTCCTCCCTCATTCTCCTCTATCTCTTTTTATCTCACATAGGCACGTTCACACACACACACACACACACACACACACACACACACACTCAAATTTATATCTTAAGACAAAACATCTAAGAACATTCTTTCCTGAGACTTATCTGCAACAGAAAATTCAGGCTCTTAGTTTGGTCTGTGTCATTTGGAAAGACATCTACTTTGGATTTCCCAAATGTCACCCTTAATCTTCTAAATGTAATCCTGGTGTTATTAAAAGAGTAATGTTCATAATAATTCATAATAATGTATATCATAATAACGGTTTATTATAGGAAATATCCAAAGCTAGATTTTATTTTAAAAAAGAGGTTAATAGGGGTGCCTGGGTGGCTCAGTCGGTAAGCATCTGACTTGGTTTTGGCTCAGGTCAGATCTTCCAGGTTGGGAGATGGGATGAAACCCGTGTTGGGTTTCACACTCAGTGCGGAGTCTGCTTCCCCTCCGCTTCTCCCCCTGTGCATGCATGCGTACTCTCCCTTTCTCTCACACACATAAATAAAAATCTTAGTTAATGAAGTATACTTAATACAAAAAGATAATGTAGAGGTTCAGTAACTATTTACTCAGTTATTTTAGGAAAACTAAAACGCCATGACATGTTTGGAGTCAGGTCTCCTCAAGCAATATTACCATGTGGTCTAAATTTGCCCATGTTTGGCTGAGCTCCCGCAGCGCGCTCATGACAACACCAGAGACTTCTTCTTTCTTGTTCTGAATCAAAGCAAGTCCATTCTGCTCAATTTTCTCCACCTCTTTTTCTTTTGCTTTAATCAAATCTTCTAGATCCTGAAAGATTAAAATAGTCATTTTAAATTGTTCTATTATGGAACTCTGTGGTGCACTACAGCCTGATATCCCCCCAAGTTTAAGTAAAATTTGATTACTTAATAGATAGAGACATGATAACATGTAATTTTTTTCAAAGAGTTAGAAGAAAAGAAATATATGTGGGAAATAGTAATATGATTTATATTCTTAAATTCATGTTGGAAAAGTTACATAGTCCTAGGCCTAAGGATAAAATGCAATAGGATAATATTCTTGATATCTGAGTTTAGTTACATTTCTGCTACGATTAAGCTGTGCCACTTTTAAGTTAGAAACTGCCATTGGGTCTGTTTCTTCAGACAGAAAATCAGAATCTCTTTTAGCCTTTCTTTCTCCCTGATTCTATGTGATTCTGAAAGATTATGGGCTTTTTTTTTTTTTTTAATGAGTCAAACTCTTACTTTCTTTGGGATGTGCATTTACAACAGTATAAAATCTTCAAGAAAGAAAATACAACGAGGCAACGTTCTAGAGATCATCCTTAATCATACATTATAATCCCACTTATATTTTAATGCCATTGGAAACTTTGGAAAGCTCAGTATAGCAGGCTGAGCCTGCTATTAACATTTTATGGATGAATAAATGGGAGATCAAGTCACACAACCTGTCTTGGGTTACAGAGCTGGGGAGGCCGGGAGATGGGATCAGACCTCGAGCCTCCTGAGCCTATTGACTCCCAGGTGAGTCCCCAGATGGGACTTGTGGAAAGGATGTAAATCCCAAGTCTGGGCGATGTGAGAGGCCAAATATTAAAGCATGGGTGCATTCTTTTTTTTTTTTTTTTTAATATTTTATTTATTTATTTGACAGAGAGAGAGAGAGATCACAAGTAGTCAGAGAGGCAGACAGAGAGAAAGGGGGGAAGCAGGCTCCCTGCTGAGCAGAGAGCCCCATGCGGGGCTCGATCCCAGGACCCTGAGATCATGACCTGAGCCGAAGGCAGAGGCTTAACCCACTGAGCCACCCAGGCGCCCCAACATGGGCGCATTCTTATATTCAGAAGTGTATCTCCGGAACTCGAGATGTAGATACGTAGGCCTTGGAGGGTAAAGTGAAGAAAATCCCAAAATAATATACATGAAAAACATCTTTAAGCTGTTAAAAACTTGGCAAATGTAGGATAGTATTTGTCTATTCAGTTATTTGGTAATCAGCTGTGAGTCAGTACTGATTTACTTATTTTTCTTTCTTTAATTATCATGAGGCTATTTTTTTCTTGATGTATTAATTAGAAATTCATGTAATTAGCAGCCTGAGGAAATCATTTTTGTTTTTAATATTGTGCTTTCACTTCCACTTCATAATTCTGTCAATATTTTGACAGCTTTGATAATTAACCAGAGAATGGAATATAGTGATTACTAGAGTTATGGGTCCTTTATACAGTGTGGAAAACAACATTAATTTTACTATTTAAGGATTTCTCTCTCTACTTCTTTGAAAGGGTAACCATAAACAATCCTTCCGACATGTCTTTAATATGATTCTAAAATCCAGCCACTGGAATTAAATTTATCCTATTTATCCATAGATGTTAACTTTTTTAAGGAACAATATTAAATGAATGATCCGTTGCTTAAAAACATAGCTCTAAAATGGCCTGCCTGCTTATGTTGGCATCAAAGCAAATCCCAGGAAGGAAACAAGACTGAAATATATATTTTGTACAAAATGAAAATGTGTTTTCCTTTCCTTTCAATAATAATTAAAAGACGATTTTGTTTCTGATCAATGAAGAAAAAAGCCAAACCTAACATTTTTTGCTACAATAAATCATTCTTAACCTAAGTTAATTCATAAATATTATTTTTATGTTGGTTTAAATTAATAAATCACCTCTGAAGGAGTGGGAAAATATTCAAGATGTTTTAAACAAAATAAAGCTTAAATCCAGTCACCGATTTAAGTCTGCTGGCTTGAATTTCACACTTCGGTCCAGAGGAACAATTTCTCAAAAATAACAATAAATTTTTATCAAGGTTTGTGGTACTGCCAAATAGAACCTGCCATTAAGCTGTTGTGATTTTTATGTGATGCCCAAAATAACTGTGTGGGTTACTTTCATTCCGTTCTTCGTTTAAAAAAAAAAAATGGCTACATTTGAAATCATTAATTGGCATTGTGTGTGAAGGTCTTTAAACCACATTTTAAGCTTTTCCTCCTGACACTGCCTGGTGTGACCTTCTATGAGACTAAAATTTGGGTCTGGAAAAGAGTACAACTTGGCCAAGCTTCCACGACATTTTCTGATAGTAACGTCTCTGTTAAATAGAAGACACGGCCATGAAAAGAAACAAAATGGAAAAATGGCAGGAAAAAAGTATATGAAAGAGAAGAGAAAAATAGTGAGAAAAAGTAGGAGAGAAAGAAGAAAGAAAGGAAAAGTTAAAGTATTATTTCAGTTTTAACAGTAGAATTTTATCACAAGGACATAACAAAGAAGCACTAATCTTACTGATCTTCACACTTAAATGATCTTTTAACTTGAATGGAAACCTTTTAATTTAGGAACTTAAGAGGTCTGACTTCTCCCTCAAAGTAAAATTGTGAAATTCTGGATTTTTTGGTACATTTTGATATATAAAATTGGTGGCCAAAATTAGAAACACTACTGGTCCCTGGAAAACAGGAAATGCAGTGAGAATCCTTGATATATAGTTTCAGTCTTCAGTGTTCTACACACCCATCTTCTGATGTGAAGCATTTTTTAAAAATTTCTAGGTATTTCTCTATATGATGGTTTTCTTTGTCACTTTTATACACTCTGGAAATGACAATCCATTAGATTGTCAGCCCAGCACAAGGGCATCTGCTTTTCCTTTTCTGAATGGAAAAGCTTTCACCGAGAGCTTAAATATATCTCTCTTTACATGTGTCCTCAGAAAAAAATGCTAGTTGGAAGGAAGATCATTATGAAAGGTCTCTCAAGATTTGGGGAAAGGAGTGTTTCTGTA
Organism: Enhydra lutris kenyoni; assembly: GCF_002288905.1. Taxonomy (NCBI): domain Eukaryota; kingdom Metazoa; phylum Chordata; class Mammalia; order Carnivora; family Mustelidae; genus Enhydra; species Enhydra lutris. The sequence goes on along the minus strand of NW_019154146.1, from coordinate 14,962,112 downwards.
ACACTACTTCACAGCTGAGTCTTCAACTGGTCTTTGGAAACACTACAGAGAACCATCATAGCTAATCTGTACATTAAAAATTATTGTATTATTTTAAAATTTTACTATAGCACTACCTCTAATAACTCACATTTCTTTTGTATAAACAAGAACACCTGGTCAAATGTTAAGTGTTCCAAAGTCACTGGAAGACATTTAGAGTACACTCACTCCATCTGAACTGGAGATTCTTATCACTAACAACAGAACAAGCAGAAGCTGTTGAATGCTTCCCGTGGGACATGGGAGAAGACACCAAGGTCACCTGTGAAGCACTCGGCTCCTTAGAGCTGATAACCGAATTCCTTCAAGTCTCTAGTGTTAACTTCCCTTTACAGGAGATACAGACGAGAGAAAACCAATGTCAATGACATCTTAAAGGAAGTCCACAGGCTAATCCCAAACCGGGGACCAGTCTACGGGGACCAGTCTACAAGTTAATTGTATTTAAAAAAAATACTAAAGGGGCTTTAGAGATCTGATAACAAACGTGGCATGTGGACATTTTTGTACCCTTATGTGATAGATTAACTGGAAAAAAAAAAGACATTTTAAAGAAAACTGAAGAAACAATATTATGAATTGAGCATTGAATGATATTAAAGGATTATTGTTAAAGTTTTTGTGGTGATAATGATGTTATGGATATATAAGAAAACATCAGTTTCTTAGAAATGTGTATTGTGGTAGGCAGGAAGAAAATAACATGATATCTGGGGTTCACTGGAAAATATTTAAGAAAAGAAATAATTCAGGCAAAGACATCAAAATCTTAACTATTAAATCTGATGATCAGTATAGAAGGGTTAGAAGCATTCTCTCTACTTAGGAGTATGTCTCGAAATTCTCATAATTTCAATTATTTTAAATAGGTGAAAGTACATAATGGTTAAAAAAACAACAACCCTATAAACTCATATAATCCAAGAAATTCATTACTGAGCAAAACTTTTTTCAGTATTTAATCTCAACGCCAGGGCCTGAGTCTTCCTTTGACCTATGCCATGAAACCGTGACATTCACCTGTCAGCCACCTGGACAAGTTACCTGACAGTCTTTCATTGCGTTCTGAACTGAAGCCTGATCTCCAATGCGATGCTGTTGCTTTAGTCTGTTTTCCTGGGTTTCATACCAAGTTTTCAGACTTTGTACATCATTTTCATATTCTGACCAAGATTCCAATAAGCCTTCCAACATCTGGATCTGAAAAAAAAACATAACAAAATGAAATGTGCAATTTCATTTTAAACTCAAGACACTATTAGCTTTAAATTAAGAATTCCTTAAATACAGTTTATTGTATATATGATTAAGAAACAAATCTTACCAAGTGTGAATCAGTGGCTAGTGTTGGTAAGAAAGTAAAGAAGTCAACTTAAAGGGAAGGCAAAGTTAAGAGGCATCTTTAGAAAAAGTAAAACAACATGTAGTAGGTGAAGAATAGGGGATGTGTAAGAGAAGATAATTAACAAGAGTAAAGAGTGTTTAGAGCAATGGGATTCAGTGGTGTCCCCTGCAGTAATGTTTGCATGCTATGTGTAGCTAAGCTACTTGTGAAATGAATTTTCTTTACACAGTGTGCCTGTTCTTGGCATTTTCAGGTAATTATGGACAGGAGAGGCTTACCTTCTCAGTTACGAGACCCTGCAGGATTTGCCAACTTTTGTTCATGGCTCCCAGTTGCTCAGCAAAATCAGTCTTATCACTGCGTTTACTTTCCACATCCTGACTACTGATTTGTAGCACGGACTGATTCACAAAATCAACTGTCAACTGTTTACAGTTAATATCTATCTTAAAACCCTGAAAAGGGAAGGGAGAAAATAAGAAAACAAGGTTATGCATATAAATATCTTATATTTCATCAGGAATTGGGAAGCCTCAAGTAACCTTAAGATTAATATCATTTCCATGATTTAGTCCAAATGGCAAAATCTGTATATATTTACATAATGCATTATTATCAGAAGTTCATTATATATCACATATAACCATCCTGAATTTATAAATTTTGAATTTATAATTACACTGAATTTGAACTTATAAGAATTTGTGAAATTTTGAATTTATTAGTATGTTGAATATGAATACATGGATATATTTTAGGTAGGGGATGTAGAATTGGATGAATTGTATAATCTCACTATAACATATTTATAAATTATACCATTTTCTTCTTTAGAATTATCTTTTTTGTTTCAGATGTAGAATTCAGTTATTCAGCATTTGCTTATAACACTGAGTGCTCATCACATCATAGGTTGTCCTTAACCCCCATCACCCAGTTACCCCACGCTCTCACCCTCTTCCCCTTCAGCAACCCTCAGTTTGTTTCCCAGAGTTAAGAGTCTCTCATGGTTTGTTTTATCATTTTTTAAATGACACAAAATCATATTCAAAACTATTTCTAATACCGGACAACTTTTCCATGTCTACAACTAGGGAGGCAGTTTTCTTACCCTTGTTCCCCTATCTGGTCACTATACATGAAACATACACTCCAAAATCTGATGTCTATAATTTGAGCTTTTTGAATTCTTTTAACAAAATAGTCCTAAAATATAAAAAATTAAAAGAAAAAAAATGTCCCATTACCTTATATTTCTGAAGGTATTCATGAATTGCCTTGTAACCTATTGAATTTTTTATATTCTCTTCATCCTTTTGAATAACATTTTCCATGAGAGAAATCCAAGTCATAACTTCAGAAATGGCATGGCGGGAAGGCAGCTTATCCATTTGGAGCTGACCAATAAGAGACAAAACAAGACACAAGTGTTAAAATTCAAACCAGAATCCTGCCAACCTAAAAACCCCCCATTAATACTTGCCAGTGTACCAACAGAGATAACCATTCTTAATAACATCTTTGGATCTTAACCTCATTAGAAGCCTCAAATTAAATATCAGGCAAACACGGAACAATAATAGTCCTCTTATGTTCACTTGACATCCAATACTATAAACATTGTATAAACATTAACTAATTAATCAAAATACCAGTGAGAAGAAAATATTATTCTTATTTTATAGCTAGTTTTATGAGTTAAAAAAAAAACTTAACTACAAAACATTCAACAGATGTATTTTATTAATTATCTTGTAAAAAATTTCTGTGTATTATGACTCAGGAATGTTAAAGGAAGAAAGAAAAATACCACACTACAAACTATCATTTTCTAGACTTTTTGGCACTCTAATATTTATTCCTAAGAGAATGGCCAATTTCTTTACTCTTTAACTAAAATATACTTAGAATTCTGACTCTTACTTGATCTATCATACATTTTTGTAGATACTTATTATAATGATTTGGAGAAACAAAAGCCATCATTTAAAATATTTATGGACCTCTATGTGGTGTGGGAAGATACAGGGATGAATGTGAGATGTTTCCTGCCCCTAGAAATGTGTAGCTGCTGCTTAGGAGGGTAAGACAGACATCAAACACAGCTATCATACCTGGTAGAGGGATGAGTATCAAAGAGAGAGAAACATACATTGTCTGGGATCCAGGGAAGGGAGGTATATTTCCAGATAAGGAAAGTGCATACTTAGTGAATGTCAATTGTTCTATTGTAGGTGAGATTATAGGTCTTTTATGCATATTGTGATTGAATCCTCAGAACTACTCACTTTATGAGGGAAGTGTAATCTCTCACATTTTACTCATGAGAAAACAGAGAGTTTAAACAAGGCCAGATGAAGGTTCTGTTCTACATCCCACACACACAGACAATAAAGAAGTCCTTGGAAGATATGACATCTGTACATATGGCTTTATAGAACAGTTCACTTTTAGTATGCAGAACAATGAAAGAGAGAAAAGGCAAGATGTCCGTGACAAAGCTGATTTAAATTTCTAAGTATAAGCAGGTTAGCTCTCTTTCCATTTAATACTGCTTAAATCAACTATTATGATTTAAACTTCTGATTATTTCTATACCTGGTGGAGCTTCTCCTGTACAGCGGGAATATTTGTCAGCAGGTCAGTCCACTGGTTATCAATGTGTGACAGCTCTGAACGTAGGGCAGCTGTGTCTACTTTCTTTAATCGAAGAAGCTGATTTCCAGTGCTCAGAACAGATGATTTCAGGGAAGATTTGGCATCCACTTCTTTGGAAAACTCCTAAAAGAAGTAGCAATGTTCAAACTGGGAGTAAATAGTCTGACCTTTAACTTAAGGAGAGAGAACCATTTACTATGTAAACAATTTTTCTTTACATCTTGAAGGGGAGTTACGGTAAGCACTCCAGAGAAAAACAAAAAAAGCACACCATTGCCTTGAACGAAAGCCAACAACATAGCCATTCCTTGAAAACTGCTCTAATGAGGCAATGCTGAAGCCTATTATTTTGCACAAGGATTGACCACACATAGTTAACATTGACAAATTCTCTCCAGGTTGGCTAGGTATAGAAAATTTAATCAAATGATTTAGAACCTTAGGCTTACCAGGAAAGCATTTAGATGATCACGGACCATTTCCAGTTCTTGTGGGACTGTCACAGATTGTTGAGTCCAAAATTCTAGCCTGTCTTTTGCAGATTGTAACCAGTGAGTAAGTTCTGCAGATTCATTTTGATATCTGTAATTATATTAATGAGCCTACTAAGTAAACATCCAATATATCTCTTCTGCTAACCCATTTTATACAGCAATGTCAATTTTAAAACAAGAGACATGACAGGTTTGGGAGAATAATCTCTTGCATTCACACTCTCAACTTCCCTTCAAATTTATACTGTAAGCAAGTTTCAGTTTTCCCATTTCTAAGCTGAATGTAAATATATATATATATATATGTATATATAAACACACACACATATATATATGTATATACATACACACACACCTTTTTATACCTACTATATACACATACTTACTCCTTCACATTGAGGCTATTCAGAAAATATTAAAGTTCTTAAAAATAAAGGTGGTGTAGAAATAGAGCGTTTCACTATGTAAAATCAGTCTGCCCTTGAGAAACTTTACTTTCTCAAACAACACTTTCCTTCTACCTCTCCTTCTAAGGTTTTACTTTGACCACCATGTGTAGTCCATAGGCAAATGTCCAAGTGAAAGTGCATTAGGCACTTGCTTCCCTGCCCACTTCTAATTCCTTGTTTATACAATTACATAAGAATCCAAGTGGGGGTTTTGTTTTTGCCTTTATTTTCCAAAATACAAAGTAAGTGCCCAGATAAGAGATCATCTTTTTCAAGTCTCATGCCCACTGATCTTAAATGCCTATATTAAATATTAAATGCCCTATAAAGACTCTTCAGCACTAACCTACAGTGATATATAATAGTCACCGTGTTACCTGGTCCAGTGTTTCAACACTGTTTCCAATCTGTGAAGCTCCTTAGACACTTTGTTGGTATTACTTAACCAGTGTTCTCCAAGTTGGTTTAGCTGGCTTTCTAGATCTGAGCAGCTAATGGATATGAACAGTCGTTTCCCGTCGTCTAATACCTGATATAATTTGGGCTGGTATTCATTAAGGCTGGATTTCAAATGCTAAAATTGATTGAAAATACTGGGTTAAAAGTTTGGATGATGCAATTTTTCTCTTTAAGAATTACAGTATCTCTGGTGCCCCATAATGTTCCCACGCCCTGTTAGTCAGACTTCAACTATTTGCCCCCAAGTAAGATTAGAAACTTTGAAATGGTTCATCCATATCTAAGTATAGATGTTACTCTTTCTTCTTTCTTTTCTTTTTTCCTTTCCTTTTTTTTCTTTTCTTTCTTTTCTTTCTCTCCTCTCTTCTCCTCCCCTCCCCACTCCTTTCCTACCCCCATCCCCTCCCCTCCCTTCCTCTCCTTTCCTTTCTTCTTTTTGTAGTAACTTCAGGTGCATTTAAAACTATGAAGCTGTAAGAATACCATGACACCAGCATAACACCGCAGAAAATGCTTGGTGGCGGCTGAATTTTCAAAGAGCTCTCGTTTAAAAAAAAAAAAAAGAAGAAGAAGAAAGCTCTTTCTTATGTTCTATTATAAAGCAAACACTTAAAATCCATCTGCTTTCAACAATGTCAACAGCTTGAAATAAAAGTAAAAATACTTAATGAAGTATTTGATTTCAAGTTTGCTTAGATTCCATTAAAACCATGGGAAAGTTTCGAAAGAAGAATGGCCACTTTTCGCACACCAAGATGCCATCGGACGCTGACCTGGTAGAGTGTTATCCGGTCGATGAGCCTGTCCTCGCTCTCTTCCACCAGCCCCACACTCGGGATGCTGCTTTCCACAGCCTCCAGCTGTCTGCTGAGCTCCTGGTGATCTTCATCCAAACGAGACCATGTCTAGAAACACAGTATCGGTCTGTGAGCTAAAGAATCGCAGTTCAGGAACAGGATCCTCTTTTGCGTGCAAAATAGGCTTTCAACAGATTCTCTTTAAAGTTATGTGGGAGCTGTTTATATTGGAGGTTTGCTCTGAGAAGCAAACGATGGCTCTGAAGCACGTGAATCAGATGGCGACCTCCAAAAACACTGTGAACGGGATTTCAATCTACAACTAATCCGCTGTGTGAACACAGGCAAGTTACTAAACCTCTCTGACCCTCATTTATAACGTTAAAAAAATGGGGCTAATATAACTCTCTTGTCCATCATGAGGATTAAATGGAATGATTGTACCCAGGGCACCTGGAACACAGCAGGCCTCTGATATGCATGGTTTCATTATTTATCATAGTGACGATGTGCGTATGATTTAAACAAAAGGGAAGAGGGTGCTTACTTCATATAGTAAAGTGAATACATGACATTCACAAATAGAAAAAGCCACCACAGACATTTGAGAAACAGAAATATACAGTGTAGACATTCTACTAAGGACAAATCCCACACCACTCCTAAATTCTGATTTATACTTTAGCCGAAACTGGAAAATCTTTTTAAAAATCATTTGCAGGCTTTTTCAATCATGTACAGCAAGGTCGACGGTTTTTTAATCTGACTGTTGAAACCCCAGGTGTCTTCGTGCCCTAACTACAGTCAGTATGGAGGGAAGCTAGCCGACTCAAGGTGCAGCAGAGCCTTTATCCAAATAGAAATAGAAGGACAAGAGGGACAGGGCAGAACGCGATGCTGAGTCTGAGGGAGTTCCAAAGTTCTATGAGGTGCATGGTGTGGGTAAACAGGTCTTGTCTTAATGGCACGTTCTGCAGTTGAGTCTGCTGTGGGGAAGGGAGTCCATGGACAGTCTCACCTCCAGAATGTACTCCAACTCCACGCCCCTCTTGTGAGCCTGCTTCAGTACAGCGGAAGCCTGTGCCATCAGTTCCGTGTGGAACCGTGTTTCCTGTGGGACTGCAAAGCTGATGATCTTTCTGAAGAGCGTTTCAGTCAAGATCATATGAGATTCCAGGCCCTGAAAGTATTCCTGTAAGTTTTTGGGGACAAAGAGGTCAGCGACTCATACATATCCCACCCGACAACAAAAGCTGCTTTAGACGTGAAAGCTGGCGGAACTCAGTATCCGAGCACTGTCTCTCCAGCCCGCTGCCCCCCACTTCATGCAGGCACTCACACCTTCCAGCAGAGAAGGGGGCTTCAGTGCCCTCACCGGCCTCCTGTCCCTTCACTCAAGGACACCTATACACACCGGGCTGCAGACACTCTGCCCCCCTGGACAGAGCTCTTCAGGCGTGACCAGCTGCTAACACAGTTCCTCTGCCCTCTCAAGGCCTCATCCCTGTACAATCTGGGAGACTCTCACTACTCCCACCACACACACTGGCCTTCCTTATCCCGGGACACATTAGCTCGCAGGCCCCTGTCTTCGGTCTCTGTCTTTACTCTGTACTTCCAAGATGTCCTCACTCTATACATTCATGACTTTCCTTCCTCTGTGTCTAGGCTGGAGCTCTACTTTCCAAATTCCCAGAGCATTCGCTGTGCTCCAATACTCACTGCCAAGCACAGCTCGACAAGTACCTATTGGTATTATACAGTTTTAAATGTCCCTTATATTATACCCACACACAACAGAATGATAGGCCTTGGGCAGTCCTACAAACGTGTTTCGAACTGTTACTTTTTATGTGTAAAAGGCCCTAGAGGAGGTAAACAGGGCTTATCCCATTTTCTGTTCCTCCACTGTGGGTGAAGTTGAAGACCTGAAAACTGATAACAGTGTTTAGTGCTTACTATATGCTGAAACTCCATCAATGCTTTACTGATCAACTCGGTTAACCCTTATAACACCTCTTCGAGGTATGGAATTCTATTTCCCATTTGGTGGGTGAGGACACTGAACTGCCCAGGCTATAGAACATGCTATGTTCAAGGACACTGCAGAGCTCTCTGTCAGAAATAGTCTGGTCAAAAGAAGCCAGAATCTTCATTTTTTAACTCACAATTATTATATCAGAGAATCTTAAAGCTGGACGAGAACTTGGAGGTCATTCAGCCCAACATTCACCAAAAACTGATATTCCTTTTATAACCCGATCTCCCCCTAATGGCCTTGGATGGTCTTCCCATGGCCAGAAGGGTTGTCTGCTCAATGGCAGTGTTCCTTTTAGAGTTCTTTACCTATTGGGCCTACGTCTCTGTTATTTATACTCATTGATCCTAGCTTCCTCTCTGGAATAACTCAGGATGATATTTTATTACTGTTGTCAGAGATTTGAAGAAAACCAGCTGTGAACTTTAAAGCAATGTTTTCAAAGCCAAATGATAAGGCTTTAATAAATCACAAAGTTTTGGACAAAAATCTCTGGGAAAAATAGCAAGAAGTACACCCCACCCCCCTCCCCGCCAAAATTCACCTTTATAAGCCACCAGAGCTACATAATGGTAGAATGTTAACTATCTATATCCCAGTGGGCTTTTCAAAATTTCCATGTATGACATTCCTACAGTCTGAGAATTTGGGTTTCTGGACTGGTAAAACTACTCCTTCTGTAGTCATTCCAAAAATGCAAGAGTTATTTGTATGCACATTAAACAGGCATTCCTTTCCTAAGGAGCAGTGTCTAACTTGAGCTTGGCAATGGGACATACTGAGGGCAGCCTCAGGCATACCACGTTTGATCACATAGTAAAAGGACTCGTTGTCCCCAGGAATAAACTCTTTGAGGCCCACAGCAACCAGAGGAACATGTGCTTATTGGCCAGAAATGCCGAGTGATGCACAGATACAGATACCCAGTCCCACAGCTGGGTAGGTAGCTCTGCTTTCCCAGGGCACGATGAGGAGCCTTTGGCCAGGACAAGAGAAGCATTTTCTCCAGAATACTTAGGGCTAGATGAATAAATGGGCATATAAGACACAAGGACAAATCAAAAGAGTTAAGAAGGAAGCTACGAACTTTGAAGAAAGTCAAGTTTCCCACTGGTTGCAGTAAATGAAGGGGAAAAGCCTGGTTTATACTAATGAGGAAGTGATAATTAAAATTACTAGGAATGCTGGTATTCTTTTTTTGTTGTTGTTGTTAATTAAGTTTAAGCTCCGCACCCAGCATCAAATCCAACACAGGGCTTGAACTCATGACCCTGAGATCAAGAACAGAGCCAAGATCAAGAGTCAGACGCTTAACTAACTGAGTTACCCAAGTGCCTCTGCATTCTTTTTTAACTCGCAAAGTTATAGGACCATATCCTCCATAATTTTTCTGTGCTATTTAGTGTCCACAGGTTTGAATATACATTTGTTGACTATTTTAAAGAGTGTTTTATTCAAGGAGGAACTCATAAAAGATTAATAATAGGTTTTACTAGGTAGATACATATCAGTGAGCAAGAATATGCTTTCACAACTACATTCTCTCTCTCTCTCTCATTCTCTTTACCTTATGTTTATCAAGTAGTTGTTGAATTTCCTCTTTGGAGGACACGATGATTTTCTGGTCACCTGCCATCTTCTCCTGTCCAGTCTCCAGCAGATCAGCCAGATCTTGTAGGGCCCTTTCATACTGACTCTTAAGTGCAAGATTCTGGTTCAGCCCACTCCGCCGGGAGCCAATGGTCACCATCAGTTCATCATACGTGTCCTACAAAATAGAAACAGTGATACTCACTCTCAATTCATGTGTTGACTTTTTAATTTTTTTAATGTTTTTAATTACTTTTCAGTGTACTAGAATTCATTGTTTATGCACCACACCCAGCGCTCCAAGCAATACGTGCCCTCCACAACACCCACCACCAGGCTGGCCCAACCTCCCACCCCATGCCTCTTCAAAACCCTCAAATTGTTTTTCTTTTCTTTTTTTAATAATTTTTTAATTTTTTTATAAACATATAATGTATCATTAGCCCCAGGGTACAGGTCTGTGAATCGCCAGGTTTACACCCTTCACAGCACTCACCATAACACATACCCTCCCCAATGTCTATAACCCCACCACCCTCTCCCTATCCCCCTCCCCCTGGCAACCCTCAGTTTGTTTTGTGACATTAAGAGTATCTTATGGTTTGTTTTCCTCCCGATTCCATCTTGTTTCATTTATTCTTTTCCTACCCCCCAAGCCCCCCATGTTGCATCTCCACTTCCTCATATCAGGGAGATTATATGATAGTTGTCTTTCTCCAATTGACTTATTTTGCTAAGCATAATATCCTCTAGTTCCAGCCATGTCGTTGCAAATGGCAAGATTTCATTTCTTTTGATGGCTGCATAGTATTCCATTGTATACATATACCACATCTTCTTTATCCACTCATCTGTTGATGGACATCTAGGTTCTTTCCATAGTTTGGCTATTGTAGACATTGCTGCTATAAACATTCAGGTACACGTGCCCCTTCAGATCACTACGTTTGTATCTTTAGGGTAAATACCCAGTAGTGCAATTGCTGGGTCATACGGTAGCTCTATTTTCAACTTTTTGAAGAACCTCCATGCTGTTTTCCAGAGTGGTTGCACCAACTTGCATTCCCACCCACAGTGTAGGAGGGTTCCCCTTTCTCCGCATCCTTGCCAGCAAAAACCCTCAGATTGTTTTTCAGAGTCCACAGTCTCTCATGGTTCATCTCCCCTTCCAATTTCCCTCAACTCCCCTCTCCTCTCCATCTCCCCATGTCCTCCATGTTATTCCTTATGCTCCACAAATAAGTGAAACCATATGATAATTGACTCTCTCTGCTTGACTTATTTCATTCAGCATCATCTCATGTGTTGACTCTTTGCTGAAAGGCACACTACCTACGAAGTCCACAACCCAGCCAAGAACAGTCCCTCAGGTATCTGACCAGTGGTGATACTCTCTATGCAGAGCACTGCCTATCTTTCTCATGATTCTCTTTGAAACTTCCTTCAGAAAAGATAAGCTGAATATTTACAAATTTCAAAGAATATGCAAAAATATTGGCTACGGATGACATGAGGTCGATTTGACAGCTCTCTTCTCAGGGTATCAAAAGTTTATGGTAGGATGTGGGGTTAAAATGTTGAAAAGTTATTCATGTGGCTGAGGGAAATGTTAAGTGTAAATTCTAATTTTCTAATATAATTCTAATTTTTATAGTGTTCTTAACATTTACATAATTTTAGAGTAATTGAATAAAGTATCTTCCACATTTTATCTGCTAAATAATGATCAGATTTTGGACTAAATAAAGAGGTAGAGAAACAGAGGAGTTTAATGTGAGCGAAATGCTTTAAGACTTAAAAAGGCAATGTTTTTGCCAAATGTGGTGGAGTAAATAAATAACTATTTAAACTGGAAAGACATTTTAGGAGATGATGATCCACCAAACACAAAATTTATTTGAACCATATGGACCTGATTAATGTATCATATTAAGGTTTAGCAGGCCAAAATGGCTCAATCTGGAAAAGTTCAACTTTAATGCCCATTTACAACTATGATGTTTGACTCTTCCACCTGACATTTAAGCACTGTTGGAAAACTGTCTAAGTGCAAAGTGGGGGCACTGGGCTTATGACATTGTGAAATGTTAGATAATGGAATGAGACAGTTAACATAAAAATGTTCTTTTTAAAATAAGAGCTATTTTATTTTCTCAAAAGGAAGAACTTGTGACCCTGTGCTGGACTTACGCTATTAATCCCTCAACGGTTCTCAGTAATGCAGAGAAACCTTAACACGTGTGTCACTGTACACCATTCTCTCTTAATGTAATTTAACTATGTTGCTTATCAACTGCTAAATTTTGCTGGTCTAATATCCCCGTTCTAATAACCCAAGTTGGATTTTTGCCTTGCAGCCTGATCTAAGAGAACAAATTAACCCCCAATTATTTCCTACTCTTGGAGGATGTTGGGAAATCGTTTAGACTTCACCTACCTTCTGGTTTATTTTTTTCCGTTCGTCTGGTTTTGAAACTGTGTCTCTCTTCCATTCAGACATGTATGAAAGATTAACCATAGTTTTGAATATCAGAGAAAAACTACCTTCTAAAAAGTATTAGCTTGAGCATTTTTTATTTAAAATAGATTTTTGATGGGGCACTTGGGTGGCTCAGTCAGTTAAGCAGCTTCCTCCGATTCAGATCATGATCCCAGGGTCCTGGGATCGAGCCCCGCATGGGGCTCTCTGCTCAGCAGGGAGCCTGCTTCTCCCTTTCCCTCTGCTTGCCTCTCTGCTTACTTGTGCTCTCTATCTCTCTATCAAATAAACAAACAAACAAATAAACAAATAGTTTTTTGAGGTACACTATAGTGCAGGGTAGCTATCTGTTGTTTTTTTTTAACTTTTCCAGGTAGGAATGATAATTATTATATTTTCTAGAGTAGAAAATAATATGTCACAACTAAAGTATATATACCACAATGCTTAACCATTGGAATAATAATTAAGTAAATGTCAGGAAAAAAAATCTTAGAAGTTTGAGAACACAATTTATTTTATCACATTAAACCTGGTAAAAGTTTCAGAAAATTTTCTAAGTGTTGCTTAAAATAAAGATTAGGACCTAAGAGACATGAATTGTATAGAGAACAACCAAGGAAATACAGAAAATAATTTTTTCTTGACTTCTAGTTAGGATGCATCATTGAAGCTAAAATGTTGCTGGTAGAAAACCATACCTGAAGTTTGGATAGCTCCTGCATGGACGGCTGCTCAATCTGCAACTTGTCCCCACGCTTTTTTAATTCAATGATTCCTGCATCCAATTCCTTTAGCCCATCTTCAGCCTCTTGTATCGCCTATGTAAGATTTATGATACTTTATTAGAACTTCCATAAGCAATTTCCCTCACGAAATGTGATTACTGTTTGTTCTATTACTTCTATTATTATACTTTTATACTATTTGTTCTTCTCTCCACATTAAACATTTTCAATGTCTACAAAAGGAGTCATTTTAATACAGCATAAAAACCATGGCCATCTAATATACAGGAAAGAGAAGGAGGCCTTTTAATATACCGCAGTCAGCTACCTCACGGGTAAGGAAGTAGGAAGGACTTCACATGCAGGGCTGGGAGAACAATGGCTTCCTTAACCAAATATGGGAATTAGTAAATAGAAACACCTGAAAAAGAAGCGTGACTTAGGACATGGTTAGAAAAGGCACTGGCTTAGGATTTTTCTAGGGGAACATGTTCTGGTTTCCTGAGATGCATTTTGAGCATCCTGGGAGAGAGATTCAGTGAGGCAAGAGGAAAATATGTCACAGCATGGTCCTTTCCCTAAATCTCACACTTCCTTTAGAAAAGCAAGTGATAGGGGTGCCTGGGTGGCTCAGTGGGTTAAGCCTCTGCCTTTGGCTCAGGTCATGATCTCAGGGTCCTGGGATCCAGCCCCTCATTGGGCTCTCTGCTCAGCAGGAAGCCTGCTTCCTCCTCTCTCTCTCTCTCTGCCTGCCTCTCCGCCTACTTGTGATTTGTCTGTCAAATAAATTAACAAAATCTTCAAGGAAAAAAAAAAGAAGAAAAAGCAGTGATCAACAATTATTGAAGTGGCTGCTGGCACTAGGCCTCGTCTTCCCAGTGTGAGTTCCGTAGGAGGAGAACAAGGTCTTCTCCCGGCTTTCAAGGAGCCTAAAGTCTGGTTAGGAAGCCCGAGTAAACACAGCAAAACAAAACAGGGGTGAATCCAATCAGGTATACCAATCAGGAATACCAGTCAGGTATTCAGCTCGATGCAATTCATCTCTGTTAGAGGAGCCTGGACAAGAAATACAGGAGTGGATTCTGGGGTCGTCCAAGTAGACTTTTGGAAGAAACACAATCTCAGCTGCCCTGAAGGAGGAAAAGAACATGAACTCCAGATGGCAGATGAAACACATGTGTCTTATTTTCTCCTTCCCGAATCACCTCTACACCACAGCAAAAATTCTGTTTGCTTGCTTTTTGGTGTCCCTCCCGCCCATAAATCTACAAGGACAAAGAAACAGGAAAGAAAGCAATACCAACAACATTTTGAAAGTTGGAATTCAGAAGGATATGGGATAACTGACTTAAGAAATCTGAGAAAGCTGAATCCTAAGCTCACGGGAGATCTCCATCACCAGACTTACAGGAACAGGAGTCTGGCGCTCTGGGTGGGTAGGGTGGGTGCCAAGTAAGGACAGTTGGCAAAAAGCTTCTTAAAGAGCAGCGAAATTTCCAGAGCCTCTTTCTCACTCCACGTTACCCTTTTCCTTCTCTGGGAAAGATGGGGAGTTTATTTTCTAGAAAAGGTAAAGCAGACTCTGGACTGAGGGGCACCAGACAGAATTGCAGGATTGAGTACTTGACTGAAAACAGAGGATACGTGACTGAATGCCCACAGAATGCTAAATGAGGAGCCCTCACATATTCTAAGGTATTGGAGCGTGACCTCCGGTCTCCAGACAGGAGAGGAGAGAAAATGTAGAAAGACCAATAGAAAAATCTAAAAGCTGGACACAAAGATTCTCCAACAAATAGCCCACAGAGCCCAACATTCAGTAAATCTCAAAACCATCAAGCCACATCCATACACAAAGTTCCCATTTAGCTGTTTAGTTCTCGATCCTAAACGTGAACAGACAGCCAAAGAATTTCCATAATCTCAGAAAAGCCACTAACATGAAAAGATGGAGACGGAAACAAACAACTAAAAGCAGGCTGAAGGGAAACAGACTACATGGGAAAAATAAAACTTTGGCCAAAAAAATCATTAACATATGCAGATAGATTACAAAAGATAATGCATCTATTAGAAAAAGAACAGAATGCTACAAAAAAAGGATCATTCAGAGAACCAGAATGAGCTCAGGGAAAATGAAACTCATGACAGCAGAAATATAAAACTCAGTAGGAAAGTTGAGAGTTGAAATAAAGGAAGTCTTCCAAAAAATAGAGTAGACTGTCTCTTGATAAAATAATTAGAAGACTGGACCAGGATATCCAACATCTGCCTAAAAAGAGTTCCAGAAAGAGAGACAGATAAAATGGAGGACTGAAAAATATTAAATCATTAGACAATTTTCCGAAATGGAAAGAGGAGAGCTACCAAATCAAAAAAACAGCTTACCGAACCTCCAGCCCAGTGGATAAAACTGACCCTTCCCAAGGTATATCACTGTGACATTTCATACCACTGTGGGAATTAGAATGATTTTAGATTCCTCAAGCCAACACCAGAAGCTAGGAAACAATGAGGTGCCTCAAACCTCCACAGAAAACTGATTTCCAGGCAGGAATTTTACAGTGAGCCAAGTTACCAAGAAAGAGCGAACACAGTATAAGATCATTTTCAGATAGGCAAAATACTAAAAAATACATCTAGCATGCATCCTTTCTTAGTAAGGATATGTAACAAAACAAGGAGGCAATATAATAAAGATGGACTTGAGACTCAGAAAAGAGAAGATCCAACAGAGAGAGAAGTGATGGAAATTCTCAGAATAGTGGAAAAGGGAGAGATCCCTGGAAGTCAGCTCAGCACCAGGCTCGTGGGGACAAGTCTGTTCTAGATCAGAATGACATCACTCAAAAGATGAATATATTGAGAAGTATCATCCTTGTGTCTCCTGCTATTATTACCTTTTTAACCCAATAAGGGTAGGGGTGAAATTAGCACCTTTTTTTTGGTGCTTTCTATTTATTCAGAGAAAGAGTCTAGCTATTTATTTTTATCTGTGGGAATCATTTTAGTGATCCTGGTCAATAATTAGTAAAAATGTTACTTGTGATCATACATACATATTCTATATTTCACCTCAGAAATTCAAGGCAAATCATCGCTACAGCTGCTGAAGTCTTTTTTGGAATCAGGCATGTTAAAATCTTGGATATTAAAATCTAAGAATAAAAAAATCCAAGAATAAAAAAGTAAAAATTTTTTAAAAAGTTCCGTTCAAGTTTAATTTTCAACATAGAAGAATGTTTTTTTAATTTGGGGGAAATGAGAGATTTGTTTTAAAAAGCAGATGAAATTATGGTCAAGAAAAATAAATATTCACATAATTACACAAATTATTTTAGGTAATTTTACAGATGGATGGATAGACAGAATGATCTCTATTTCTATCTAGAGTAATATATCAGGGGATTTCTATCACAGATGATTCTCTATAGCCTACTCATAGAACCCTTAGAGGTCTACTGAAATTAAGAAATTCTATTAAAACACATAATTACTTAGCTTGGGAAACAGGAGATATTATGTGTAACATCCTTCCCATTTCATCTCTCCCCCCTGTTTTCAATGACATCACTGGAGTTAGAATTCTTTTTCCTTCTCCTCAGTGCAGCTACAAGAAGCCTCTAGAGGCATATCCTGCTTCCTGACCTGGCACGGTCTTGTCCGGGAAGCAGGGCCGGGCACTGACACTCATTCTCACCTTCAAACCCCGGGGACTCTGCACTGCCAGTGGTCTCCAAGGTGAGTGCAAGGACCCGCGTGTATGAGATGACTGGTGAGGATGAAACACTACATTTTTCCTTTATATTCAACCACATTCTTCTGAATTTTCATTTGTGTATATGCTTTATAACAAAGTACCTGCTTATAATTCATAAATAAGCAAATATACATATACTTGTGGGGTGTGCTTATTCTTTTAAACTAATGAGATATGCCATCAACAAAGTTTAGAAACCACTGGTTTGTGGAATAAAGTCTAAATTTCTCTGACATTCAAAAGGCCCCACAAGTTGACTCAAATGTACTCACCCAAACTTACTTCCCCTCAATTGTTTTCATTCATCATAAATTCAGCATTTAGCTAAATAAGGATAACTTGCTTTTCTAAGATATATTTGTAGATATAGCTCCTGTATTATCTAAGGATACCTTGCTTTTCTCTGGAAGTGCTCTGAATTGCCTACCACTTAAGCCTTTGTTCATGTTGTCCTCCTGACTTGGATATCTTTCTTCCCAGTCTCTGTGTGTCCAAACTTCTCAGTCTGGTTCCAATTTTCTTTTACAAAATTTCCCCGGATCCTACCTCTGCTGGGGGCAGTTGGCCCTTCTTCTGAATGTCCATAGGGCTTTATCTGTATCACCCCAGGACAGTCTGACTGTCTGCCCTGCGTCCCTGAGGCTCCTGTCTAATCTCAGTGTTAGGTGGCAAACTTCTTCATGTTATCATCTGCCGCTGACACCTTTACCTATCTTCTAGTTCTGTACAGAGAGAAGTGACGGATTCCATGTCGCCTGGCCCGTCACTCAAACATGACACTTAGAGACAAAATGTATGACAAACAAAAATGTTATAGCAAGGGGTGACTGGGTGGCTCACTGGGTTAAGCCTCTGCCTTTGGCTCAGGTCATGATCTCAAGGTTCTGGGATCGAGTACCGCATCGGGCTCCCTGCTCAGCAGAAAGCCTGCTTCCCCTTCTCCCTCTGCTGCTCGCCCTGCTCATGCTCTTTCTCCTTTTCTCACTCTCTGTCAAAAAAATAAATTCTTTAAAAACAATGTTAGAGCAAGCCACTAATCTTTTATAGACTATCTGAAATCTCCTACCAAATCAGAACAACTCGATGCATTTGCTCTTCTAGAAAAAGCGGGCTGTAAATACCTCTATTTGCTCTGCCACAGGCTGTTCAAACACATTTGCCAGTTTCTGCAGAATGATGAACTTGTTGTCAGCCAGCGATGTGCACAGCACCTTCAGATCATTCTAAAGAGGAAAAAAAGAAGAAGACTTAATATGAGTAACCGGGAATTCAGAATGGTTGTAAGTATAACACACATCCTGAGAAATAATATATTGTTGTAGGAATTTAATGTCCAGAAGAAACAATATTGTCCTGGGAAAAGGAGAAAGGAAGTGGTGACAATTTAAGTGTTAAAACTGACTTTTGAAGAATTTGTTACAGAGAGCGTTTTTTAACACAATACAAATGGTGACGAAGTATACAAATAGAAAGCAATGCTAGTCACCCTAATCTTGTTGATATGTTTGAAATCAATGCACACATTTAAACACTGCACTGGAAATACTACACTAATGACTTCTATTTAATCAAACAACCTACAGCTGCTACACTTACTTGGGAAAAAATAGGATTCTTTTATTTCATTTCAAGTTATTTTGTATTTTTTACTTTGCATGTAAGTCCAAATATTATTTAAAACTATCTTAAATTTAACAAAAAATGTGATTCTTAAGAAGAAGAATATAATTCCTTTTTTCCTCTCCCCTCATTCCCTCTCTCTCATACTTCCTTTTCTCTATTTTCAGAGAATTTGCCCAAGCTTATAAAAAGCCACCCAGAAGTGCAGAAAATAAATTTTATCCATGATGACCAAAGACATATGAAGAGACATCACAAAAAGACCTAGCAAAGCCTTTTGTTCATAAAGATCTCTCACTTAAAAGTCCAAATATATTTATATTGAGTTATGTCTATACAAAAAAAAAGTTAACTATCGGAATTTTGGTCCTCAGTTCTACAGGAAATAATGAACTAGAGCAAAATTTGAATGATATAATTCCCAGTTTTTCCCCCTGAAATGTCAGTAAACATATATGACGGGCTGGCTGTTCAGTGGAAGCTGAAATTTGACTCATCACATCCTCTTCACTGGGGGCTGCTGATACATACACAAGGACACATCATCAAGATGCAAAAATCTGTCTACCTACAAGGAGAAGGATAATCACACCCAAGAAGAAGAAAGCATCTTTAAGGATGTATGCCAGCCCTTTAACACAAAATGCAAGTCTAGAAAACAAAACACTGGGTGAATTATGCAGTAAAATAAGAAAAAAGGAAAAGAAAAAAATTGCACATGAACATTAGAGAAAAGCACATGATCCAACAGGGCAATAACCGTCATTAACCAAAATGCAAACCAGTCTGTAAGCCTCGCTGCAGATTCACTAGGAAACTGTTGTAACAGTCCTGGAGAAATGCTGCCAGAAGCAAGGTTTTTGCTGATGAATTACAGCAACGTTTGTATTATTCAACTGTGCTCACGTGAGGCCATGTGGGCCGTTAGAACGATGACATATTTATCTGTTTGTATGCCTAGGAAAAGATGTTTCCATTCATTTGAACAAATTCAAAAGAAAAAGTCTCTACTAGAGACATATATTTAGAACATTAATTCAGTTCATCTAAATGAGTAGATAATTCTAAATAATATATCATGGGTTAGAAATGAAGATCGTGGGGGCGCCTGGCTGACTCGGTTGGAAGAGCATGTGACTCCTAATATTGCGGTCATGAGTTGAAGCCCGATGATGGGTATAGAAATTACATATACAAATAAATAAACTAAAAAAGAAAGAAAGAAGAAAGATTGTAGATATATTTCCTGTACATCATCTTTATTTTTTAAAAAACATATTTTCTGTCTTAATTATATTCTACTCAAGGTAATAGAAAACAGAGTTCACATTTCTGGAGGTCTCACTAATTATTGGAAAGGACCAGTCAAGAAGACACTAAAGCCAAGAATACAACTAATTTAAAAATTACTAAGCAAGAGATTTGAGAGGTGTTAATAACCACATGGATGTTGGTACTTTATTTTTTTTAAAGATTTTATTTATTTATTTGGCAGACAGAGACAGCAAGAGAGGGAACACAAGAAGAGGGAGTGGGAGAGGGAGAAGCAGGCTTCCTGCTGAGAAGGAAGCCCGATGTGGGACTCCATCCCAGGACCCTGGGATGCTGATCTGAGCCGAAGGCAGATGCTTAACAACTGAGCCACCCAGGCACCCCAATGTTAGTACTTTTTTAAAAAAGATTTTATATATTGAGAGAGAGAGGACGTGCATGTGTACAAGCACAAATGGGGGGAGGGGAAGAAGGAGAGGGAGAGGCACAAGCAGACTGCCCACTGTGTGGGGAGCCTGAGGTGAGGCCTCATCCCAGGACCCTGAGATCATGACCTGAACTTAAGTCAGATGCTTAATGAACTGAGCCACCAAGGCACCCCATGGATGTTGGTATTTTCTTAAAAATGAAAATCCAAAGGCTTTAACTGTTTTTTGTTACTATGCATATGACACAGCAGGATAATTAAGGTGTCTCCATATTACACAAATATCAGAAATCACAAATTTTATCATATGGTCACTGGCACTGCTTGTAGGGCATAAAGAGGCAGGATTCTTGCTTTTTGAGAAACAGGTACATCAAAGGTTTCAACTTTTTGAATCATCTGTGCTGTCTCACTCATTTAAAAAGAATTCTTTCTTTTTTTTTCAGTTTTTAAATAAGTTAAAATGCCCAATCATAAAAATGTCCAGTAAATTTATTTGGGATAAAGTCTCTAGGTAAAAACTTTTTTAATAGAATAACTAATGATTAACTTCTTTTGATTCCATGGAGATAATATACATTTACATAACATCAACATGTTCTTCAAGATTCTCTGCTGGGTAGAGGATAATGTTAACAGTCTGGGAAAAGCTAATACTCCAAAGTTAAGTGGAAGACAAAGGCATACCACTCCATTAACTACTGAGCATGGACAGCATACCAGGTGCTTGGTGCAAAGTAAAATAAAATGGTTTACGACTTGACCTTTAATTATATTAACATTGGAACTATTTCTTTCAACTAAATTGGAACACAAACATTTTGAAATGTCAGTTGCTATCCGTGAGCTGGCCACCAACAAGTAGAAACTTGTTGGCAGAAGAAAAATAAAGAACGTGATTTAAAGACAATTTCATGATTGTATGTTCTTCTCTTGGTCCTCTACAGAAAATCAGTTCCAGAGTATTCATGCTTTGTTCATATTTTACTCTGACTGGTTATAATTACTAATAAAAACTTAAAAGGGCTGAAGACACTAGCATAGTAAATGCAATTTGTAAAGGGAAATACGCTTCTAAGTGATACAAACATTTGTACCTTTAACCCCCCCGCCCCATTCACGGCTGATAGACCAACTAGAATGCTGTTAAAGCATTTATTTAATGCTGTTAAAGCACATATTTTATGAAAGGTGGATTTTAGAGTAATGACACACATTTCCATCAATTGTACAAGTGTTGCTGATTTTAGACAGATGGTGTATATGTGGGCATGCGATCAGATCTTGCATCCAAAACAAAATACCCAAATAAGAACCCCAGCTTCTCTGATTCCAAGTGAAATGTGCTTTCCTCTCTATGAGCTCTACAACCTAACCTCTACAGATACAAATACCTGGTCTAGGTCATTCCCTGAAGCCATAGTCATGCATATCCAAATGTCTACTCTGAGTAGTCAGCTGAGTATCTTAACTCTACAGAGTATCTTTGTTCGTCCAGCCTAGCCTATGGGTCAATGGCACTGCTCTGCGCCAGGCCTGTCAGCTGGGGTCTCTGGACTTCCTCAGCAGTGTCCTTTTCTCTCATTCCTCATATCCAACCCCCACACAAATCTGCTCTTGTTGATTTTACTTTCAAAATACATCGTGAAGAGGTCTACTATTCTTCATCACCCCTGGTAGCACCCTAATGACATAAAATATAAAAATATTCTTTGAGTCTAATCCCGGCCCTAGTTCTTGATGGCTAAATAATCTTAGAATTAATTTAACTTTTATATTGGTTTCAGATTCTGTATGTTATAATGAATACTCCTATTAATAGTGACAATGATAACAAAACTGACTGAGTACTTACTATGTTTCAGACATCGTTCGAACTATTTTACACATTTTAACTAATTTTATCCCCTCAGAACCCCTGGAGACCACAGCATGAGTGTTACTCTAATAAGCCTTAGAGACACAGCTAAGGGTATAAGGTAGCAGGGGACAAAGCCAGAATTTGAACCCAGGAGGGATGGTTTTGGAGGCTGCTCTTAATTTTTGCAAAATGAATATCAGAACAATGCTTAGCTAAGAGGTATGTCGTGAAGATTAAAGACAATAATACAGGTGAAAATTCTTTGTGAATAAAAAAATGCTACATAAGTTATTCTAACTTTACTTTGTAGTTTTAAGAACACAAATTACTGAACGGCAGGGATGATCTGTCCCTTTAGACGAATATCTAGGGAATTCCACATTTCTTGGCTGATGCTACATATGACACTTTAACAGTATTTTTTACAAATCAAAAATTTATATCAAACTCGGTCCAAATTACATGTTATCTATTTTATAAATCTGATACATTTGTTAAAAATAAAACTCAATTAGGAGCTCCTAGGTGGCTTAGTTGCTTAAGCGTCTGACTCTTGATTTCAGCTCAGGTCATGATCTCAGGGCTGTGAAATTGAGCCCTGCATCAGGCTCTGTGCTGGGTGTGGAGCCTGCTTGGGATTCTCCCTCTTCTTCTGCCCCTCCCCTCATCTCTCTCTCTTCCCTCTCTCTATAAGTAAACAAACAAACAAATAAATAAATAAATAAATCTCAATTAAAACTTAAGCATTCCCAAAAGGTGACTTTTATTAGGAATGTAAATCAACTCAAAGTTTATCAGTAGCAGGTGCCTGGGTGGCTCAGTGGGTTAAGCCTCTGCCTTCAGTTCATGTCATGATCTCAGGGTCCTGGGATTGAGCCCCACATTGGGCTCCCTCCCTGCTCAGCGGGGAGCCTGCTTCTCTCCCTCTCTCTCTCTCTCTCTCTCTATATATATATATATATAGAGAGAGAGAGAGAGAGAGAGAGAGAAAATATGGTGGGAGGCAGAGGGAGAGAGAGAATTCCAAGTAGACTCTGCCGAGAGTACAGAGCCTGAAGTGGGGCTCCATCTCATGACCCTGAGATCATGACCCAAGCTAAAATCAAGAGCCGGATGGTTAACTGACTGAGCCACCCAGGTGTCCCAATCGTGTATGTTTCTAATGCAGGCAGAAGCAGGCCATAGTCACTCTCAGTGGCCCATGGGCACTAGAGTCTAGGGTCCTGTATTGTGGCACTTCCCACATATTTCTTTGGTCGTATGTTTTTAATAAATTTTGGTCATATGTTTTAAATTCCAATTATCAATTGAAAGTTATAATTATAGTCATATAACTTACTGGTTGAATTTAACGTTGTATTCAGCCCTTAGTTTACTTGGTTGGTTTTCTCAACCCTTCATTTCTAGGAACATAAGCCTCTTAGTCTCCTCATCCTAGGGTTCTAGTCCCTTCTTTTTCTATAATGTTCTTGCTCTTCATTGTACTTTTGAAAAAAAAAAATAGGTCTATGTCATACCTCAGTAAGATACCCTGCTTGTTACTGAATATAGCTAGAGGATTATCAACCATCTCTTGATGATGTCTTACCTGGAAATTCAGTATTTGCTGAAGTCTTTCCTTCATCTGATGACAGCGCTGATTTACTACTGAGTCTAGCAAGGACAACCTGCCCAAAAGACAACCCAAAGTGTCTTCAATGACATCCCGGTTATCACCATTCTCTGGAAATGCTTGAGAAAACAAGTTCCTGTTCTTATCCATTTCTTCAGACATTTCTTTAATATCTTTGGCAAGAGTCTAGGGTTGATAAAAGAGAAAGCACATTTCAGTGCTTGGATCTATGAATCTATATACACATCAAGTCATTTCCTCAGAGAAAGCCCACCATATCTCTCTTACTACTCAGTGGTAACTATATATATATATATATATATATATATATATATATATATATATATTTGTGGATTTGTGGAAGTGGACCCACTTCCACAAATATTAGGCAAGTTGCTGCTGGAGAGATTTTTCTCAGAAATTTTACATCATTAGCTAATAATGATATGTATTTGGTGAAAGGTAAGATTTGTAAAGGGCTATTTAGAAACTCTAATTTTTAGCCTATGTTTCAAAGAAAATTTGCAATACACAACAAGTTTCTACAAAGAATCCTCCATTTTTTTCTTCCTCCTACATACACAAGATAGAGGATAAAAATGCAAAACATGAGTATCTCTGGGAGCTTTTTATATCAGGCAGTTCACTTTTGTATTATGCAGCTTAGAAATATACCTAATTTGTACTTTATTAGAACTGTTTTATGTTGCCCTTCCTTAGACATTAATTATCCAACACCAAAATTTCAAGTGCTTTGTAATATCACATACTCACAGACACCAGCTGCCAATCTTACCTCTTGGTTGAAGAGGCAAGCTTCCGTTTCTTCTGGTAAAAGTGCTGTGGCAACAAATAAACGTTCCTCAACATCATCCAACCATGTAGAGGTAGCTGAGACCCCATCATACAACTTCTGTTCCAAGTGAATGTTCTGCCTTTTCGTTCCCCCACCCTGAGAAAAAGGGAGAGCATAGAATTAATTATAGTGTTTTGAGGACTCAAAGAAAAATACCAGGATGAGATGTGAGGGTCCAGTGGCTCTGCCCTTCAGGGCTAATCACGAGTGCTGGGTCTCGACCAGTCATGCCCAGACACTGAACAGCTTCATGGAGACCAAGATCCATAAGGAAGCTAAGAGTGCAGCCTACCTGAGATGAAACCTCCTCAAAGGCCTGGTTCAATCCATCCAGCAAAGATGTCACTGCAGATCTGTCTTGGGTCTGTCCATCTCCTTTGTATAGTGGCACACCAGACAGGAGTCGATTCGGCCTGCTGTAAAGCTGTAGGCAAACAGGCACACTTATTTAACAGCATATGTACTCTGTTTCGGTATCATCATCTAGAATTACATATTGAAGCACATGCTGGAGAAAGTGTCCTTATAAAAAGCTCTTCTAGAGAAATATGACCTCTTTGATAGACCATGTCCACTAAACATGGTGACCAAATTCAGCGATGGTAATGTTTCCACTGATGGACTTAAAAAAACAAAGTGGTGGGGAAAATGCTTGAACTCTATCACGGTCTTCCTCTCAACTTGTTTTCCTGGTTTTAGACTATCCATGATGAAATCATCCATCCTAGATACCAGATGTAGACTGATCCCTATGCTTTCTTCATTCACTCAACCTCCCCTACACTCTTGTAGGCACACACAATGCCTGATAAAGACCATGGTGTTGCTTAGCCCTCTGACTTTTGAAAGATGTTTCCCATCAAACTCAGTTCCTATAATTTATAAAATGTCTCATTCTCACTTTGCCTTTTAAGCTGATTACTCATTATCCTCTAAACATGCCCAACTCATTTCCCACTGTAACTAGAACACCCACAACATAACACCTCTTTAAAATCCACTTCCTTAAATTCTACACCTACTACCAGTAAACAAAACTGTCAGGAAAGTAGTATGAAAAAGGAGGGACTGTGGCGTTGGACAGACCCGCGTCCAAATCTCAGTTTTGCCTCTTCTTAGAAACAAGACCCTGAGAAATCATCTAATTTCTCCAAGCCTTAGTTTACAGATCTACAAAGCAGAGGTAATGTCACCCTCGCCACAGTGTTGTTAGAAATAACACCTAGAACACAAAATATGTTCAATAAATGATCATCACCCTTTCTTCTTGGAAACTCTCACAGCCAAATTGCTTCTTCCTCACCTTTTGTCTCATCTCATCACGCCAAAGAGAAGAAAACCACCTCAGAGGCACTTTGTACAAATGACTAGTGATTATGGAAAGAAAGCACTCAAATGCAAAAAAAGGCCATAAAATAAAGAACATTTGATGTTTTCCATTTCCAATTCCAAAGGGCAATGAGCTATGGACCTGAACCTAAATTTTAATAGTCCGGGGTTCACAGAAGCTTGTCAGCGGCAGCAGGCAGGGCTCTTGTGGTAGGCTCCCATGAAGGATGCTGGGGTTACAGCACAGCATTGACAGAAGACATAGCTCTCTTAGATGAGGGTGATCATGGATGAGACACCCAGGAAGTCTGCAGTGCTGCATGAACCACTCAGATGCTCTAGGCCGGAGGACAACAGGTGGACTCCAGGGGATGAGCATTTAGCTGATAGAGAATATTTGCTGATTATTACTAGAAACGCCTTGGATTTATCTGACCTAGGATAGTCACAGAAGACCGCAGTTCCTGATGTAGGACGGTAAATATCCCTTATAGTCAAAGGAATGGGGAATACTAGAACATGAAGGTGAGCTAGTGGCCAAGTCTGGGAGACCCACCTCGGAAATCAAGAATTCAGACTATGAGTCTAAATGTTTGCTCGGAATGTGGAGAAAGATTAATTCAAACAGGTAGGAAGTCCATGCGGAAGCTACAAGGCACCACGTGCCACGGTGGTAGAGGATTCTGGAATAACTACCTCCAAGAATGGAGTGCTCTATGCTGCCCAGGGCCACTGCTGGTGGCTATGCATGTGGACAGTGACAAAGAAGGATCCTGGTCAGAGCAGGAGAGGAGTGAGAAAGGGTGGCATGCGCAAGATTCTGTAAAATGAGAGACACGCATGGCTCCGGCACTGATGCATGGCTCCCCACAGATAAGGGGACACATTGTGACCTTAGGACTGTCTCCTTTTCAGGTAGTCCTGGCAAGCTGTATCTGCTTTCTTTATAGAGCCTGCTCTGCCAGTTCCTGCCTTTCACACCTCAGATGCACTCCAGTTACTGACATCCTTCCACTCCTGGGTTCAGCCTCTCTCAGCACCGAAGCTAGCCCTAGTCAGATCAGTGAGAGAACAGCAGCTGCCTCAGATCCACAGTAAAGGACCTCAACTGTACTCTGATAACACTACTGTCACAGAATCACTGAGATGAGCACTTTGGGGCCACAACCCAGGACTAGACTTCTATCTTCAAAATCCTGCTGGGTCACAACTGTGATAAACATCGCAGGCCAGCTGGGTTCCCACCTCATGCAGTAGCTCTCTATGGGGTTGATTCCTCCGACCCTCAAATATTCTCTGGCTTCTGCTTATAGTGAGCTAATAGTTATTATCTACCTAGAACCTTCTGTTGCTATATTCATTTCCATTGGATTTGGCTTGCTTTGTGGAAACAAGTCCAACATCACACAGTACTTGCCCATCTCAGGAACAAGCTTACAGATGGGCCAGTAACTATTCTAGCTGGCCACTGACTTCCCCTTCCTTTTAGATCCACTGAAGTCCCAACATGTTTCTCATTAAGATCTTCTGAAGCTATTAAGTACTGGAAATAGCAATGGAAAATAAGATAACTTGACAATTTACTTCTAGTAAAGTAATCAAATCTGTTGCGTTTCTCTTGTCCTAGATGCATATATTCTTGACTTCTAACCTTTATTTTCAAGATTGTGAAAAAAAAAGGGGAGCCGTTAATGATCTATGCTAATGAGTCATCAGATAGTAATCATCTCTGAGGAAAAGAGTATCTAGAAATCAAATGAATTTACACATATAAATATATAATTATTAAGGGAAACATGAAACATGCTTGCTAAGAAAAATATAAGATGAATGATTTCTTTAATGTCTTATACTTGAATTGATAATGAAATTATAGATTACTGCACAGATATATTCCATTAGCATAAGCTATACACCTTTTATATTAGTTAGTATATAAAATCAAAATGTTTGGATACCACTTGCTCCTGTTCCTGTTCCAGAACATTCTGTAGTAGCTTCTGCTTGGTACTAAATTCTTGATGTAGGCTTTCCCATTTCATTCTCATCTGGTCTTCAGCAGCTGATTTCTCCCCTTTCATCCCCAACTCCTGGGATAACACATCAGGTTTTTCGCTATTAGAAGAATAAATAATCTAAGTTTACAATGTGTGCAAAAAAGCATTAAGTTCTAGGTAACTTACTGTATGTACTAGATCTGACCTCTAAGATTGGAACTAGATTATTTTAGTCATTAGCTTACACTTTCAAACTATCAATTAAATAGAAAATTTGAGACCAACTATAAACAAATATATTCTTAACTTATACCGTAACTGAACTATGAGGACAGTAATGATTTAACAATTCATTGAAAATAGCTCAGTATTAAAGATATAAGGTAATTTTAACATTTACAATCAGAAAATGTACAATTAGACTAGAGTCCTTCAACAAACAGCCCACAGAATAATTAAAAAACCTTAAAAATTCCACTTAGTCTACTGAGAGCTTTTATCCTGAGTCCAGAGAAAATGCTACAGACAAGGTCAGGACGTGGAACAGAAGTACAGAGGGAGAAAGGAAGGCACTGAGTATCATCCTTATTAAGGCAGCAGGGTGGCATCAAAGATTATGGCTTTGTGGGTGAGACAGATCTGGGTTGGAATCTCTGCCCCAGCATATTAGATCTATGACTTTGAGTAATTTGCTTCAATTCTCTGACCCTCAATTATCTCATCTTCACGATAAAGATAGTACCTATCTTGCAGAAGTATAAGAATTTAGAGAAGATATGCACAATGCCTAGAACCCTACCAGGAACATAATAGCCAATTGATAAATGGGGTCTAATGGTAAGAGTCTGGGGGATCCAAGTTCCAAATAGATCCTAGTTTGTAAAGACTTTTAAAGGGCTAACTAGAGGGATGCCTGGGAGGCTCGGTCAGTTAAGCATCTTCCTTCAGCTCAGGTCATGATCTCATGGGTCCTGGGATAGAGCACTGGCATATAGGACTCCCTGCTCAGGGGAAGTCTGCCTCTCTCCCTCTACCACCTTCCCTGCCCCAGCCTGTTTATGCTCTCTCTCTCATATAAATAAATAAATAAAATCTTAAAAAGTAATAATAAAATTTAAAGATTTAAACAAAATCTTTAAAAAAAATCTAAAAAAAAGACCTAACTAGAACTATGTCATCTGAAAGACATACCACATTGTAATTAACATTTCGACAGAACTTTTGCTTAAGTGAAAAAAAAAAAAAGTTCATTAGCAGAATAATAGTATACACTACCCTGAAGTCTACTCATCTCAGAAATATTGAGTACAATAGTTTCCTCAGGTAAGCCTGCTGAAGTAAGTCTTTAAAAATTATCTATAAGGCTATAATGCAGGATATGCTACTTCTAGGATACAACTTAGAGAATCTCCCCAACCTGCTCAGTTAGAGAGATGCAGGAAGGTTAATGTCAGCAACGCTGGTAATAGCAAAAAAAGAGAAAAAGTGGAGCAGGTTAATGCCCATCAATTAAAAAAAAAAATGGGTGAACAAGTTATTGTCACAAGATAAAATACAATTAATCACTTAAAATGAAAGAACTCGATATATATGTATTAACATGGATTGGTTTTAAAAAGTAATAGCGGTCAATATACAGAAATCAGTTGCTTTCTTATACACCAACAATGCAAATATAGAGAGGGAAATTAGAGAATCAGTTCTACTTACTATAGCACCAAGAACCATAAAATACCTTGGAATAAACCTAACCAAAGAGGTAAAGGACCTGTACTCAAGGAACTACAGAACGCTCATGAAAGAAACTGAAAAAGACACAAAAGGATGAAAGAGCATTCCACGCTCATGGATAGGAAGAATAAACATTGTTAAAATGTCTATAATGCCTAGAGCAATGTACTTTCAATGCCATCCTGATCAAAATTCTACTGGCATATTTCAAAGATCTGGGACAAACAATCCTAAAATTTGTATGGAACCAGAAAAGACCCCGAATTGCTAAGGAAATGTTGAAAAAGAAAAACAAAACTGGGGGCATCACGTTGCCTGATTTCAAGCTTTACTAAAAAGCTGTGATCACCAAGACAGCATGGTACTGGCACAAAAACAGACACATAGACCAGTGGAACAGAGTAGAGAGCCCAGATATGGACCCTCAACTCTATGGTCAAATAATCTTTGACAACAGGAAAATATATCCAGTGGAAAAAAGACAGTCTCTTCAATAAATGGTGCTGGGAAAACTGGACAGCTATATGTAGAAGAATGAAACTCGACCATTCTCTTACACCATACACAAAGATAAACTCGAAATGGATAAAAG
>NW_019154146.1:14714830-14931876 GCF_002288905.1 Enhydra lutris kenyoni | reverse complement strand
CACCAAGACAGCATGGTACTGGCACAAAAAACAGACACATAGACCAGTGGAACAGAGTAGAGAGCCCAGATATGGACCCTCAACTCTATGGTCAAATAATCTTTGACAACAGGAAAATATATCCAGTGGAAAAAAGACAGTCTCTTCAATAAATGGTGCTGGGAAAACTGGACAGCTATATGTAGAAGAATGAAACTCGACCATTCTCTTACACCATACACAAAGATAAACTCGAAATGGATAAAAGACCTTAAAGTGGGGAAGGAATCTATCAAAATCCTAGAGGAGAACATAGGCAGTAACCTCTTCGACATTGGCCACAGCAACTTCTTTCAAGACATGTCCCCAAAGGCAAAGGAAACAAAAGTGAAAATGGGCTTTTGGGGCTTCATCAAGATCAAAAGCTTCTGCACAGCAAAGGAAACAGTCAACAAAACAAAGAAGCAACCTATGGAATGGAAGAAGATATTCGCAAGTGACACTAGAGACAAAGGGCTGATACCCAAGATCTATAAAAACTCCTCAAACTCAACACACACAAAACAGATAATTACACCAAAAAATGGGCAGAAGACATGAATAGACACTTCTCCAAAGAAGACATGCAAATGGGTAACAGGCACATGAAAAAAATGTTCATCATCATTAGCTGTCAGGGAGATTCAAATCAAAACCACACTGAGATAACACCTTACACCAGTTAGAATGGCCAAAATCAACAAGACAGCAAACAAGTGTTGGAGAGGATGTGGAGAAAGGGGAACCTCTTACACTGTTGGTGGGAATGCAAGTTGGTGTAGCCACTTTGGAAAACAGTGTGGAAATTCCTTAAGAAATTAAAAATAGAGCTACCCTATAACCCTGTGATTGCTCTACTGGGTATTTACCCCAAAGATACAGATGTAGTAAAAAGAAGGGCCATCTGTATCCCAATGTTCATAGCAGCAATGGCCACAGTCATCCAACTGTGGGAAGAATCAAGATGCCCTTCAACAGACGAATGGATAAAGAAGATGTGGTCCATATATACAGTGGAGTATTATGCCTCCATCACAAAGGATGAATACCCAACTTCTGTATCACCATGGATGGGACTGGAAGAGATTATGCTGAGTGAAATAAGTCAAGGAGAGAGAGAGTCAATTATCATATGGTTTCGCTTATTTGTGGAGCATAAGGAATAACACAGAGGACACGGGGAGATGGAGAGGAGAAGTGAGTTGAGGGAAATCGGAGGGGGAGAAAAACCATGAGAGACTGTGGACTCTGAGAAACAAACTGAGGGTTTTGGAGGGGAGCGGGGAGGGGGTTAGGTGACCCTGGTAGTGGGTATTAAGGAGGGCATGTATTGCATGGAGCCCTGGGTATGGTGTATAAACAATGAATTTTGGATCACTGAAAATAAAATAAAATAAAATAAAATTTTTTTAAAAAAGTAATATTGGGTGAAAGAGTGCTAAAATCATGTTGGGACTTCTAATTTCATTTGTCATGGTAGTCTCTGGCGTTTTCTGTGTGTTTTTAAAAAATAGTTTTAAATAAAAAGTTTTAAAGTCTTAATGAAATTAAATTTCTTTATTGTGATGTCCTTTGTAATGGTGGATGGCAGCACATCATTTTTAATTCATTTATGTTTGTATAACAATCTAGTATATAACCAGGGGATAAACTTAATCACTGACACATGTAAAATGCCAGCAGCAAATCAATCTTAAATGAGAACAAAACCTTTTATATCCCATGAAAAATATTCTTTCCCTTTGATGTTTATATCAATTAATGTCCAGCTGAGTTTCCTTATCTATCCTTCAACAGTTCTATACATCACATAGTACTTATTCTTTTTAAATTTGTATGCTGGAAACAAATCATGCTCCTTCCACAGAGGTTTTCTTACACAAACTACTTCATATATTTGATAGTCTTAGAAATCAGCTAATAAGTTAAAATATGAATACAAGGACTTCTTTCCCCTAGCAATGTTATTCTGTTCTTTTAAAATAATATGATATTCATTTGGTTTCTAGATATTGCTTATTTTATGTTTTTTTGTTTGGCTTATTTATGCAGATGCTTGAAAGAAATGACTGAACCGTAATCAAACTGATTTACAGGTGACTTTTCTGAAGATTTTGTATAAAAATTTAAAAATTTGTGAAATTTATCAAGTAGTCTTTAAAGTGAATACTGTGTAGAAAGGCAGCACCGCGCTGTGAATTTCTCTTTAAAATATTTTTGTATTTGAAACAGCAATTTATAGTTGTTTGTCTTTCATTTGGGTCCTTTCCAAAGCTAAAGGCCAAGGAAAGAAAAATATCATGGCAAGAAAGTTGCAGAAGATTCCTACTGTTGCTTTTTGTAACTATTCATCTGATGAGAAGGCAATGTGTGAATGGGTTCTTTGTAAAAATAGAGTTTGGCAAAAATATTCAGAAAATTGTGAAGGATGAATAAATGTTCTAGAAGAATTAGAGACAGAATAGAAAATGAAAAGCGAAGGCAGGTCTTGATTCAGAGTCAGCGTGGAAGGAACAGTGTTTCTCATGTTGCCTTTATATAGAAACACGTATTTATGGCCTTATCTGTATTTGTAAGCATGATGGACCATCAGGATTTTGAAAACTCTTTTACATTTTAACACAATTTTTACAGTTTCAAGATTATTTTAATGGAATTCCTGACTACCCATGTCATAATAGTTTTCATTTGTATCCTTTTAAATTGATAGTTATTTAATCTTATCAATATTTCTACTGTCTTTTTGTTTCATTTTTCTTTTCTTGAATGACATCCTAATTCCTATATATTTTGTCATAATATGTCTATTTCAATTATGTCATGGTTTGGTTTCTATCATTTTGCACTTGCAATTCTTAAATGTAGACATATATACATATAGTCAACACTGACGTTATATGTCAGCAGCATTTCAGGAGCTTTGATTAAAGTGCAAAAAATAAAAGTCTCCAAATCTATCCTCTCCAAAGTCAGCTTTTTTTTTTCTTTTTAAAGATTTTGTTTATTTATTTGAGAGAGAGTGAGCGAGAAAGAGCACTAGCAGGGAGAGGGAGAAGCAGCCTGCCTGGCTGAGCAGGGAGCCTGATGAGGGGTTCGATCCCAGGACCCTGAGATCATGACCTGAGCTGAGGACAAGACACTTAATTGACTGAGCCACCCAGATGCCCCAAAAGTTAGCTTTGATATATAATCTAATAGCGAAAATGGTTCTTATCCACGCATATACTATACCTACAGTTTTATATCTCACTTTTACTTAGTACCACATACACATTTTCTGATATTGTTATATAATTTTTTGTTAAGATTATATATGCATAAAATTTTCCTTAGGCTTTTTTATACTAGCAGGCATTGCCTCCTTTTCTATTACTTGGTATTATAAATAATATTTCAAAAGTCATCTCCATAGCATCTATTTCCTCCTTTGGTTATTTCCTCCAGTAAATGTTCAGCATGGACAACGCTGGAGTCAGCGGCATTCGAGCTACTTGCCGAATCCCGGTTGCCAAAGGATACCACGAAATCAAAATCTTTACAAGGTACAAGCGGTTTCACTGAAACCTTTTTTAAAAAAATATTTTGGAATTTAAGGTTTTCCTCCATAGCCTCTCAGCTGCATCCTCCGCTTTCAAACCCTTCTGAGATGGAGGCGGTTGATTATCTCTGTCATCCTAGAGGTGAGCACATGGAGGCTCAGGGCTGAGTTCCTTTCCCAGGACGACTGCTGGAGAAATGGAATAATACCCAGACCTGACTCAAAATACAGGGATACTGCAACCCTGCTGTGGTTTCTCTTCTGTCCTGCCTTTTAAGTCAGAATCTCCAGCCTGAAAATTCTCCAACTTCCTTCATTTTTAACACTTGTGCTCAGCTATGTACAAGGCTTTCCATTTCCATTCCGAACCAGCTCTTGAAACGCAATGACTTTACATGTAGAAATTATAGACAGACATCATCAAGACAAACGAAGACGTTTAGTGGGCACACACATTTATTTTTCCGAGTGATGTTAGAGATAGATAAGCTCATTTTGCAGGGAAAATACTTTGCAGTTAGATATAATCACTCAGAATGTGTTTAGAATGCATTTCTTATTTGATTCTAAAAAATGAACTCAGAAGCATCTTCTTTGGACAGATATGCTCAGCATACTGGAAAGAGGGCAAACAAGTCAGCCACCAGCCTTCATAATTACTAGCTATACTCATGTTGCACAACAAATGTTCAAAATGCAAGTAAATTTAATATCACAAAGTGAAAACAAAATTATTAAGTTCTTGCAGATGTTTAAAATAAAATTTCGAGTGAGATGTTTACATTTCTTCAAATCTGGGCAAGCTGGGAGAAAGTGTTTTTGAAACATACCCAGCACTGCCAGAGGTCTCTGCAGCTGAGTGTTGGGTGAGGATTTCCTCCCCACGACTGGCTACTGACCGCAGGAGGCTCTTCTGCTCGGCTAATTCCTGTTCCAACTCCTGCTCAAGGAAAAGAAGAAATGAAAACATGTGTTACTTTGCTTATTACCTACAATCATGGTTTTATGTCTAGA
Source organism: Enhydra lutris kenyoni (assembly GCF_002288905.1). NCBI lineage: Eukaryota > Metazoa > Chordata > Mammalia > Carnivora > Mustelidae > Enhydra > Enhydra lutris. The sequence continues at coordinate 14,927,306 of NW_019154146.1, read as the reverse complement.
AAATTCTCAGAGAACGCCTGTAGTAAGTTCCTAAATTCAGATTTTGCATATCAGGTGTGATTTAGGTAAACGCACAATCATGTCTCCAAAGTACTCTATACCTTTCTTTGGCTTTTATAAAAGGTATCTCTGAAAAATCTTGGAAAAAATTAATGGAAAAAGGAAAGAATTCTGCTGGGCAATGGTGCCCTCAAGTGGTACACAACGCACTTTCACTTTTCAAAATCAATACTGCCTCTTGCCGCTGAGAGAAATCCTTGAGGGCAATAGCTCCCTTGAATCTCCCACTTGCTTTGTAAATTGGACAATCAACAGATTTGGTTTTACTTCTTCACTACTTGTGAAAAATGCCCCATACATAATGCTATGGTGTCAATGAGAAATCATTCTTACTTATCAAAGCTCATTTGTTTCACTAGGCAATAATTTTTAATCCTATCTTATGATGGTACCTACTGAAAAGTGAGAAATAAATTGCATTTTTAATAAGTTTTTTTTAAAAACATGTAACTCAGGTTTATTTTATTTTATTTATTTATTTATTTTTACCAATTCTCAAAGGCCTTTCTGAGATTACTCATTCTCTAAAATAGGCTCAAATTGGGGCGAATCTGGGAACAGAGTCGGTAACCTTCATCAGGCAGATTATAATTGAGTGATGCTATTTGTAAACCTGAACACCACCTTTTCTTAAAGATCGGGCTTTAAAATGACCAGTCATTCCAGGGGTCAGAAGAAAGTACACCGAAGCAGTTAGCCAGGCCTTGTGTCTGTCCAAAGGGAAGATAAAGGGGCGCTCTGTATTTAGTACAGAAGTCACTTGTCCACCTAAAACGATGTTTGTGCGGCAGGTCTGCAGGCGATGGAGAGGTCAGAAGTGATTTACCTTTTGTTGCTGGAGGCTGCTCTGTCGCTGGTGGGCCCACGTGGACCGGGCTTGGGCCAGCCAGTCCTGGACCCCAGGGCTCTGGCTGGCAGTTAGGTCGGCATGGCTCTCCTCCTTCTCTTGCGCTGTGCCCTGCTTTTAATGAGGCAGAAATCAAGAGTCATATTCCACAGAGAAACCTTAACCAAATGGAGTGAAGGCGACTTTGGTGTGGTCTGTAGAATGATACCAAAGTAGATCCATTTGGACATGAAACTAGACTTAAAAAAAAAAAAAAAAAAGGTAACACAAAACCCATCGAATTTATGGTATTTGCAGAAATGAGAACAATAAATAGATGATTATACTCAAATATTTGAGGGGGAAACTGTCTACTCAGAGGTTGGGCTTTTTTAGCTAACTGATGTGGTCACCAGATATTCCAGAACTTTTTCCATGGGAATATAACTCTAGATCTCACTTCCCTTACCATCGCCACCCAGATCAGACCCCACTGTCATCTCTTGCCACTGATGGCGTGGATGCTGTTTGGGTAAAGGAGAAAGAAAAGAGAAATTACTTGTTACCCAGGCAGGAGTTTATCCATCCTGCATGATTATTCTGATGGAATTCTGATGGAATTCGATTACTCTGATGGAATTTGATACTGCATATCGGAATGCAATTAACTCAGAATGAGAGCCCTTCTACTCACATGTGTGTATATATATGTCAAAAAGATAAATTCTACAATCTTATAACAACTAATTCACTAAATACTTATTAAATAAGAATGCATTGTGTGTCAGCCACTGTTCTAGGCATATTTGGCCAAGAAGCCAGACAGGGGCCCTGCTGGGGGGGCAGACCGTAAACCAAGAAGATGAGCTAAGAGCTACAAAGACTGTAAACTAGATAATGGGATGGAAAGTTTTCCCAGGCTGGTCAGAGAAAGTCTCTTGAGAGCAGACAAAGTGCACTGAGTACTGGGTGATGAGAAACCACCTGCCTGGCACAGCTGTAGGTGTAGGGCTCCCCCACCCAGGCAGAAGGAAGAGCTGGACCAAAGACCGTGAAAAGAGAGAAATCGGGCATCTCAGAGAGAGCAGCAGCAGTGATGGGACCAGTGTGGCTGTGCCCCGGGGCAGAGGAGAGGGACAGTTTATGGGTAGCTTTCATGGAGGAGGGGTCCTGCTCCCGAGCTCCAAGGCTGCTCCTCTCCAGTCCTTTGGCATCGCTAAATCTGACGATGGAATGAGAGCCCGCCACTGCTGGTCATCCAGCCTGATCGCCCACGAAGACCTTTCTCTTCCTCTCATTTTCAGATTTTTACACTAACTATTCTGGGAGATAAATGGGGTCTATTGACCCTTCTGTCTCACTCATTAGAGTCTCATGATTAAGTTGTAAAATGTCTGAGATAACGTAGAGATCGTGGACTTTGCTGTGTTGGTATCAATGCTTGAAGTATAGTGAACTGAAGGAAACCGTGAAACCCAGAGGTAATATTATATGTAATCCTCTCCCAGATTCAGAGCCACCTTAGCTCACAGGTGACTTCCCTTCCTTTAAGATGATCCAGCTTTCCAGCAAGAGAATATGGCTTATAGAGGACAATGGGGACGCCATTGGTTTAAAGTGCGCCATTTGCATTTCACAGGACCTTCCCAATGGGGGACCAGTGACACCAGTTCAGTATACTCCCCATTCCTCCAGGAATGCTGCTTACAGATAAGCTGTGATTCTCCTGAGGGTAGGAGGTATGGGGTGAGTGGACACTCTTCAGCACAAAGCCCACACATTTCTGCATGAAACAGATTCTCTCCCATCTGAGAATGCACCATCTACTCAACATAAACTCTGAAAGATCCTGGCTTTTCTGATAAGGATGAGACAGTAGGTCAAAAGGGACCTACAGAGAATGACACCAAGGAAGTCAGCATACAAGGCTGAAAGCTGTTCCCAGTGAGAGCTGCCCTGCTGACAAAACGGTGGCCATGGCCATGACCTGCCACTTCATGTGGGATCAGGTCACTTCCCCTCTGCTTTGTTCTTCAGTAAGGGTTTGTTTTCAGAGCCCAGCCTAGAGACTCACATGGTGACTACTCAGGGACAGCACCTCACCCTTCTACACAGGTTACTACTGTTCGATTGAGAGCTCCCCCCCCACCAAATTCCTCACACTGAATTTGTGCTTAGAAAAATAATGTTGGAAATGTTAGATCTTAAGAACAGCTAACTACCTTTACACGCCAGACACTTATTCAGAATCTAAGACCTAAAATCTAAGGGGAGTCATATTCTACTAATTGAATCCACAGCTCTGAAGAAACAAAAATTAAGTAGCATCAAAAGCAGATGTTTAGTACGTATTTTCTATGTGGTTAGGTTCCATTTTTCAGCTAGTAAATTTTTCTTTGACTGATTTAGTCATTTCGAAACATAAGACTTGGACCACAGGAAACAAAAAATGATTAAGAACCCAGTTCAAATTTCTTTCCCTTTCCTCAGGGGATGAGAAGGCACTGATTGAAGGAATAGAATAATGATAATTACATTCTCTTCTTGTAGGTCTGGTTACTGTTTTCTCTCCTACCTAGGAAACAGGAAGTAAGGCAGTTTTGGTCCCGAGTTCCCCAAGGGTGGGGCTACATAAGCTGTTTATTTTGGAAATAATAGAACAGTAACCACTTTTGCCAGGAACATTCTTTGGAAGATTAGTGAGGATTGGAAATGCTAAAAATTAAATAAAACATTACTTTATAAAGCATTTCATTGTTTATATAGAGCAAACTCTGCTCCTTCAAAGGAAGATAATGTGTGAAAATGACCTAAACTTTTTATGAGGAAAGATCCCATGTAATTCAAGAGATAGTATTACATGCCCATATGTCTGTGTCCCTTCACAAAGAGAAGAAATCTCTTGGTGGGGGGACTAAAGGGACTGGTTATTCTTTGATACATACAGAAGTCCAATTAGTTAAAAAAGATGGCCGTGATAGATACGACCACGCAGCACTGAGAAATAGTGTGCTTATGGCCATACAAGACTGAGGAAGGGGCTTCAGATCTCCTGAATCACGCAAGCCCCAAACGAAAGGTACAACCTCACTGTCATCTACATTCAGTTTTTTCCCCAATCAACATTAGTTAATTTCAGATCAACTATGAATTTTTTTACATGAAGGCAAATGACCCTTTTTATGGTAACAATAATGGAAACAGGGCTCTTTCATTCCTACAGTTGGAAAAACAATCTCTTCAAATAACTCGAATTATAAAAAAAGAAAATCAATAGTTTATATGTTGGAAACTCATTAGACAAAAGATGAGGAAATTTATAGGTACTTTAAAAATAAACAAGGTTCAATTTCGATTCAATGAAACACTATATTTTCCAGTATTTACACTTTTTACAACAGTATGCTCAGGAAGTCCTTCCATTTGAGGGCAGGGTCAGGATTTTACTCTATCTGAAGAATTTCTGTGGCCATGGGCAGTAGACCGGGTGTGAGCTCCGAAAGCGGCTGCAGAGCTCAGCCCAGCCAGCCCTGACCCATCTCAGACCTAACCTTCCAACATGTCAGGAGTTCCTTTCCCCCCAGAGAATGTGGTTTGCAAACAGCTGGTGGTGTTGTTATTAGAGTCATTGCTATTTGAGCACTTCCTGTGATCATTACTTGCATTAAAATCCTCAGAATTTTTGAAAGTCGAATACTACTAATATCCTTATTTTACAGATGAGAAAATGGGTTATTTGGCCTCAAGTTCCAGGATCTTGCCCCAGGTCACCTAGTGAACAACTCGAGGTACACCAGGATGGGGACACTTTAGGACAGCAGTTGCAAAGTGACGGTCCAAGAAACTAGTCTGACTTCTGTTTGGCGCACAGATTATTTTAAAGTTCTAGAATCAAATGGCAGTGTTTTAAAACTGGGAGATTTTTAGATATAAATCTGAATGTCCCTTCTCTGGAAGATCTAGCAATGCTGCCTCTAAGTTCTCGTACGACAATAGCTCAAGCTGAGGAACAGCTGCTTGACATGAGACCAGCCCACCAAGGTCCTGACTGGGCCTGCTTCGCTCATTTATATGCCTGTAGTAGGCCTGAAGCCCTGGAAGTTGTGCCCTCACCCCTTCACCCCCACCCTTCAAACCTCCTTTTAATCCTGACATGTGCCACCTGAGAATGTATCAGGCTTCCCCCTTGCTTCCTATCTGCTCTAAGAGGTAGGACACAAGCACAGCTTTCCTTTATATGATGATGATGATGATGATGATGATGTTCAATTAGCCAGTATATAGTACATCATCCATTTTTGATGTAATTTTCAACAACTGCAGCTCTCTCAATAAGTATTCCAGATGTGGAACCTTGAAGTCTTTCCCTTTGATCTGGTTTTAGAAATAAGGTTCATTCGCATATCACCATTAGGAAAAAAAAAAAAAAGCATTCTATATTAGATAATACTTTTTTTGTAAAACCAAGTAAATTACTATCAACTTTGCGTCTCAGAAAATCATCTTCATTTGTCCAATTATATTCCCTGCTCCCTAATTTTAATATTTTTAACATTTTCCTTTTTGCTTTAATTCATAAAGTCAGATTGCATGTACATTTTAAAGTATGTAAATTTAAATTTAAAAAGCAGTATTTTGCCTTTGTTTGCATTTATTTAACCAATAGTGAGTTAAAATATCTTTTCATACGTTCATTGTTCACTGGCCATTTGTATGTCTCTTCATTTGAATCATCTCTTCATCTTTTGTCTATACCTCTATTAGGTGGCCTTTTCATATTGATTTATAAAAGATGTGTGGAAATTACGGGAATTAATTCCTTGTTATGTGAATTATACAGTTTCTTCCCTATTTCTCTGTCTTTTCATTTGGTTACTATGTTTTCGGTCATATAGAACTTTTTCATTTTTGGGGCGCCTGGGTGGCTCAGTGGGTTAAGCTCTGCCTTCGGCTCAGGTCATGATCTCAGGGTCCTGGGATCGAGCCCCGCATCGGGTTCTCTGTTCAGCAGGGAGCCTGCTTCCTCCCCCCTCCCCCTGTCTCTCTTTCTCTTCATGCCTCTCTGCCTACTTGTGATCTCTCTCTGTCAAATAAATAAATAAAATCTTTACAAAAAAAAAAGGGGGTGGTGGGGTTATGGACAGGGGAGGGTATGTGCTACGGTGAGTGCCGTGAAGTGTGTAAACCTGGCGATTCACAGACCTGTACCCCTGGGGCTAATAATACATTATATGTTAATTAAAATTTTTTTTTAAATTTTTAAAAAAGAACTTTTTCATTTTTGTGTAGTTGTTTTTTGGTCATATAGAACTTTTTCATTTTTGCGTAGTTGTTTTAAAGAAGCTAAAATTCTGGGTGTGGAGCTTACTGACAAAGATCCTTCCCATCTTAAGATTTTTTTTTTTTAAATACTCATATATCCAGAACTTTTCAGGTTTAAGTTTTTATATTTAAATATTTGGTTCATCTGTGATGCTTTTTTTACTATAAAGAACGCAACAGGAAATCTAGCTTATATTTCAAGTGGTTTGCCTAATGCTTTATTATTGTTTTACCCACTGATTTGAAATACTACCTTAACCATTAATCAATTTCCCTTAAATATTGGAGTCTTTTTCTGGAATATTTATTCTGTAAATTTTTTTGTTCATTCATTTATTGTGCCAATGCCAAACTATTCTAATTATTGTAATTTTGTATTTTAATATATGGTAAAATTAAATTAGCCCTCATAACTCTTCACTTTCAGAATATTATGTTTTTTTCACATTTATTTTGTTCCAGATAAACCTGGAATAATTTTGTCACATTTTACATTATTGTGTTACATTCCAAATAACTTAAATTTATATGTTAGTACAGAAAAAAAATCATCTTTTATTTAAAATGTTGTATTTCTCCCTAAGAATAAAGTTTATCTGTCCATTTCACATTTTTTTTCTACCCAGGTTTTAAAGTGTTATTTGTTGAGAATCCAAATATTTCATATTTTGTTGGTATTACGGATGGAAAATTCTTATTTCTCTAAGTTGTTTTTTGTTTGTACATGGCAAAGTTATGGATTCTCCATTTTTTAAAAAAAGATTCATTTATTTATTTGAGAGAGAGACAAAGAGCGAGCAGAGGGAGGGAGGAGAGAAAGAATCCCCAAATGGACTCCCCACCAAGCACAGAGCCCAACATGGAGCTGGATTCCAGCACCCTGAGATTATGACCTGAGCTGAAATCAAGAGTTCGATGCTTAGCCAACTGAGCCCACCCAGGTGTCCCTGGATTCTCCACTTTATTTATTTTTAATAAGCCAGTCATCTTACTAAATTCTTCCATTTCTTCTAACAGTTTTCTGTTGATCAGGTTTGATGTTCCAGACCACATAATTACATGATTAGCAAAAAGAACTGAAAATACATAGTTTAGTCTGAAAAGAATCGTCATTACACCGAGAACACAGAAGCAGTCAGAGTGTATGTCCGTCAAGTTTCCACCACAAAACTGGTGGTCCTATGCCCTGCCAGCATCTGACTCAAATAAGAGATTTCCCTGGTATTGGAGTTCAAAGACCACACCCTGCCCTTTGGCCCTATCTTCTCCCTCCTACACATTTTTCATCAGCTTCTTTTTCATCATTCTTTCTTCTACTTTCTACTACATACTTTCATCCCCATGTAGGCATGCCATTACTCTTCTGATCTTAAAATGTTTCTTAAGCTTATCATTTTTCTGCCACTCTTCATAGGGAAATTCCTGAGTCACTCATACTCTCCTCTCCAACCTGTCTCTCCTCGTCCTCACTTTTCATTCCGAGTACCTCAGCCTTCCCTACTCAGCTGGAACAGCTGCTGCTGACATCACCAAAGACCTTCATGTCGTGAGATCTAGTGGTCAGCTCCCAGTCCTTTTCTTGCCCCACTGACCTGCAGGTAGCTTCCAGGAAACAAACTCTTCATCCTTTTCCCATCTCCCTGGTTTCTCCTTTTCATTCTATTTTGAGGGATCCTCCACATCTTCCAAATCCTTAACACTGGAGTGTTCCAGCACTTGATTCTGGGACCTGGGTCTTCGTCCCTCCTCAATCCCTTTGGGATCTTATCAAACCTCACGCCTCAAGGACCATCTAGAGGATGAGGACTCCAGTCTAGGTCTCGCCCCTGAATTCCAGCCATGAAGTGACACTGAATAAGCATCTCAGACTTCACCTTTACGAAATTAGACTATTGATTTAACTACTCTTTCTGTTCCTCTGATATCTGTTCCTCAGATAGTTTTCACCTTTACAGAATCTAGGAAGTTCTCATCACCTCAACCTCTACACTCTGCCCTCTTAACTGGTGTCTGAGCTTCCACCCTGGTTCCCTATAGTGGATAAAGGCTGATCTTGTCACTCCTTTTGATCTTGTCATTCCCAGATAGTCCAGTGGTTTCTTATTTCCCTCAGGGTAAAAACCAAAGTACCTACAATGCCTGTAAGATCCTTTGCACCAAAAGCCCGACACAGTCCTGTTACCTGTGTCGGGCTTTAACGGACACCACTCTCTCCTTGCTCACTCCACTCTAGCCACAGTGGCCTTCTTGAAGAGACTGGGGATGATCCTAGCTGGGGGCCTTTGCACTTGCTTTCCCCTTTGTGTAGAACTCTCTCCTTCATATCAGCAAAGTTTTCTCCTTCAAATGTGATCTTAGGGAGGCTTCCTTGGACACCCTGTTTAGAACTGCCAATCTACCCAGATGGCCTTTCTCCATCTACTCACCTTATGGTATCTCACCTATAGCTCTTATCATCTCCTAACTTAATATATAATAATGGGTTTTAATTTTATTTATTGTCTGTTTCCCCCAACCATAATCCTCTGAGGTTAGGGATGTATAGACATAAACACAGGCATACAGATACAAATATAGTTATTTTCCACTCTTCTTCACTCTGTTATATAAAAGAGCAGCTGACACTTAGTTGCATCTCAATAAATGTCCCCTTAATTATTGTATAGGATAATAATAGTAATTTCTAATTTTTATAGATTAAAAAAGAACAAAATTAAAATACTGGACAGTCTCAGAATGAAAGTTACATGAGGAGAAGTCTGGGTGAACGTGTTCTGAGGTTCTTATACTGACCTAGAAGAAGATTAAGAAATAAACTTAGAATTTGTTAGGTATGAGTGGTAAAGAATAGATATTGGGGGAAAAAGCGTTCAACCACTTAAAAATAAAGGTTAAAAAGGAGAAAAAGGAATTGAAGGAGAACAAAAAAATAAAAAACAAAAAGTGAGATAACAGAAGTCTACACAGATCAGTAATCCCCAGTAAACTTAAATGGACTAACCCCGTCCTTTCAAAGTCAGAGATTTTCTGATTAGATAAATGTTTAAAATCAACAAAGTACAGCTAATTTTTTTTAAGAAGCAAATCTAAAACAGAAGGACACAGAAAGGGTAAAACCAAGGAAAGTTAAAGGATCCATCAAGCAAATATTACCCCCCAAAAGCTCTTGAAATCAAAAGCTCCAAAAACATAAAACAGAAAATCACTATTTGGGAACTGTAAGGTCATCACGTGAGAGTAAAAAGGTTCAATTCACCTAGAATATATGACAATGTATGGTATGAGCCCTAAATTAAAAAGCCTGAGTATATCTGAAAAACAGAATACAGGAGAATACAAGAAAAATATTAAAATGTTATAGAATATCTTAACCTATGACCTATGTTTTAATACCTTAAAATAGTATATTTGCTAAATGTGGGTATTTATTTTCATTTTCTTTCCTTTTCCTATATCGCAGTCTTCAGGTCTATGGATTCACACAGTCCTTACAAAACCTACCTGAAAATCAGTGCCAACGTGTGTGTAAAGCAGATCCAAGCGGAAGTATGTATCCTTCCCCAAATCTTCCTTTAGGGACACCAGGCACAGAAAAGGCCTGGCAGTAATGCCCTAGGATTGAGCAGCATTGCCAGGCTGGCCTGCTGCGGTGGCTGGAGCCCTCACCTGGATGTTGAGCTGTTTGTCGTGCAGCGCTCTCTGCAGCTCCAGGAGGCTCGCCTTGAGGGTCCTCAGCTTTACAGCCAGTTGCTCAGCCTCCTCCTTCGTGTGAGCCTTGCCCTCCAGGAGCAGGTTCTCATTGTGGACTGAGAGTTCCGATAAGGCCACCACCTTCTGCTCGATTTCCACCAGCATGTTCTGGAGCAACAGAAATGAGGATGACATTCACCGCCCTGCAGGTCTCCGCAAAGATCCTTTCTCACATAGAAACACAACACTTCCTTAGTCTTTCACTGGAAGAGTATGCCTTTGGGGTTTTTTCCTACTTCTCTGACAGACCTGAAGAGAGGTTATACATTTTTAAAAATTCCTTGAGCTTCCTAATTTTTTTCTCTTAATATTAGATATTATATAATATTATATAATGGAAAACATACTGGAAAAGCACACGGAATGCACATTTCGTCTAGTCAACGGATAAGGGGAAAAGACCATGCCTTTGTGGTATCCCATTATTATGATTGTTTTATCATTTTAGTGTTAGATTGTAATGCTTATGACTGGTAAGAGTAAAGACATCATAAGATCAACCCTTAAGTGTCAACTTAAAGCTGATTCTCTCTTTCAAGACACTGCTTTTTTTTTTTTTTCAGATTGCTGCTCTCATTTCTTGATTTTAATTTTTTTGTTTTTTGGTTTTTTATATAATCCATTTTTAACCTTGCATTTCCAAAAGTTTTCCTAAGAATTTTACTCTCACTTTCTGTGACAACACTTTAGGGGTGCCTTTTCTTCTGAAATAGAGGCTACATTTAGAGAAGGAGCAAACTAGTCTTCCTTCTTCCAAGCTAAGATTTAAAACAAAAACTAAAAAATTACAAAATAAAAACATCACAGCTAAACAAATAATAACCATTTTATTTTCTGCAGAAATCACTCTGTTCTTATATTCCTTAACTCTGAACTTTTTAAAATGTGCTCTCTAACTTATATTCAGTCAAAGTAATTTATTAATGAGAAAAGATATTTTAAATCAGAAAAACTACCATCAACTTGTAAGAATATATGTTGGAACCAAAAAACTTGAACTAAATGGAAGCGTGAAATGTTTAGCGGAATGGGGCTTAACGGATGATTTTCTGAAGATTATTTTTGAGAAACTAATATAATTCTGTGCCGAACAGACTTTTCCATTAGGCACAGCTGGCACAGTGCTGAGAGCTCATAATACTTTCAGAGGGCCAATAAAAATCTTAATTTTAATTTCTTCTAAAATCAGAAGAAAAAATGAATATAATAATGAAAATGTATTAATAAATCCACCCTGGATTATATTACTCTTGTACCAAAGCTGTTATAAAATAAAAATATAATTTTTGTTGTTTTATAGAGGAAGACACCCATAGAGGCCAAGTGTCCAGGGCCCCAAAAGTTACAAGAAGACCCTAGTAATAGCCACAGTTCTAATTACACAACTGGCTTAAATACTACATTTGAATGGACTGAGGAATTGCTGTACATTTGTGTGATTCCATATGCTTCTAGTTTCCAAAAATGTTGTCAAAATACCATTTCAATACTTCATAAAAAAACAGAAATGTATTATCTGAATTGTGGAATTTATGTATAGCTATAAAAATAGAGACATCCAAAAGGGAGAGGTGGGAGTAATGGTAAAACATAATTTGGGAACGCTAGTTAGTACATGTGCTAATTTTAAGCACTAGCAGGAAACGCAAAAAATAGACGCTTCTTTCCAGCAAGAAAGGATGATATAAAGAACAGAAAACATTCACACATGGCTCTCTACTCTCTCCCATCCAGGCAGAGAATAACAAAGCTTTGAGTACACATAGATAAGTTGGCTAGAGAGATTAAAAATCTAAGTTACAATGATCACTATTACAATAAATCCCAAATCATAAAAAGAACAATCAAAATAGCATACTACATATTAAGAAAAAAGACAGTGTTCCTTCATTAATGGTTTTTGCACATTTCCTGATTCTAAATAGGAGCCATATGAAGTCATGCATACTGATACTTACTGCTGCGGATTAGGTAAATCTTTCTAGATACCTGTTAGTTTGTTAAATGAAAGAGCTTCTAGATATACTTCACCAACGTGTGAAGTCTATTATGTTGCTAATCACTGAAATTCGGTGACTGGTACCTGGGAGTTCATTATCTATTCTCTATACTAATACATGTGTCTTAAAGTTTCCATAATGAAGAGATAAAAAATATTACAATAAAACCTTAATATCATTAGTCCTTACATTAATTCCGAGCGGCTTCACATCAGAGGAAGGTAATTTTCTGCTCCAAAAGACAACCTTCCTATGTTTAGTCTATCTCTTTGTAACTGACAGTTTTTCCAAGTTGTCCAAACAATATATCAGAGTTAGAACCAAAATTACAACAGAGCACCTAGAGACACCTCCTGTTGTGTTTATCCACAGTCTGATTCACTGACAGTAATTCTGTTCATTGGGTTTGTAGTCCTTACTAGCCACTAAATATAGATACCATAAGTGTTTTTGGTATTTATGGTCTTTAAAAAATGTCCTTTTTAGGAAGCTGAAGATTTTCTAAAGAGTAGATACCACCAGTAAAATTTTTCAAAAGACTAAATCCAATTTTGGATATCATTTAGGCTTTCATAAGGTGTTGCATTTCTACTTTCTAACTATATAAAACATATGGATTGTGAAAACTCATATATCCATACCAAGTCTTTTTACTATTTTGTTTTCTGTAGTTGAACAATATACTTTCTGATGTTGCCATTTTCCTTCAAGACCATTTTTGTACCTGGCAGTCCACCAGCTGGGTCTCCATGTCCATAGGCTCCGTGGCTGTGCCTAGTGCCGTGTCCAGAGTAGCCTTCGTGCTCAAGAGCCAGTGGTCCAGCTCGTCGGCCTCACAGCGGTACCTCTGCAGAGCCTGTTCCTGTCTCTGTTCCTCAAGCTGCTCACTTAACTTCTCCTAATGAATTAAGTAAAATGTAACATAGATCACCACCAGGTAAAGTCATGAGGATTCAACACAAAAGAACCGGGTTCTTCTTGGTCCTGGTTGTACATCAGAATCACTGCAACTTATAAAGAAAAAAAAAAAAAACCATACTTTAGCCACATCCCAGAGCAATAAATGAGAGTTTCTGGAAATGAGTCTCAAGATCAGTATTTTTTAGGGGCGCCTGGGTGGCTCAGTTGGCTAAGCAACTGCCTTCAGCTCAGGTCATGATCCCAGGGTCCTGGGATTGAGCCCCACGTCAGGCTCCCAGGGAGCCTGCTTCTTCCTCTCCCTCTGCTACTCTGCCTACTTGTGCTCTCATTCTCTGTCAAAAAAAAAAAAAAAAAAAAAAACACCTAACCTAAAAACAAACAAAAAAAACCAAAAAGAAAAAAAAAACAAAAAAAGAAAGAAAGAAAATCGCTGCCTTAACTTTGCAGGTCACCTTAAAAAAAAAAAATCAGTATTTTTTAAATGCTTCTCTGATGATTCTAATGTGAACCCAGAGTTTAAGCTTCTGACATAATATGCCTATGGGGCTAGGCAGATAATGTAAATAACGGAAATTGACCAAGGATTAGAACAAAACAATGGCAGAATGTGGTAAACGGCAATAGATACTTTACCTCAATGTCTGGGAAAGTGTAAGGAGTGGTGGGGACAAAGCACCACCATAAGGTTTCAGGCACGTGATTCCCCACAGGAAGCATGGGCTCAGTGGTACGAGTTTCTTGAGTGAAATCAGAAATTCAAATTTTTTGGTTATATCTTTGGATTTTCTCAATGATGGCAAATAATTCATATTAAAAAAAATCCAAGCTAATCATGTCATTTTAAAACTCCGTAAGGATTTCATAGTGTGATTAGGAACAGTATTAGTGAATTCAAAAATTAATTCTTAAGACAAGGACTGTAAATACCTTATTTTAAAAATTATTTCATTAATAACTTATTATTGTCATTATTTTTAAAATTTCTGGGGTCACCTTAGAATCATCAGAGAAGCTTGTTGAAAATAGAAATTAAATAGAGCGGACACATTATTTTAAATTTCTCTCAAACAAAAATCCATGAATATATGATTTGACTAATCTTACAATAGGTAAAACTGGAAAGAGCCTACACACAACAGGTCTATGTTCAATTGAATTACAGCATTACCAGCAGCTAAATAAATACTCTTACGTTCATATAATAAGAAATGTATTGAGAACTGATTATGTGCCAGAGAAGGTGTTTCACCCTAGAGACACCAGGAGAGAGACAATCGAAAGATCCTTAAGAGGTCCCCAGTCTATGGCCGCCTGGGTGGCTCAGTGGGTTAAGCCTCTGCCTTTGGCTCAGGTCATCATCCCAGGGTCCTGGGATGGAGCCCTGTGTCGGGCTCTCTGCTCAGCAGGAAGCCTGCTTCTCCCTTTCCCTTTCCCCCTGCTTGTGTTCCCTCTCTTGCTTTATTTATTTGACTTTCTGTCAAATAAATAAAATCTTCAAAAAAAAAAAAAAAAGGTCTCCAGTCTAATCAAATTTATAGAAGCAACAATATGAACATCATTTATGTTTAGGGCCAGGAATTATAAGAAAACAAAGAAAAAGCAAAATAACTTATTTTGTAACCTATGTTACTGTCACCAAAATTTATCTATTAAATAATGTTAACGTTAAGGAACATGAGAACCAGAATTGCAAAACTATTTTCACGAACTAATGTGCTCAAATTGGTTAAGGATGACTAAAGATTTACTCTTCAGAGTATTAGTAATACTAGTCATAAAATGCCCTTATTTAAACAGAACAACCCATTATGCAAACCTTTCACAATTATCCTTCCCAAGGCTCACGTCTACCAAGTTTTGCTTTTCCACATTCTCAATTTTTCATGCTGAAATGAGTCAGAAAGTGGTGAAAAGACACATTCATGGCTCCACGCTGACTCAGTGCTCTATTCACGGGACCCTCCTTGAGACACACACAATACCAGCTTCTTCTGAGTGGGAAACCATAAAAATGTAGATCACGTAAACAACCCGCACGCTTGTCAACACAAGTTGGGGAGTGAACGTGGACGTGAGCGGCACCTTCAGAGTCACTCGTTACCTCCAAAAGCTGTCGCTTCCCTGAGGCCTTCATCTTGATGGTGGACATGCGCTCGGCCAGGACGGTGAGCGTGGACTGCAGGGCCAGCTGTTCTGCGGGGTCAGACTCGGGGGACTCGGACACCAGCTCCTCCGCGAGCGATGACTGGAGCGCGCTGATCTCATCTTGAAGCATGAGGATCTCATCCATCAAGGCCTGTGGAGAAGACTGTGCAATCACATGGCTGTATGTATGTTTTGGGGTTTGAGGAATCACATCCCTAGCGGAATGTCACCCTGAGATGAGCGAAGGTAGTTCACGGGCAAGTCGTTTAACCAGCAAGTGGGTCCCACTAACTAAAGCTCTGAAATGAAAGTACCAGAATGAATGCCAGGACGGTTCTGACTTCAAAACCGATCTGAACCAGTTAATTAGTCCTCCTGACGTTTGGTTAGGCTCAGCTGCAGTCCAAGGAGAAGGGTCATGCTCAGTCTGAGTCTACGATTCCGTGTTGAAAACAGAATTCACTGTTTTCTTCCTCTACGTGATTTTCGCCCACTCCACATTTCCCCAAGTCTGACACGACACCGTGGTTTAACCCAAAGCTCACATGACACTAAACCAGGGAGATCCATCCCCTGTTTCTATGTCCTCACCCTTTCCTGGTTGTCTCCTGTCCATTCCTGAGGCTTCAAATGCTTTCTCATACTGAATGCTCACACGGGTGTACCCCTTACCCAGACATCTCTCCTAAATTTTAGGCTTTATATTCAACGTACACGTTTCCTGGTATCTCCAGTGTGAACCATACAAAGCCTGCTTCCTCCTTGGTCTTCCTCATCTCTGTGGAAGGTAACATTCTGTCATTGTTCAAGCTCAGGACCTCGGAGTCTCTCTTCACAGCCCTCCTCCTTCACTCGCCACAGGTAGTGCAACACCAGTTCCTCCCGGATGTATCCTGCAGGTCGCCTCTGCCGCACCCCAAGTCCGAGCCAGCTCTCTTACTGAATTGCTCTAATGCTCTACGGGTTGGCTTTCCTGCTTACGGGCTTACCTGGCCTCTCCCATCGACTCTGCACAAAGTAGTCGGAGTGAGCTTTTAAAAAGGTAATCAGAGCCTCTCACTCCCCTGCTTTAGAATACTTAGTGGCTTCTTGCCTGTAAAGGAAGAGCCAGACTCCTTGCCCTACTTGTACATCTCGCCACGCCCGTCCCAGTACCATCCAGGTACCTGCTCATGACGTCCCTGCCTCCTGGACTCACTCTAGGACCTCCAGCTCTTTTGGGGAAATAGCACGCTGATTTCTTTATTCACATCCATCACGATTCTATACACGGTTTTTATTTCTCGGCTTTTGGTATGTTATGACTTGCTCTTTGACTGGGATTTTGACAGGAGAAATTCTTATTTAGGACTTGAATGGTGTGTTAGAAAAAAAAAGGTGCTGGGGTGCCTGGGTGGCTCAGTGGGTTAAGCCTCTGCCTTCGGCTCGGGTCATGATCTCAGGGTCCTGGGATCGAGCCCCACGTTGGGCTCTCTGCTCAGCAGTGAGCCTGCTTCCCCTTCTCTCTGCCTGCCTCTCTGCCTACTTGTGAGCTCTCTCTCTCTCTGTCAAATAAATAAATAAAATCTTAAAAAAAAACAAACAAAGAAAAACAGGTGCTACCCCAGCCTTCCTATTTACTAATATTTCATAGTTGCTAACGTCCCCATACTTGGATGGTTCACAGCTCTGCCACTGACTGCAGGCTTCAGGGTAAGCCCAGTGCCTCCTCAGAGTGGGCTCTCAACAAATACTAAAAAGCCAAACAACGAGAAAACCTTCTCTTCTCCTACTATCAAGTGTCATCACACTCAATTGATTTTTAAATATTTACACTGAAGTTATTCTATACACCTGGAGAAGTGCACAGACTCCTAAGTATCGGTCTATACATTTTCACAACCCATGTCCCGCCACTCAGATCAAGAAACCAGAAAGAACACAGGCACTCCTATCCAAAATATAGAAACCACTTTACACATCAGTAAGAAAAGAAAAGGAAGGACTCCAGAGGACCAAAGATTTTTAGCAGCCAGTCCCAAAAGAGGATATCCAGATGGCCAAGAAGCATAGGGAAGAGTGCTCAGTCTTGTTAGTCATCAGGGAAATGCAAATTACAACTACAGTGAGATACTGCTCTGAACCCTCTGAAAGGCTTAGGTGGAGAAGATCCGCAAAGTGGGTAACAGTGGCGTACCATACAGAGGTGACAGTAACCAGCCCTTTGCACATGCAGCATAAGCAACTTCCATCATCGTGACAGGGAGGGAAAGAAGCCAGACACAGAACAGTACCTCAGGCATGATTCCATTTTTATAAAGCTCAAAAACAGGCAAAAGTAGTCTGTGATGTTTACAGGTCACACGGTGGTGATCTTTGGGGAGGAGGTAGGTCGTAACAGAGAGGAGGTCAAAAGGGCTTGTGGAGTCCTAGGAATGTCCCTTTCGGTTCTGTGTATTTCAAATATCTGCTCCCACTTTGTGACATAGTTGTCCCTTAATGGGAATGACGTCCCTCCTGCTGCCTTTCAATAAAATAAAGTTCTTAATTTTATCATAGTCTAATATATCAGCATTTCCCTTCACCAGAAAAGCTAGGGTTAGACTTGGTGTCCTATTTAAGAGATCTTTGCCTACCCAAGCTCATGAATTATTTCTCCATGTCCTCCTCTAGAAGAGATACTTCAAATAAAATACAGCCCATGAAATATATCAGTTCGCAAAATGCTTATTACCAGTTCATGACAAGATTGAGAGAATGTAGGTGACAAGAAATTTTTAAAGCAACTTGACATTAACATGCTCAAGCAGTATCTTACTTTATTTTGCTAAAATACTGGTCTGATGGGTCAGAAGTTTCAAAAATTAAGTATTACAGATAGTTTGAGGAGATTTGTTTCAAAACTTTTTTTTTTAACCTTCATATTTAGATCTACAATATACCCAAACTTAATTTTTGTGTCCAGGGTAAGCAGGGGTCAAAAATTTTTTTTATACAGATATCCAACTGACCCTGGATGACTTATTGAAAATATGTTTTTCGGGCACCTGGGTGGCTCAGTGGTTTAAGCCTCTGCCTTCAGCTCAGGTCATGATCTCAGGGTCTTGGGATCGAGTCCCACGTCGGGCTCTCTGCTCAGCGGGGAGCCTGCTTCCCCCGTCTCTCTCTGCCTGCCTCCCGGCCTACTTGTGATCTCTCTCTCTCTCTCTGTGTGTCAAATAAATAAATGAAATCTTTAAAAAAAAAAGAAAATATGTTTTTCACCCACTGTTTTTCAGTGTAATATTTGACATAAACCAAGTGTCTCTGTAGGTGTCTGTGCACTTATGGTTTCTAATTCTGTTCCATTGACTCAGTTGGGGTTTTTGTGCCAATGCCACACTATTTTAACTATTATTGCTTTGTAAGTCCTGCTCTCTGGTAGGATCCATCCATCAACCTTATTCATTTTCTTTTCAGTTGTCTTGACTATTTTTGGCCCTTTTCATTTGCAATATATATTTTTATACATGTGCAAAATATTTTATTTTAAAAATTTTAAAAAGATTTTATTTATTGATTTATTTGAGAGACAGAGAGAGCAAGCGAGAGTGAGCAGGAGAGCCAGAAGGAGAAGCAGACTGAATTGCTCAGCAGGGAATCCAACACAGGGCTGATCCCAGAGCCCCGTTGCATGACCTGAGCCAAAGGCAGACACTTAACCAACTGAGCCACCCAGGTGCCCCTTGCAAGATATTTTAGAATTAGCTTGACAATCTCCACCAAAGAACTTGCTGAAATGTTTTAATGAGATTGTAATGAATTTAAAGACTGACCTTGTTTGTTATACTTTGAAATGCCTTTTCTTCAGTAAATTATTTTCCACTAATTCATAACCATTTTGGTTATTGTCAAATACATAAAATTCATATTATTTGGTCTCTTTCAAAGGCTTCTCCATAACTAGACTGACCCCATTATGTCTTTTTTTTTTTTTGCACTGAACCTCTGTACAAGCGAGGAGAGCCCCTCACTATCTTATTACTATGTTCATTCCCATTCTCTACTCTGTGCCTTTCTTCACATGTGTTTATATTTATAGTGCCTCCTACCCACTCCTGTTGCCACTATAAATTTTTAAGATCTGTCTTTCCCAAAAGACCCAAATATCCTTTTATCTACTTCCCATCGCTGTAACCCACAATCTCACTGCTTTTTTTGTACAATGTGTTGGTGATTCACCCCTAAAAGCATATTTTTAAATCATATATTCATGAGAAAGTGTGTTTTTTTCAGCTGTGCACATAGTAGGTGCTCCACACATCTAGCTGACTTAATTCTAACTCACAACAGATAAAAGAGGTATCTGAATCATGAAGCAACCAGAAAGAAAAAGAGCCACCTCCTTGAATCTCAGCGGAGTCGAACAGCCAGTGTGCAGTGAGGTCACCAGCTTCTGTTTCAGGCTTACAATGTTCTAAAACAGCTCTCTGGATGGTCTGTAGTAAGGAATAAGTGATTTAGGAATCCTGGAATGGCTGGTTTTCAACCTGTTAGGGTCAAGCCTCCCCATTAATGTTTCAGTTTACTCTCAAGGGGGAGTGAATGTTTTTAGAAGGTAGCTATCGTTTTAAACTTTGAGGTCCAGCAGCCAAGCTTATTGGAGATGGGGTTTTCTTCTGAGGTAAAATGTTTTGAAATCAAATAGAGGGGGTGGTTGAATGACACTGTGAAATGATTAAATGCTACTGACTGCACACTAGAAAGTGGTTAATTTTATGTGGTTTGAGAATTTCAACAAAAAGATCCAGCAGTCAAATATGTCTTCACCCCATTACTCTGTCTCAGCTGGTGGCCAGCTGTTCCCTTTCAACATCCGACTTAAGACTAAGAGAAGGAGAAGAAATGCACATCTTTGGGTTTCGGACTTGTTTTTATGAGGAGGATATGTGCATGACACTTCTGTGTTTTAGATAAGTACCTTGGGCTTCTCTAAAATGACTCACTTTGGGGAGAACATGAAGTTCATGTTTGGTTTAACACCAAAGGTAAACATGCATTTTATTATGACTTTCAGAACTCTGCACAGCTCATTTCAAACTTTGAGTTGTCATGTATACTGAAAAAGCAAAAACAAAAAGAAAATGACCTCAGAGCTCTGCTTACTACCCATCTCAGAGCTTAATGTGGCAAAGACAACACACACCCACAAAGCATGAACTGTCCATGACCATGAAGATCCCTATCAAAGAAAGCCTTATCACTTAGAACAGCCACAAGTCAGCTTATGAACTGTAGGGATGTCTTAAAATTAGATCTACCATACAATTTAGAGAAGATAACAGGAAAGACACAGCACTCCCCCCAAATTCAGCAGATTTAGACAAACGTTTAGAGGAAAAACGTAGGAATTCTTTAAAGAAACATCAATACTTCCAAGAGAGAGTTGGGAAAGAAATAACAAGTTAAGTGTTTCTATTAATTTTTAGAAAATATAGAAAGCATACCTGACTTCCTCATCCACATTCAGCTGGAACTTAGAAATAGTAATTCTACAACAGTTCTTGAAATTTTTAAAATGCCTTCCAGAAGCTAAGAACTAATTTAGACTTTGTGATACCATTAGCTTTTCACGTGGGCAGCTCTGTCCCAGAATTTGTAGAACATAGGTACAGATGGCAAAAGTAGGTCAGATGGAAAATTTTAGATTTGTGATCATATGAAAAACATTACATTATTTATATTTTCTTTGTCTCTCATTAGAGCATGAATATAGTTATTAAGTTCAAATGGTGTGTAATCATCATGAAACTAGCTACATCTCCTCACTGTTAACATTGTTCACATTACCATTCCCAATTTAGAAAGATACAGAAAGTCAAGTGGTTGGCATTAATTACAAGAAAACTCAGATTCATTTCTAATATTTAATACTTAGCATTAACATGCAATTTTGAGTTTTCTCCATTAAATCCCTTGAACAAAATAATAATTGTGCTCTACACTGCTCATGCGTGTTTTCACACCAATGCCAGCCACACAGGGGGCGGTGGCCCTGATTGGGAGCTAATGTGCATTTCCCATTAGGAACTATGAAATGTCAGGGCAGACTAGCAGGATCCTATTCTCACGCAGTTCCTAAATCCTGGGGGGATCTAGTGAAGGGTCTTGGCGAGCTGTGGTCAGTCACCTGGGACACTAGCATGATGGGTTTTGAACAAAGGCAGAGATGACCCTGAGCGTTAAGAGAGTCGAACCATGTCAACCCTCCCTGGAACCCCTGGTCCTGATAATCTGAGCGGCAATGCTTAAATTCACTCCAATGCACCCTTGGGATAATTTATGCCAAATTCCTTTTGAATGCTTAGAGAAAACTGTAACCAAATGGAGGTGGTTTGTTTTCCCCCTCCAGGCGTGGGGGTGCAGGGGAGCAGACAGAATCCTGGTGAGCACCCTGGTGTGACACAAACAACATCTCAGATAACAGTGAGGTGGTGGCAGCTACAGTGGCACTTGGGAGAAAATTTCTCTGTAATCGTCACCTAATTTCACTGTAATCGTCACCTAAGTCCCTGGTTATCCTCATGTTTGGTTTATCCAGGTAAACAAAGATGGTCTTTAATTTTCTATTTTTAAAACACCCTCCCCAAACCAGACCAACTATGGATGACCTTGGGACAGCAGAAAGCACCAAAGAAGGCAGTTTTATCAAAATAAGGCTTAAAATTGGGTGGTATACACTTTGGTCTCTATCGTAAGAAGTTATCAGAGGGTCAAAAACCTGAAACTACTATTTCTCTATAGGTTGTCTCTAGATGAAATGTTCTCATTTTTGTGTTCTACTGTAAGGTCCTATACTGTAAAAGAATGAAATCTTGTTGTAGATTATACATATGAACAACTATTATATTACAAGGATATCCTGGATTCCAAAAACAAAGTACAGACTTTCACTCTTAAAGCTCATAAATGTCCCCATACTTGACAGATACAGGTATCATGCCATGCTTTTACAACACTTCATATGCATCTAAAAATACCTTTCTTTTCCTCTGCCTTTTATAGGGTCATCACATGCTCCTTCTTTGTGCTTGGGGTCGGTAGTGCTTCCCCCTATCAGGTTGACTGCATATTTAGGTGACCACCTCAGCACCCTCGGCTCCCATCACACCTGATTGTGCATTAACAGCACACTCGATCATGTTGCTGAAGCATTAACTAGATTTTAATATATGCACTTTCTTCGCATGCATTTTAAACGGATGCATTTTTAACTTCTTTCGGAGTTAGGTTAATGTAATCATCTCGGTTTCTCATGTAAAGCCGAAGTTTTGCCTAGTTTATATAACTTTTAAATAATGATTCAAGTCAGGGACAACCCTAAGGGTATAACTTTGAATATAGGTATAACCCTATTCTTCAACTGCTTCTTTCACTTAAGCCTGAGAATTATTCTCTAGTGATACTGGGAAGCTGCTAGGCACACACCGGCTGAATTTCTTAAAAACAACAATAACCAGAGAAGGGGGACATGGGGTACATTCTATTCCTACAACAACAGCTCACAACAACAATAAAATAATTTGGCACCTAGTAGGAAAGGCGCTCGGTGTGATGGAAGTAAAGAAGCAATACTAATGCAGGCAGCTTTCTTTAATTAAGTTCGAGGTCTGAATTTCTATCTTCCCCTCTTAGATCCCTCCCTGAAGCAGTGGTGGAAACAACCACCACTCGGAATCTTGTTTACTCTGTAAGAACTGATATTTAAAAAATAAATAAATAAATAAGTCAGTCTGCTCTCCCAAACACATGCTTGGCCGCTTGGCCGGCTGATCAGTCAGTCACAAGAGTGCACCTCCTTAATCATGCAGGAAGCTGAAGTCATTGCTATTATTACCTGATGTTCAGCCATCTGGCTCTCCGGGCTCCTGCCGGGCTCCAGACTCTCACTGAGTTTCATCTCGATGGCCTCCATCTTTGTGGAGATGGACTGGAGGGAGTCCTGGTACTTCTGCTGACGTTCCAAGGCCTCATAGAGACTGCGCTGCTTTTCACTGATCTGGAGAAGAACAGGATGTTACCAAATGTTTCCTAGCCCCTAATCTCCGTGATTATGACATTTCTTTCCTCATAAGACTTTCTTACCTCTGTGGCCCAACAGAGGGTATTCAACCGTGTACCCAGTGTGTAAACTCGCTGCACGTGTTGCATAAGAGAGTCGCTAAGGTAATCCGTGTCTGGCCGACTTAATGCCACGTTTCAGAGACTTACCACATTTTTTAAGGTTTCCCAAGAACGCTGTAAATCATCTAATTTAGCAGTAGCAGAGGGCTCCAGCCCTGGTTCGTAGAACTCCTGAGGGGGCAGCGAGCTGGGGTGGATCCTCGCGGCGTCGGTCTGCAACCTCTCGGGGGACAGCGCTTGGTAATAAGCAATGTCCTGTGGGGACAAAGCCCAGGGTCGGACTCCAGAGAAAGACAGAGCTCCCATGCTCTGGACACTCTCTGTCACGTGGAGGAAAGGTTCAGGACCCCCCTCTGTCCCAAGGGGCTGTAAACTATAGAAGCTAGTAGAATTCTTGTGACAAGAAAAATTTAAAGATCATATTGAAGCACATTACAGTTCCTTTTGAATTTTGGCTTCAATTAAAAAATGAACACATTTGCCAGTATTTCAAGTTGGCAAAACTCATTCTTAGTTTTTATTTGGTAAAATGAAGATACAAATGATTTGACTGGAACACATGTTTAAAGCTTGATTAACTAGTAGGGCAAAAAAAGAGAATGTAAATTATCTTATTTCCCAAAATGTTGTTTCATGTATTGATGAAAATTCTACCTAATTTTAAAAAGTACTTGATTTATTTATTTTTTAAAATTAATTTTTATTTAAATTCAATATAGAAGACTGATGAATCACTGACCTCCACCTGTGAAACCAATAATACATTATATGTTAATTGAATTTAAGAAGCACTTGATTTAAATAAATCTGTACGTCATTTTTAAGATACAGCCAGACCTTCAGTATTTGTGAATCTATTAGTCACAGAAATTAATTAAAATATTTTAATATTAAATAAAGAAAAATGTAATGGCTTAGAAGTTAAAACTACTCTAAGAAACAAATAATGTAAGGGATTCCTTCTAAGCAATTCCTGGAAGTACACTAGAAATAATCAACTTAAATGATGAAAACAAACTTCTGCATTTTTTATTAGTTTCTTGGGATATAAATAACATTATATATTTTATAGTACTCATAATGGAATCTACACTATCAAGGCATGTAAATTCATCTGTTCTCAATTGTTTTTATGCTTGCGTATTAATAAAAATTGAATTGGGGAGTAATGTTTATATTCTGGGAATTTGTATTATAAAGTTCACTACTTTTACAATTATACTGAAGAAAACTATGCATATGAACTTAAAATACCTGAGCCTTATGGATAATAATGTCTTAAGGAGGTCCCAGCCACTAGAAAAACCAAAGTAATAGCAGGAAGGGCCTGGCGCTTGGTGGTCTGTACAAGGACAAAAGCAGGATTGTGTAGTAGGAGGAGTTCTGACAGGAGTCTGACACCCGAGGAATCAGGACAACCAAGATTCCAGTGGAAATTCTCCTCCTAAGCAGCTCTGTAATTGGAGAAATTCACATCTCATGAATTGGTTCCCTCATCTGTATTACTGGGGAGTTCAGAGGATTGAATGAAGCCATATTAGAGAGGCCATGAGATCTATCTATTTTGTTGGTGGTGCTGTTGAGACTTCTGGGTAAGTCCCCAAATTTAACTGATGACATTGGAATGTGGAGACTGGTTCCTCTTCATTTGTCATCCGGTCACCAACCTGAGTAGACTACTTTGCTATTCTCAAGTCTTTGCTCGGCTCATCCCCGTTCATGCTCCCCTACTCTCACCCAACTTCCGCCCTCCGCACTCTCGAACATGATAGCCTGTCATCACTGAATTGGTTCACCCCATGTGCACTTACAGCTACGTCTAAAGTTACTTAAGCTCTTCTCTCACCAACACCTTTGCTTCCTTCTCCTCTTAAACTCTGCTTTACCCACCTGGAAAATCCCAAGCAGGACTCGATCCAGTTTTACTTTCCAGAGTGCATGTGTGCGCATGCTCACACCCATACACACACACACTCCACACACAAGCACAGACACATAGCTGAAACCACTGAGATCATCCCGAAACTTCTCAAATTTCCAAAAACCTGTCTATTTTCAGACTCACCATTATCTTACACTTGCCAGTTTCCTTGCTTAAGGATAATCTTCCTACCTACTTCCAGAATCCCAGCCACCTTCGCTTTTTCAAGGACCTTCGTCCATTAAAACCTTCCTCTTCTCTCTCTCTCTGTTGACTTTTTCTCCAGTATATAAATAGAGTCAATATTTTCAGTCTAAAAACATCTTTTTTGGGGTATTTTTCTTACAGGATACCACATAATAGAAAAGTCCATAAATCGTAACATTATGGGTCATCACACGTGAACACACAGTCATGATACCATTTCTTCCTTTTCTCCCTTTCCCTTGGTAATTCAGCTTCTAGTAGTGGTAGAATAGCAGTTTACATTTGATAATGTTCACTTTCTCACCCTCAATCCACTTCCAAAAACCCAGCTGAGCTTCAGTCCTAATGACTCTTTTACTATGAAACCAACTGATTATTTTCAGCCCTTCTTCTGCCTGACCTTTCAGAAGCATTCAACACTTCTGCCCGTCCCCTTCTGGAAACACTTTCCTTTGAATCTGTCCTCCTTCTAGCTCTGGTCACTCAGGCTTTCTCTCGTGTAGTTTGTCTCTTTGCCTCACTCTGAAATATTGGCTATTTATAAGCTCCATACTCACAAATTCATTTGCACATTTATATCCCACATGCTCTTCAAACTAGACATTTCCAAAAAAAAAAAAAAAAATCCAGGATGAGAACTGAATTTAGGGGAAAAAAATAACATTTTATCCACCTTTCAATAAATGGAACTTCTACTCACCAAAGCTCTGAACTTGGGATTCTCTATTTCTTCTTTCCTTTTCCATCCACTGCTTATTTAGGATGAACTCTGTTGACACATACCCTTGCCACGGCACTGGTTTAAGTTCTCATTAGAGCAACAACTTCCTAATTCTCAGGCACAAACTGGCAGCCCACAGGCTACCTTGGGCCTACAGACATTTAGCTTGGCTTATGCAGTGTATTAAATTGTTGAAAATGTCATCAAATTAGGGAGACTTTATAAGAATCAAGATTCACAGCTCTTTCCAGGTGGTTACAGCAGTTCTAACAGAGGAGAGGCTGCTTGGTGCATGAACGGAGATGCTGTTCGGGTCCCCTTGACCCCCCGACCTGTTTCTCTCATGAGCATCACCATTCCTGGGCAGGCATCAGAGTGTGCAACTCCTGTCCCTCACCAGCTTCTCTGGCTCTATTCTATTGTCCACACTGATCCAGGATGATCTGTTCTAAAACCGACTTCTGCACATAGCTCCTAGTTAAATTCCCTCTGCGGTTAACTATGAGCTTCTGGATAAAGTTCAATTTTTGGTGTGCAGCCTTCACGGTCCTGTCCTTCATGATGTGTTTCCTTCAGTACCCCCAGTCTCTTTTTTCCCCTCTCCCTCCTCCTCCAAATCTTGTTCTCTAATTATACTGATACTATTTGCAGTTGTCTTGATGGGCTATCCTCCGTCCAATCAGCACTCCTTCTATAAGTCCTTCCCTCTGTCTGAAAAACTTCACGTCACTCTAGTGCACACCAGCTGCCTAACTTGCACTCTTTTCCGAAAGTTCTGGGTGCCATCTTTGACCCCCTCTGAACTTCTGGGTCAGGCACTTGCTCCAGAACACCCTCACCATGCAGTTTTCCCACTGTCATGGCTCTTGTACCCTGCTACTGTGATAACTCGTCTGCTCCCACACACTGTGAGCTCTCTTAAGACCGGAGTGAGCTTGTTGTCTTTGACTCTGATCCTGAGCCTTTTGTCTTTGACTCCGAGCATGTCGTAGGGAGTCTGGCAAATAACAGGCAGCCATATGCATCCCTAATGAATCATACCTATAAAATCGCTTTTATAAAATTTATCATCTTACATACACAGACGGTAATACTATTACTGTCCACAAAGAAAAGCAAGAAGTTGCTTTAAATGTAAAAATTTTAAATACTCTATTATAAAAAAAGAAGCCCCTCAAAAGAGCCAGAATAAAACAAATATGTTATTTTAAAAAATTCTTTTTTTTTTTTCTGGTTCTTTGGTGTGTGTGTGTGTGTGTGTGTGTGTGTGAGAGAGAGAGAGAGAGAGATTGTGGGTTTGTATGGGTATTACTCAGGCAGATTTAACAGGACTGACAATTCCTGGTTTCTTAAAGCATTTGAAAATATATATCACCTTTTGTAGATGAATAATTTGTATCTATTTGAGGGCTACATAGATTCAATAAATAGAATCAGTCCCATAGAGCTGGCAGGGAGGAATCATCCTTAAGACACATGTCTCTTGTCACTTTGTGCCTACGTTAGGAGAGTCATTATCCCGCAGATTCCTGGGGGCCTATATCTGGAAAGCTATAGCTACTATTTCATTAACATGGTCCGGGTTAAAGAGTACTTTCAGGCTTCATGTCACACTGAATTTCCACAGTTTTGTGAACTGAGAAGCACTGCTTCCCATCACAGAGGAGGCCGCCAAGGGGGCTTTGTGGGCCCTTTCAGCTAACAGGCAGGAGACCTGACCCCCGTCCTAAGCCTTTATCCGGGGGTCTGGCACTCTACCTGGTACAAGATGGCGCTTTTCAAACTTTGACTTCCGTTGATCCTACTGAGGAGCCCGACTCCTGCTTTCCTTCTGCAGCTAGTGGGACGGGGGCAGGGGGACCTGGGGGGTGCCTGGTTATTTCCACTCTCTGGGAAGCTACACCATTACCACATTTCAGCTAATAGCTACTGTCAGAGGCGGAACACACTGCCTGTGGGGTGGGGTGGGAAGGAATCAGTTATATAATGAAGATCTACTTGCAGAAGCAGCAAGCCCCAAACCTTTTCTTAACAGCTGCAATTTTATAAAGCAGTTATATTTGGCTGCCCTCGAAACAGTTGTGCACATTCTGTACAGTATTTTGAGTCTGAAAAGTAGAACTTAGGGGGATTCTAAATGTCCTCCTCGGCTTCCAGAGAAAGCTTGTTGGCCATGTTGGGGTATTTGCTCATTTTCCTCTGACTTCTATGACTGTACGAGAAGAATAACATGTGGCCGTATGATAGGGTTGATGTGTTTGAACAACACCAAGCAGAACACATTTGCTTTTTAACAGCCCCCTCTGAGTTAAGCCGCCTGTGACATAAGGTCAGTTTTTGCTCGTCTGCAGGATCACATAAAAGTACGTTAACAATGGGATTTAACTGATGTTTTTCTTTGATGCAGGGGGTGTCAAACTGATTTAAAGCAAAAATCTCATAGTTTTAGGATCTGATTGAGTTTGACAGTTAAAGTAACCATAATAAAACGTTTGCATATTTTATCATTCATAAGGCCTTTTTACATGTACATTGAAAGACACTTTACACGAAGTATCACTGAGACTGACAATCTTAGAAAAGGGCTATTCTTCCCACAGTGCTAATCTCAAGGTCAGTGTTTACTGCTCAATTTGAAAATTTTAAGGACATTAAGTATATTATATAGGGTAATTTTTTTCCTATACAATAAACAGCTGACTATAGCCACATTTCTCTGATTCTAATAACATCTGTGACCACAGAGAAGAACACAACATCAAAGAATGAGTAATATGTATTTTAAAATCGGAATTTGAAGAACAGTTTCCCCCAGAGTGCCCTGAACTTCTCCTTTTTTGTTGTTTTTAATTTCCTCTCAACACTTCTGTTATTATTCATCCCACAACCACCTTTCTTTCTAGATTATAAGGTCTTTGATGGCAGAGGGACTGTTGTCTTCTCCTTTATTACCTACCTGGGACCCAGCACAAGACTTCATGCGAAGCAGGTGCTCAGAATATGTCTGCTGAATAAATAAATTGGTTACGTCCTAGAGCTATATACATTTTTACCAAGAGAATTGTTTTATCTAAAATTTTCATCAATTTTACTTTCCTCCTTTGGGGCAGGAGGGTTTTTTTTTTTTTTAATCACATAAATACTATTTCAAATGCTTCTGCTTTAAAATAAAAATAATTGTAATTGATTTGTAATATAGCTTATAGAACATTTGCTCTGTGTAATGCTTCTTTCCTAATAATAAATCTCAACTCTTTTGAACACTTAAGTAATTTCATAGTAATGTAATTAAACTTTTTAAAAGTTATTCTGGCTAAAGGAAGAAAAGGTATTACTTAATGTGCATTAAAAAATTTTGGCTATTGTAAAAGCATATTTTTTTGTTTCTATACAATAGTTTTCATGAAAACTCTTTGACATATTTAATTTAGTACAAGCTAAATTTAATACAATACATGTGAAGTGCACCACATAACCACAAGGTATTACCTCTACTTTATAGGAAATCAAATTTAAGATTATTAATTACTAAGATTATTAAGATAAACAAAAAGCACACGTCTACTGAGGCATTCCAATATATACACTGGCAGACACCCCATAAATTGGTCAACAGCAAATAAAAAAAAAAAGTATAATATGGTGAGCAGAAGCTTTTCAACTTCAAAATCTAAGCTGGTAACCGGCAAAACCATGTTTAATGAATGTTAAAGTACAAAGAGATCATACGATTTTACAACGGTGACACAAACACTTCATTTTCTGTTAGGATGCAGTACTCCATGACAGACAGCTGTTAGAAACTAACGCTGTAATACCTTAAAACAGGGCTTTCTCCATCTATAATTTCTGTGACCTAATTTTTGCTCATCTCACTGCTAGCAGCCCAGAAGAGGAGCTGATATGCTGAGCCAGTAGTGGTGTCACTCGACAATCACTGATTGTGCAATTTCACACCTAATGGTGCGTCCCTCAAAGTCCAAGATTCATGCCCACAGTCTATTAAGAACAGAGAATGGAGTCCTGCAACCGTCCAGAGATCAGAGATGGAGGAATTCCAAATGGGTGGTACCTGGTTAACAGAAGCATCTGTATTAGCCACAGGTGAAGGGGAGCGACAGGCAGGTGGAGACGAAATTTCACTGCTGGTTCCCTCCTCCCCAGACTCCTCAGTGACAGGTGACAGCAGAGTGTGACAGCGACCTGCAGTCATCTATCACATAAAATGTAGCCCAAAGGACATGAACATCGGTTAGCTATGTTAACAAAAGACCTGGTCAGGCACTGGTCAAAACAAAAATAATAATATAACAAAGGTTAGAGACCCCAAGACCCAAATCTACATACAAATTGTGTTAATATTTAAGACTTCTGTCCCCAAGTGACTGTGACCCTAGGGCCCATTTGTAAAAGAGAGTGCATATCACAATAAAGACTCGTGGTGTTGATTATTATTTTCCTTTCTTTGATGTCTGTGTCTCTATAAACAAGTAGAAAAATCATGAATCATCCAAGTAAGGGAACAGTCTACAAAATAAACCTTGTGTCTTTTGTGGCCATCTCAAATTCTAAATATTCTAGGGAAATAAATGCACTCGAGGTAATATTTTGCCAAATGAGTCCAGGTACGGTTACACACCACCTGAGGCACAGCACATATGTGTGGAAAAATAAGTAATGCATTTTAGATACAAAGTGATAGGTAAGTGATGTTGCAGAACAGAAATTAATGGAAACTATTTTATTTTAATTCAAAGCTAAACTTTGGATTTTCAGTTTTCTTACTTTCCTAATAGTACCTTTTCTTCTATATTTTATTAAACGTCTGTATAACAGAATACACAAGCATATCTAGTCGGCCAGAGTTTTAGTTTGGAAAACATACACACAAAAATATGTGTAGCATGATTCTCCTATCCCCCAGAACAGTAGACAACCATGCAAAGGAATGTTATTTTATTTATTAATTTATTTTTTAAAGCACAGAGCCTCTCAGTATTATTGCTAAATTATAAACAAATGAAGGGCCAACCTTCGGCACCTTAAATAATTCAGCCACCTCAAGCAAATCACATCATTTTAACTGTCACTGTTTACAGTATCAAAAACTGGCCTTGGCCCAAATGTAGTCAGAGAGTTAAGGAGACTGTTCCTCAGTCCGAGTCTGCAAGAGCTAGCACTGATCCCTAAAACAAGCCCCGAAGAGGGAAACTGGAGCCCCTAGCCAGGGTGCAGTCAGAAGGGAGCGCGCGGCTCGCAGCGCGCCCGGCCTTCGCCCTGACTTACCATGACCACCGAGGGGTGGGCCGAGGTCGCGGGGAGGAGCTCCCTGTCCAGGTCCTCCGTCCCCTCCGCCAGCCCCTCCACCTCCGTCACCGTCAGCAGCATGGTGGCGTGCTTGGCTTTCATCGTCAGCATCTTGCACTTGGAGTTCAGAGAGGCGATCTGCTCCTGGTAGCCCTTGATTTTCTGAGCCAGCTCCTGGGGAAACATGCCCCCCCACCCCGTGTGTCAGAGCGGCATCCAAAGGAAACACAACTAGTAGCGTTCGTCTTCCTCCAGCGCGGGCCAATGAAATCGCAGAGCTGCGCCAGCCGACAGCAGCGGCCGCGGCCGAGAGGCAGGATGTGGACGTGCGAGCCGCGGAGGAGCCTGTTTGCAGCGCACCCGCAGCCCGACCACCGCGCCGCGGGCCTGCAAGAGCGCTGCATGGCATGCGTCGGACACTCAGTGCCCCGCGGTGGGACAGTCCACGCCCGGGAGGAGTCCGTGTGCAATCGGGGACTTATGTAACGTGAAGCACTCACAACTTTCTTTAAAATGCCTAAAGAATCTGAAACTGCCAGATGGTTCATGCCATGGAAATTAGGTCATGTGATGACTGAAACTACAAAAAATGCAATGCTCAGCTCTCACCATACTTAATGCAGCAAATTGAGCAGTCATCTGTTACGGACCCCGTCACAAAAGTAACTTGCGTATCAATTCCTGTGACCCACGGAGTTGTTTTTTGTAGATAAGCTAAGTATTACATAGGAAATCCTAAATTTTTATGCAGATCGTTCCCGCAATAAAGTTTTGTACATTCACCAAATTCTCCCTCATGGGCTCCACCATGCCTCACATGTTACTGATGTTTCAAACCAGAGCTTTGAACTTGAAGTTCATTTCAAATTCAATGGCTTTTAAATTCATTGATTGTTGAAAATTGTTTAAGAGATAGAGGTGTTAAAGCTTTTACCAAGAGCTTACTGAAAATAGATTCTGGACAGTACGTAGCTCTCTAAAATCCAAAATATTAAGTAAAAATTATCTAAAATGGTAATTTTAAAATATTAAATTTATATTTTACTTAGAAGATGTATACATGTTTAACAAAAATGAAGATGTGTATTCAAAACATGAATCCTAAAAGTACCAAACCATCACTTTTTTCTGTTCCTTTTATATGTGTTTCCTGAAAAGCTGTCATTTAGTGCTTGCAGGTAACACATTTTGTGACAAAAACATTAAATGCCTTTAAAACAATAGTATGTATACACATAAATCACAAGGCATATATATGCACTACGTCTGTATGTATATATGTATGCACATCCTATCATTTTAAACATGTTGACATTCAAACCACAGCTTTCAACTCAGAAGTTCACAAACGAAATAACAAACAGGTTTATGTATAATGTGTGTTTATGTATATAAGTGTACATATGTGTGTATGAGTGTGTGTGTGTATGTATATATGTGTATATACGTGTGTGTCTGTATATATAGGTACACACACACACACACACACACACACACACCCACACACCCCTGCCAGCCAAAACTGACTAAATGGAAGGAAAAACAACCCAGCAAAACTCAGCCAGTAGCCTGTCTTCCTGACTTCTTCTATAGCACAATAATTTTTAAAGCCAAAATTTTAAAAAGTAGAAATCATCACTTCTTTTAGAGCTGCAGGTACTTAATTAAACCTAATAGGGTTTTGTTTTTCTTAAAATAGTGATTAAACAGCTCTTTACTACATCTGGCCTAGTGCCTACTACATGGTTACTCTATTATAATTAGCATGCACATATGGAAAACATCTACCAATTCAGTGGACTCCTTGAATTCTGTTTTCATAGGACAAATCACTAAGCCTTACAATGGCTTGCCCCACAGGGGTAGATTTGAAGAATCTTTGTGAAGTAGCATTAGTTTTAGTCCCTCCCCTTTTCTGCCTATGTGGATGGCTGTGCCCCTTACTGCTGTATCCCGCAAAGCTGTGTGCCCACACTGACAACAGACACCCACCTCCTAACCTAGAGTTCTCAACTTTCTTGTGTATAAAACTCATTTGGGCTGTTCGTTAACAATGAAATTCTGGTCTCCACAAAGGATTTTGATTTACCAAGCATTTTATGCTTATCCCATATGACTCCCTTGGAGAAATAGCTGTTTAGAACTTTCTTCTGTAAGAATAAAACCTGTCTATATCATAAAAATAATTTGGTGGGCTGGTGATTAAATCTACTCAATTAAAATGGAGCCCCTCTGGCCTAAAGTATTCTCTGTTCTCAAGGAGCATATGTATTTTTAATTTTTACTGGATATTTCTGAAAATGACTACAAAGGATGAGTATAAAGAGGCAGGAATTGCAGACACTGTGGCTGTTCTAAGTTCGGGGGCTACCCCTCTCCTGGGCGATCTCCTGCACCCGGGAGACCTTGTATGTAAGGTAAGAAGCAAAGAGCCTGAGTTTTTTTCGATCTCCTATGATCGAAAAGTGGCAGGATAATTTTTTTTTTCAACTTAAAGGCAACACTTAAAAAATTACAGAAAAAATGTGAATTTCTTAGAAATGAATAAATTATCAATTATTTTTAGGAGTGACAGTTATCCTTCTATACAATAGATCCACCTCAAAATTGAAATTTCATTAAAAGCAGACTGAAAATACAGGAAAAAGCAGCCTTCCCCGTTCTTATGTTATCATAAATCAGGCTTTCTCCATTCAGCACTTTCCTTCCTGTGTTTGTTTTATACATACCACGAGTCTCACACAGGACAATGCCATTATTATTATGAAAATGCATTCTAAATCACATGACAAAACTTACAAATATCTACACTCATGTTTAGAACTGGAAAGAGAAAATGGGACAGAATGAGTGGCTCACTGAACAGGACCCTGGGGGACACTCTACAGTTGACTGTGCTCAGCACCAACTCTGGGATGCTGGACAAGTCATTTATTTTCCTGGACCATCATTCTTCTCTTCTGTGCAATAAGGTAGCCCAAATAGTTTCTGCTGCAGGGGAAAAATCATGGAATTTGGAGCCACAGATACTGGCTTAGAATCTGGTTTCTGCCAGTTACTAGATTTGGGAGCTTGGGAAGTCACCTACAAAAATAAGTTTCTGTTTTCTTATCTGTATAATGGAGATGATTTAAAAAAAAAATCCTTACCTCACAGTGATGTTATAAAAGATAATGTAACAACCTTGTAAACTATTTAAAAAACTCAAAAAACTATAGTAATGATAATTATTGTTATTTCAGACAAGATTTTAAAAATATATACTTTCTGTACTATGATATGAAAGTTGTTAGAACAAAATTCTGGATCTTATAAAATGACATTAAAAAATCATTCAATAGTAAATTAATTTAATATATAGCCTAATGTATGAATTGTATAAACAGTGGTTTCAAATATTTGCATAACATATTTTCACTTAACCAATGGCATAAGAGAAATCAATAGTTAACATAAATGACATGTACAGTGTAGAAGTAAATGTAGGTGAGAGGTTTATCAATGTTATTTTGTAAATCATATATAAATGTAAGTTACTGATGCATTGGCCATGTCAAGATATTAAAGAATTGCATTTGGAGAGTAGGTAGTGAGATACTGAATCCTTCAAAGGCAACAACTGAATCTTCTGAGAAACTCATATGATAACTTGGTTTGGAAAAATGGTTTGTTGCTCTTATGACAACAAAGTTAAAATAGAGCAGATGAAGAATAAACTAAGTATCTACCCTTGGCAGATAAGACACACTCTTCCACCCTGTTGCTTACCCCAATTCATGATGCTGTGAGCCAGTCCCCAAGGGAAAGAGTAAATGTGAGCCATACAGGAATTGACAGGTCAGAAGAAATTCATTGGCAGGTATCAATGGGCCAAGACACTCAAGGTCTATGATCCCTGAGACCAAGTCTGCATAAGCAGTATTCAAGTCGAATTTATAATGAAGTTATAAATACAAAAAAGAAGGCATATTTGAAAATGGGGAAGATGCTGACAGACACAATCTGGAAATCAGCAAAACAACATGGACCATACTCTGATATTGGTGGAAGGAACTGAAATAATCTACGTTTGAAAGAGCAAATGATTTTTTGATATGAAGTGTCTCTTCTTTTTAAAGAGGGTGATCAAAGCAGCAAAGCTTTGAGCACTGCTGTTTCTAGCAGGCTCTGAGTACAGAGTGGACTATGTTTTGGTGTAACTGACTGTGAGAATTTTGGGTGCAGGAGACAATTGGTGGCTCCCTGTTGAGATATGTCATCAGCAACATAGAAAGAGGTTTTGGCCTCAAAGGGGAAGACTCGGGCTCTTGGGTCTTGGAGAGGATCAGCAAAAACAGGGCTAAAAATGCAAAGACAGTCAGAGGTGCTCCTCAAGGACTGAACACACCGTGTGTGGGACAGGGCAAACTTTCCTCTGTGATTCACTAGAAACCGAGTACATGTTCTCAGCAAGTGCCTGCATTCCCGTCTTACCTCATGTCGAGAAATCTGGGCCTGCAGCTCCTGGATGTTACTGGTGGCCACAGGTTTGTCCTCAATTTCTCTATGGGCTCCTTCTATGAGCTCCTGGAGGTGCTGCATTTCTTGCTCATACTGTTCATATTGTACCACAGCCTCCTTTGAAGAGAAAACAAAAAAACAAAAACACCTGCATGATTATCTTTCGGTGTCAATAACTATGGGACTCATTCTGTGCGGCCATCTATAGTGTTAACTGGTATTTTCCTGTGTGTCTAGGGAGCAAAGAAATGATGGGGAAAATCCCTGGGTGATTCAAGTCCTCAAGTTTATGCAGAAAGTTCAAAGATTTCTCTCTGAAAGAGTTTGCTAAGATTACTGACCCAATCAGAATGGCTAAGTGGCTAGATCCTCTCTGTTCTCCCCATTCATGTTGTCCTGAAAATGGCCGGGTCTTGGTCAGAACAATGGCATGGTGGGAAGCAGTATGAAAAACATGATTGCTTCATTTTTTTTGGTCTAAGAAATACTAAATATATGTATATATTTAGTATTTATATTACACATATATATATGTAAGGCACTTGTCGAAATGCTGGGTGGAAGACAAAAAAATGAAGTAACCATGACTTCTATCCTCAGGAATTTACTATGCTACAAATTAAGAGATAATCCAAGGAGCAGGGAGAGTGGACCAAGGTGACCATTGGCTACTTAATGAGCACATATGTGTGCAGTTTTTGGGTAAAGCAGGTAAGGTAATAGTTGAAAGGAGAGAAGACGTGGAGAATGTCATTCCTTCCTAGTAAATGATTTTTCTCTTATTAGCTAAAGAGATTAAGAGTTACACTTGGGTGTACTTTTCAGGCAAGAAAATGCATTTGGTGCATCAGTAAGCTGAAATATGAAAAAAAAATTCTGTAACATATACTAGCAGTAAAGGCATTTTACAAGGCTCTAGAGGATTCTCAGATGAATAATAAGAGGTAAAAATGTATGACTGAAGATAAAATTAACCTTTATAAGTTGTTCTTTACTAAAATATATTGCTCAAAGATAGTTTTCACCAAAGGATATTTTTTATAGAGCTTTCCCCAGGCTTTTGTGGGTGATCCAAACGATAGCATTTCATCTCCTTATTTTATGTAACCACAACAATCTGTCAGATTTAACACTCTGGATGTGTTTTGATGGCTGAGCCCACACAACGCTAAGAAAAGAAGCCCATGACTCATTTGCCGTTGCTCTGCTGGCGTGGGGACAGCAAGAGTCCCCAGCTGGGACCTGGGACGGCAGCACATGCCTGCATGATGTTGTACTGCTGGATGGCCGTGTGTTGCAGCCGGCTGGCCTCCTCCTGCAGGTGCAGGGCCGCGTGGCAGAGCGGCAAGCTGGTGACCACATCCTCGGGGATCCGGAGGGCGCTCTGGCAGATCTGCACCGCGTGGACCTTCGGCTTGAGCGACTCCATCTCAGATAACAAATGCTGAAAGTGCGAGTTCACATTTTACATCGTGGAAAGCATGGAAAAAAATGTGTATTTTAATAGCTTATTTCATAAGAGCTGTTTACTAAATAACAGGTCTGTCACATGTCATAAATATTTTCCAAGGAATTTTTCTTTTTTTTTTTTTTTAAGATTTTATTTATTTATTTGTCACAGAGAGAGGGAGAGAGAGCAAGCACATGCAGACAGAATGGCAGGCAGAGGCAGAGGGAGAAGCAGGCTCCCTGCCAAGCAAGGAGCCTGATGTGGGACTCGATCCCAGGACACTGGGATCATGACCTGAGCCGAAGGCAGCTGCTTAACCAACTGAGCCACCCAGGCATCCCTCCAAGGAATTTTTCTTTAATGTATAGAGTACTAAGACTATAACTGATTTAAAAAATCATTTTTCCTCATTATTTTCCCTTTTTTTTTTTTTAAATATAGCTCCTTAACTCATTTCCTCTGAATTATCTTGCTTACCTGTCGATGAGAAAGTTGCTCCTTGAGACTAAGACGTCCGACTTCTGGAGAAGTCAAGGTAGTCTGGGCTTGCTCCAAAGCAACTTGTAAGTTTTTAAGCTCGGTTTCAAATTTTTTCATATCCTACAGAGTATAAGCAATATAATTGTCAGTATAGATGCACCTGAAGTTCAAAGTCATAGAAGAGTAACATCGCAGTCAAGATGGCATTATCAGAGGTGAGTACAATATCCTCACTTATAAAACCGTCATTTTTTTAAAATGATAGACTTTCCAATTAGAATCACTAACATTATTATTATTGTTATTGTTATTATTATTTATTTACCTTGGCAGCATCATGGAGATTCTGCATACGAATTTGGATCATCTGTCGCAGCTCCTCAGACTCCCGTCCCAGTTCTGCCACTTGCTGAGACATTTTTTCTGTGGAGTACACGCTAGCGAGGTACTGTAATTTCTCAATCATTGCTTCCAGATTGCTGTGGATTTCTTCAGATTCTTCTAGCATGCTCTAGAGTGAGTTATCAATAATCATGACAGTGACGGTAGGCAGAGATAGACGCGTAGGTAATCAGTCTGGTGTGGTGTAAGACCGTCAGCCCAGGAGGGAGTGAGACGTTTGCAGAGTTCTCACGCGCACTGCGGAGTGTGTGTCTTACTGTGTTTAACCTTCATACCCCTGTGCCTACTCCCCACCTACTCTTCTCCCCATTTCACAGGAAAAGAAATCAAAGTTTAGGAAATGTCAACCATTAGCTGAGGCCACATGTTATTAAGTGTTGGAGACTAAGGCTCATGCTCTATCTACCACCCCAAGCTGCTCCCTGGTGAGGTCAGGACATAAGTATCCCAGGAGCACCAATGCTCTGACAGGTTGGGCATCTTGTCAGGTTGCTGAGCCTACTTTTGACTCATATTTAAACTCGAGAGATGCCTTTCAGCTCTCCTACTCTAAGTCTAAGATCTGAGATGCTTATTAGTCTAAGAAATGAAAATAACACAAGAGCATTACAAACAAAAACCTTTCAACACTTGCTTTAGTGAGACAAAGGGGGTCGAAGCAAATTGAGATACCAGGAGGAATAAAACACAGCGCTCGTCACTCAGGACGGTATCACCTAGTGGGACCGATGATACAAATGGATTGTTAACCACATAATACACATTCTATGAGGACAGTGAAAGAGAGAAAAGGTTAAAGATGACAGAAATGAGATGTGCTCCTGCTTTCAGGAAGACTGGGAGAAGGGAGAGC
This sequence comes from Enhydra lutris kenyoni, assembly GCF_002288905.1. Taxonomy (NCBI): domain Eukaryota; kingdom Metazoa; phylum Chordata; class Mammalia; order Carnivora; family Mustelidae; genus Enhydra; species Enhydra lutris. Next base: position 14,888,299 of record NW_019154146.1, on the reverse strand, counting down.
ACCGGCAAGGGAACAGAGACGAGTGAGCACAAAATGCGCAGTGACTGGGATATGGGATGTGTGAAGAGAAATGGGAGCTGGGACATTATTCTTAGCAATAAATCTTTATTTTTTAATAATAAAGTATAGTATTTTTCTCCTCATGAGGAAAAAATAAATAATATTAATAAAATAATAATTTTAATAATTATATAATTTTAAACTATGTAATTATATATAATATGTACAATTACATATTATGTATAATTATAATAATAATTTTTAAATAATAAAGTACAGTATTTTTTTCCTCATATGAGGAATGCTCTCTCTCTTTCTATATATATATATATATATATATATATATATATATTAAAGCTTAGAAAATATTGAAAATACAAAGAAGATAAAATATTCCGTAATACGTCAGAGATAATTTTAAATAGGGATAACTGCTGTTACATGTGGGCATATTTTTAGGTAACTGAGATCATAATATATGTATAATTTTCCATCTTTCTTTCCCACCTAGCATCAGAACACGTGCATTCTCCCGGTGTACTGTTTTTGGCTAAACTTGGGCAGCCTGACCTAGGGCAGGTAAGCGAGAGCTCCTCAAGAGTGTCTACGGGCTGAGTTCTCTCCTGAGCATCTGACAGAACCACGGACAGGCGGTGTCACATGTCTCGGAGGCACTCAACCCACCGCCTGCCCAGGTCAAAACACCTGGGAACTGTCCAGGGCTCCCCCCTCTCTTTCATCCACATCCAAGAGTCTCTAGAGTCTAGAACTCTAGCTCAGTAATAGCCCTCGATTCTGTCTTCTCTCAGCCTCCAAAGAGGGACCCTGTCACTCTCTGGCTAGGACTGAAGCCACCTTCCTTGCTCTCTTACCTTCATCGGTCTGTTTTCCACAGTCTGCTAAATCATCTTTCTTAAAATACAAGCCTGAATTTGCCGTTTGCCTCAAGACTATCTGTCAAAGACGTCAGAGTGATTGTAGGTTAAAGCCCAAGTTCTTCTTACAGGACTTTGGATCTTTTTTCTTCTCTAATTTTACCTCTTATGCCTCTCTCTACCAGCTCTCCTCCACACCTCCTCCCTGGAGCGCCCCCGCCACTGCACCAAAGCACCCCTCACTCTTACTATCGGGATTTCAACATGTATTTTTGTCTACAACGCATTTACACGAGTAGGCAGCCTGTCATTCAGGTCTCAGCCCAGAATCACCTTTTCCTAAGACAGCCTCCTTCAGCTTCCCCGAGACCCCGGGCAGTGTGGGTAGAGCACACTCCTGTGGGCTCCCTCAGCACCTTGATCCCTCATCTCCTGTACTTAACACACTCTGTAATGGTCTACCTCCCTTTATCAACTCCCTGGGGCAAGAACAAGGAATATTCTTTGTATTTTAAATTCCCAGCTTTGGAGGTGCCTGGGTGGCTCAGAGGGTTAAGCCTTTGCCTTTGGCTCAGGTCATGATTTCAGGGTCCTGGGATCGAGCCTAGCATTGGGCTCCCTGCTCAGCGGGGAGCCTGCTTCTTCCTCTGCCTGTCTCTCTGCCTACTTGTGATCTCTGTCTGTCAAAATAAATAAATAAAATCTTTAAAAAATAAATAAATTTCTAGCTTTGGAAAGGAATTATTCTATAAATGTTTGTTGAATAAATAAATGAGTACAGGACCTACTTAAAACAAAACAAGACAAAACAAAAACTCCTGATGGTTGTTTTAAAGACTACATTTATACTCTATTATATGTCCAAAATGTCATTCGGAAAAGTGACTTGACATTTTTCTTTAAAATTCCACTATAGGGGTGCCTGGGTGAGTCAGTCAGTGAAGCATCTGACTTTGGCTCAGATCATGATCTCAGGTTCTAGGAACGAGCGCCATGTTGGACTCCCTGCTCAGTGGGGAGCCTGCTTCTCTGTCTCCCTCTGTCTCTCCCCTCTGTTTCTGCTCACTCTCTCTCTCTCTAAAAAATAAATAAATAAAATCTTAAAAAAGAAATTTTACTCTAGTGAGGTGCCTGGGTGGCTTAAGCATCTGACTCCTGGTTTCAGCTCAATTCAAAACCTCAGGGTCATGAGATCAAGCCCTGTGTCAGGCTCCACACTCACTGTGGAGTCCACTTGAGATACTTTTCCCCCTTCTTCTTTCCTCTCCCCTGCCCATCCCCCCCTAACCCACCCACCACTCCCCTACCCCGGCTCACATGCTCTTTCTCTATCTCAAATAAAATCTTAAAAAAATAAGATTCCAGTATAGTTATTAAACCACATATTTTATACATTTTGGATTATGAAGTAGTAACATTTTGATGATCATGATACATTTTGCCAATTGTTTTTCAAAAAGATTTTAACAAGTAATCTTCAGAGTTGAGAGCTCTCACTTCTTTAAATATGAACCTCAAATAACTTTTAAACGCTGTTAATTTGATAGAGTGCTCTCTCTCTCTCTCTTCTAAATTTTTCATTTCTAGATTTCTAATGAGTTTGAATATTTTTTCATTGTTTACAACCAACTGTAACTTAAGTCTTGTCTTGTGTAGTATAAGAAAGATTCCAGAAGAGTATACAAGATTAATAGAGAAGAACAATCATGTACATAGGAAAATTGGTTAGCATCTGTAATAGCATTCCAAGGAGAAAATGGGGGTTTGATCTAGAAACCTGTCCACAGGAATGGAAAAGTGAATGATTTAAAAGATATGAGTATATATAAATCAGAATAAAAGAGAATCTAAAATACCTCAGGATATCCATATAATTAAGTAAAAACCATTATGTATTGTATTGTAAGCTAACTGGGCTATTAGATATTTGTATCTAATTCAAGCTAAAGATAATAAAAGGATGAAATAATTTCCTGGATGATATGACCAGAAGAAAACTTCCAGAAATGAAGTAATGCAGCCACCATGTGATACGGACTCTTTGCTCCTTTCCAGCTGACCCTGCTTCCTCTGGAAAGCCGGACAACTGAGACCAGGCTGAATGCTGAGAGGAGGCACCCACGTGACACCCACTGAGCCTGATATCTGCACATATGTTAAACCATTTGATTCTCCTAATAATTCTGCAATATAAATATCATTTACAGCTCTACCTGATTGATGAGAAAACTGAATTCAGAGAGGCAAAGCAGTTTCCTCCAAATCACACAGCCCTAAAGAGCAGAGTTTGGTTTTCCCATCTGTCTGGGACTGGAGCTTATCATCTTTCCACATACCACATCTCTTCCTGGGGAAGAATTTTCCACCATATCCCCCCAACATGTGATTGTTTCAAAGAAGCCGCAAAAAAAGAGAGACCTAAATAGAACTGATTATTTGGGGTCTCGGAGAAAGAAAAGTCTAGGAGAGATAGAGGATACTATTATTTATACAGTCTAATGAAATCTTATGGGTAACCACTTTCTTCCATGGATGAGTCATTAGGGCTACCTTACTTTTCTTTTTCTCTGGCACCTGCATTAACTCTACATCATGGTCCTTTAAATTTTCTATCAGTCTAGCCAGTTACATCAAATTGCTCTACTAGTTACTCTTTGAAAATGATTTTTTTCCCAAAGGTACCTGATGTAAAATGTATTGTTCTCGAAGCTGATGTGCTGAATTCCATGTAATCTTTCCATGTAGCAACACTTTTGCTTTTTCAATCCACTTCAGAATGAAATCAAGCATTTCACTGTATTCTTCTAAATGGGATGCCGCCTGAAAAATCATTACCATTCACATAGCAATGTCAACTCTGCTTCATGAGCTAGAAATCAGTCTTCTACTTCTCTTTAGATACAGTAATCCTAGGGGATGATTGTTATAACATCCGTAATATCTAAAAGTAACATGAATAATCATTTCCTTGTTGAAAACCTGTCAAGGACTTTCCAGTGACTTTAGGATCAAGTCCAAGTACTTAATACGCTTGAATAACTGTCTTCTAAAATTATTCCCTATTCTCATCTCTTAGTCATCTGTCTAGGACCTCTCTATCCCTTCTGCCATACTCCACCCTCACTGAGTAAGGAGGCTTGGTACTGTAATTCATTAATTGCCAAATTGTGATTTAGTTTGTCCCTGATTATAGAAAAAAACACATAATCAATTTATGAAGGTGAATTTACAGTCAACAATTTATGATGGATGTGTGACCTGAACCTATTCAATGGTAAATGCCAAGAGTATATATATGTGCATTTTTACATATATATCTTATGTCTTACATATATTATATATATATATCTTATGTCTTATGCCTTTAAATATATTTTTATATATAGATATACTTTATATATATATATGTATACATACATATATATATTATTTTAAGATATTTGAATTCACCCCATACTGATTTTGTAAAACATGTTACTGGATGAGTATTCATTTCACAAACTACTTCTCCAGTTGACAAAATATTCATTCCTAAAGTCCATTATATGACCATGTTTGTCAACGTACTGGCAATATGGTTTGATATAAAATAAAGGCAAGCTTACATGTAAATTTTAGGAACACAGGTGTGGTATGAAATGAGCTACCATTAACTACCCTCATCATTGCCATATTATCTTTTGATTAATTTTCAAAAGAAAAAGCGACCACTGAATTTCTGCCTTAGAAGAGTTTGATTCCTGGCCGGGAAGACATACCTGACCGAGCTTGGAGAGCCGGTTCTCAGCCTGCCTAAGGGTCTGCTGATGAAGTTCAATCAGTTTTCCTATCTTCTTAGCCAGCGGTTTACCCAGTTGGCCATTCTGTTCTGAGAATTTCTGTACCGCTGCATCTAGTTCCACTAATTTTAAATTACAGCCATCCAATTCTTCTCCTAGCACCTAAATGGAAATCAACACAAAAGGACATTAAACTACAGAAAGTAAATTTCTCCAGATTTTCCAAGATCAAGGGTGATATTTTAAATGATTTTTGTAAATGCCAACTATTATAAAGAATACTTCAACTCCGATCAGGTCATTTCTCTTTCTCCAGTTAGAAAGGCTGAGTAGGCAGGATGTTTTGTAATCCTGGTGTTTGTTTCCTATGAGGCTGAGAGAGAAGGTTAATGTTTTCCTTCTGCCCCACCCAAAAAGGATTCGTCACTTACCTCAGCAGCAGAGCGAGAACACAGATTTAACCACCAAGACCATTCATTTTGGAATTTTTATACTTATATTCCCAAATCATTATTTGTTCCTTTGACGCTCTTCCCTCTTACACACATGAGTAAGTAGTTATATTAATACACTTCCAAAGTAATGCTCTAAGTAATCTATGTTATGTTTCTAAAATGTCTTACTGCCTGCATTTACTATTTGTTTTTAAGGAAGCTTGCTAATCAAAAAAACTTTTTTTTTCCCCTCTATATCCCCAAGATAAACTAACTCCAAAAAACAGTAAATTCATTCAATAACACCTCTATGTTTCCACTTTTTCCTTACCTTTTGGTCAGTTTTAGCTTGTGCTAAATTATCTGTCTTCGTTCTCAGCTTACTTAGAATAGTTGTGAGATCTTTGGCTATGTTCTGAATTTGACGGCTGAATTCCTGGCTCATGGCTTTGCTCTGTTCAACTTCTCTTACTTTGTCCTGGATCTAAATAATCAATGAGAATAGCAAAATCAACCATGATTTAAAAATTGCGTAACTGCCGCTAAAGACCTCAATCTTCAGATGTTGACAGGAGACACTCGACGTGGTTAACACTACTTTGGCGTTGATGCTCCTTGTCAGACCAGCCACGTGTCGTTGCTAGCTCTCATGGCTTTCCACGCAGCTTTGCCTCCCCCGACCTTTATGCCTCCACTCTTTCTTTGTGCTGCTGTTTCAGCAAAGGAACAAGCAATGCATGTACAGTGATCTATGCACCAAATATTTATAAAATACTCATAAATCGCAGTATGTATACAGCTGAGTTTGAATCCTAGCTTCTCCATTCACCAACTTTGGAATACAAATTCCTTTAACCCTTTTTCTCCACAATATGAAAAACACTGCTAGATCACTGGAAGCATCTGGATTTGTTCCCAAGCATCTTTTTATAAGTTAGCTGTTGGTGATCTCTTAACCCTTTTGCCAACTTCCCAAGTACATCCCTATATCAAAAAAGTGTTAAGCAGAGCCAATAAAAAGAAAAGTTTAAAAAGTACAGTTAACAATTATAAGTTTCAAATAGCTTTGGTTTGATCTGATAACAGTGATATTTTTGCTTATAATAAAATGCTTAAGAGAAAACAATAAAGAAATATTGTCTTTACATAAGTGAGAAGTACCTTAGTATAGAGGAAACATGACTTAAGAATACTTTTCAGGGGAGCCTGGGGGGCTTGGTTGAGTGTCCAACTCTTGGTTTCAGCTCAGGTCATGATCTCAGAGTTGTGAGATGGGGCCCTCACTTGTTCAGCGGGGAGTCTGCTTGAGATTCTCTCTCTCTCTCTCTCTCTCTCCCTGTGTTCCTCCTCCCCTCCCCCTGCTCACACTTGCTCTCTCTCTCTCTCACATAAATAAATAAACTTAAAAAAAAAAGAATACTTCTTTGACCTTCATTATTTTGAGTTGAGTGCCAACATAAGCGGGATGCATGAGAGTAACTCTAACAGAGAAATTTATCCAGAGAAAAAGAAAAATTTTTTAAGATCTGAACTTGCCAAGTCATCCTTCCCAGTAGACCTTCCAATGTCTAAGAAGAAAAACCAAAGAGGCCAATTAAATATTTAAAATAGAAAATAACATTTTAGTTTAGGTCAATATCATGATGTAGTAGCACTGGATTTTGAAGACGTTTTTAAAACACTTTGCACTATACATTGGAGGGTCCAAAAAATGCAGTGCACTTGTGTGAATTTTATAATTGCTACAATGTGACACTATTTTCCGTTTCATGTAGCACTTTAGAATTAATGGTATATATTGTCTTTGTCCCCTATGGACTGTTTTCAACTTAACTGTACTTTAGCATTATGTCACCGGGGAGGTCTTAAAAAGCTATTATGATTCCTTACAGATGCTACTAAAGCTATTTTCACTATATGAAAGCATGTTCTCTTTTTGGGACCTAAGATAGAACTCTCCCTCTGATCTCAGTGCTAATACTGATTATGCAACACTTTGTTTAAAAAAAAAGATTTATTTTAAATTTATAGACATGAATTGGCTCATATGTCACTTCCTTCTTTGGTCATTTGAAAGCTAGGTTTTACTTGAAGGGCCTTCCTCTAGAAATCTTATAGGACCCACCAATGTGCATTTTGGATAATAACTTCTTCCCTGGCTTTACCTCCTTTTTTTTTTTTTTTTTTTAACTTTGATTTTCCTTCTTTTTTCAAATATCTTCACCTACTTAACTCATATTTTGCTGAACTGAAATAAGAGCTAGAAGAGTACCTGGCAGGTCCTGAGACTCAAACCATTTTTCTTGAATACATGAAATATAGCTATAAAAAATTTTTAAGACATTTATTTTAGAGAAAGTCTAAGTAGATAAGTTACTTTTTAATTGTATGACATTACTGTTCATATCTGCGATCATCTGATATATTTTTTGCCAACAAATAAGACCTCTAATATAATATTATTGTTTTATACTGATGTGTTTTTAACTGTTTTCATGAAGACATGACTGTGAAAATCAAGAACCCTCATACAAGAGCCTTGAGCCTCTGAAAGAATGGAAAGGCATACTTTGTGCCCCTCGGTTTACCTGATCATAGATAGTTCCTAATTCCAGTGCCACCTCGGCTAACTGGAGGGACAGTTCAGAAGGTAAGATGGAGTAGAGACCTAGGTACTTATTCTTCTGCTCTTCAGTCATTTTCTCAATGTTCTGTCGGTGATTTGTGGCTTCTGTTAGGAGAATCTAAAAAAAAAAAGATAAAAAATTAGAAACTTCCGGGAACCTGATAAGGAAATTCATTTTTATGGGTGCAGAGACAAGACTATGTATCGTTCATCAATATATGAGTTTGGATTTAGAGAAATATCTTTACAAAAAACAAACTCAAGCCTTTCTTTAGTCTCTGGGGAGAAGCAGGTCCCTTTATACAGGACAAAAGAAAGTACCTTGAAATAATAATAAAGTTGTTTTGTATAATAAAATAATAATACATAAATAATAATATAATATATAATATATAAAGTAATAATATATAATATAAAATAATAATATAAAAATATATAAAATAACAATAAAATAATAATATAAAATATTTAAATATAAATATAATAATAATATAAAAAATATATAATAAATATAAAAAGATATATAAAATATAAAATATTTTAATATTAATAAAATATATACTATAATAATAAAATATTTCAATAACATAATAATATAAAATATTAATATAAATAAATAATAATATAATATATAATATAAATATATAATAAAATAACATAAAATAATAATATAAAAATATATAGTAAATATAAAATAAATATAAAATTAAAATATATATTTATATATAATATAATATAAAATAATAAAATCCTTTTATATATTGCATTTCTGAAAAATTTTCATTCAATACTCACTGAAAATAAACAAACATATCTCGTTAAAATCAAGATAACATTTTTAAATGATGGGTATAGGGAATTAGGAGAGTGTGGTACCTGAAGTTCTTCAAGCTGAGCCTCTATTTCTATGGTTGGATTCCCCAAATATTCGTTTGTTTCCTGAATCCAGGATTTCACCACGTTGATCTGAGTCTCCACAACATCTCGCTCCTCGAGCTCCTGCTTTACCGCCTTCCCGTGACGCTTCACCTTGTCCTGTATGCTTCAGAAGCAGCAACGGGAGAAACCAGAAGAGGATTTGAAATGAAAGGAAGTCCCTACCCATGACATCCTCTTATCAAAAACATACATGAGGAGAGTAAAGCCTCCTATCTTTTTTCTGGAAGTAAAGATGCTTCCCAGTGAGAGAATGTTCAGTAACACTTAGGCCAAGCACAGCAGAAGAATGTGAAGTTAATGACTGATCCCCAGAAAACTGAGAGTTCACACACTCTGAAGCCGTAAATTACAATGAATTCTCCTCTCTTAAGTAACTGGAGATCATTTGCTTATTCACTTCTTCTTTGGAAATTGACTCAAATGGCGCAGAATCATCAGCATTTAAAGGTAATGTGTAATTGGAATATTTGTGGCTATTAGAGGTCAGTCTCTAAACAAAGTATAAAGTTTTGGAAATCTGGCAATTAAGAATGTTCAACATCCAGATTGTAAGTTTTTATTGGAATTGGCAAAGGTTTGGTAAAAGAGTGTAAGTAAGTGAAGTCAGATTATCCTGAATTTGTTTATAGGTACAAGTGGTAAGTACAGGCTATGCATGAGTACTATTAGTTAATACAGGATAAAATTATCTACCGACATTTTTCCCTCTGGCTCAGTAAGTGAACCGGGCTGGTTATACATCGTTAAGATTACCATTCTCTTTCAGCTAAGTTCACTATCAGGAAATAGCTATTATTTATCTGGACTTTGATATTACCCTTGCTCTGATCTCCCCATCCTCCAGTTTCACCTATGAGTTCTCAAACTTCATCAAAACGAAGTTCTCAATAGCTCTCACATGTTTACCTTTCAAGCTTCATTTCTCAGGAATCGCCCTGTCACCCAACAGCTCCTTGAAAGCGACAGGATCACATCCAAGCTCTCTTACACTCTACTCCCCTCTTGGCTAAACTCTCCTTCCCTCTTCACAGCCTAGCTCAGTCCTGCCTACTCTTCAGCATAAGTGCCCGTCCTGAAGGGAAGCCTTCCTTGATTCCTCTCCTAGTGTAGCTGCCTCTGCTGCCTATTCCCTTACCGCCATGCTCTGCCAAAATGCTTCCGTAGCTGTCAGTCTCTGCTGCTTGAATGCAAACCTCATGAAGGTAGAGACTGAATCTGTGTGGCTCGTTACTGTATTCCTAAATACTACCGGTATGTATTTGCCAGATCAATACTTGAAGAGTTAAGAAAAATGAAAAGTAGGGATGAAGGGAACAGTTCCCCACATTTTTAAGACGGCAGGATGGGAGCCTCCCCAGACTCTACTACAATGCTTATCCCTTTGGGCCATGGCCAAGGTTAGTAACAGAGAATGAAAGCAAGTGTATGCTTACTTCAGGCACCGATCTTGCATGGCCGTGATTTCCTGGAAGATGGACGGCTCTCCTCGGGGGGACGGCGTGGCTCCGTCCTGGAGCATGCTCAGTGCTTGCTGCCGCAGGAGGCCCAAGGCCAAGTGCTGCTGTTCCAGCTCCAGAACGAGCGTGTCATGATGGTCAAGAAGAGTGAAGAGCTCTGCTTTGGAGGCTTTCTCTGCTGAACTGTCCGGGAATTTACCTTGCAGCTGATCAATCATTTCACTGGCTTTTGTAACCTGATGACAAATGTATATACTATGAAGTTCAAAAATAAACTGAAAAGAGAGCAATTCCAATAAATGCCATATTTGACATTAAGGCATTGAAGCACGTTAAAGTTGATGGCATGAACTCTAAATTTCAGGGACTAGACATGAACTATCTCCTTAACATGAAAGGAGAGATCTTTGCGTTTTAAGACTTAATCTCAAAATAATGGGGCAATTGCAGATGGCATAGCATAGAAAAGGTTGTTTTTTTTTTTTTTTAAACTAAAAAGATAAAAGAAAAACTCTTTCCAAAATTTATGTTAACATGAATGTGTGCCTTTTAGTCATTAAGGAAGTTATGGTTTAAAACACTGAAGCCTACTTAAAACAGAAAAGGAATTAAATATAGGATTTTGGGGGCACCTGGGTGGCTCAGTGGGTTAAGCCTCTGCCTTCAGCTCAGGTCATGATCCCAGGGTCCTGGGATTGAGCCCTACATCAGGCTCTCTGCTCAGCAGGGAGCCTGCTTCTCCCTTTCTATCTGCCTACTTCTGCCTACTTGTGATTTCTCTCTCTGTCAAATAAATAAATAATATTTTTAAAAAATGGGATTTTGGAAATGAGTTAAATTCCCACTCATTTTCATGGCAAACAAAGTATTAAAAAAATTTTTTTTAAAGATTTTATTTATTTATTTGACAGACAGAGATCACAAGTAGGCAGAGAGGCAGGCAGAGAGAGAGGAGAGAGGAGGAAGCAGGCTCCCTGCTGAGCAGAGAGCCAGATGCGGGGCTCGATCCCAGGACACTGGGATCACGACCTGAACTGAAGGCAGAGGCTTTAACCCACTGAGCCACCCAGGTGCCCCTTAAAAAATTTTTTAAAAAAGAAAGTATTTTATACTTTTTCAAGGCCAAGTAAGAAATTAAAAAAAAAAAAAGATTTATTTGTTTATTGGAGAAAGAGTGTGTGAGAGTGGAGGAAGGAGCAGAGGGAGAGGATCTCAAACAGACTCCCCACTGAGTGGGGGAGCCCCACTGGGAGCTCAGTCTCAGGACCCATGAGATCATGACCTCAGCCAAAACCAAGAGTCAGGTGCTTAACTGACTAAGCCACCCAGCAGCCCTATTTTTCTTTAAGACTTATTTATTTATTTGGGGAGGGGGGTAAGATGATTTCATGAAGAGCATAGCAAATGGGGCAAAGTGGGCTTGGATTCCTTTCAAAATTTAATTGCTTGGTTTTCTCATTAAAATAATCAGACCCTGAGGAGACTCGGTGGCTCAGTCCATTAAGTGTCTGACTCTTGATTTTGGCTCAGGTCATGATCTCAGTGTTGTGGGATTGAGCCCCAGGCTCTGTGCTCAGTGGGGAGTCTCTCCTTTTCCCTCTGTCCTTCCCTCTGTTCTCATTCTCTCTCTTTCTCTCTCTCTCTAAAAATAAATAAATCTTAAAAAAAATGAATCTTAAAAAAAATAGTCAGACCCTGATTTGGGATTAAATTGCACATTGCATTTCATAATTTGGCTTTCATGTCACTGAAATAGAGACTTAAAAAAAGGAAGGCTTGTTGCTTTACAGGAAGCCAATTTCTAAAAGGGAACAAAAAGTGCTTTTCAAAATACATTGTTTTCAGCAAGGAAACAGTTCTTTGAGCCCATCACTCGTGGAAATTACCTTAGTGTTAAAGCTCTTCCACTCCTCTACAGCATCTTCCAGTATCTTCTCCTGGTCCTGAGCCACCGCACGGAGACGTGTCCAGCGCTGCCAGACGGTAGTCATTGACCTGCTTATGGCTGCTTTGCTTGCGTCATTTCCAGTTTTTTCCAGTTGTGAAGTTTTATCCTCAAGGGCCACAACTTTCTCGTGGAAAGAGTTAACTAGTGACACTAAAGACTGAGATAGAAAGAGGACAAAAAAGGTTATGAGGAGAGACTGATTTTTCAAAAGTACTATGGATTTCAATAAAGCCCAAAATAACCTGCAAAAAGAAATGTTCCTACAGATTTTTATTTTCCTCTGGTAACTCTTACTTTTACACTTAATTTTTAATTGACTTGGGCTTGAATCTTTAAAGGAGATAAGGTAAATTTATGTCTTTACTGAAAATTTATTTATTAAAATATTTTATTTATTAAAAAGATATGTTTATTTGTGAGATAACGTTTTCCCAATTTCAAAGGGCAGAAAGTATAAGTGCACTGAATTTGATATTTAAATATGTTACATTCTACCATATATTGCTGTGATATATGAGTGAGACTCAGTTATTAGTATCTGAATATTATTTGAATTTATTGAAGTTATTACCAGAACACTTTTACTGAAATTTATTAAGTGTCATATCTTATCAGAAGCAAATTTCTCTGGTCTTTTTGTGAAACTAGCTGTGCATTTCAACAGGAATCCTAAAAAGGTGACAGCATTTAATTAAGTTCACACTACTGCGAAATGTGACTACATGTATCCGTTTCACATTTAATATCCTTTTCGTATTTAAATGCATCCAGGTGTGGGATGCCTGGTCGGCTCAGTTGGTTAAGTATCTGCCTTCAGCTTAGCTCATGATCTTAGGGTCCTGGGATCGAGTCCCGAATCGGGCGCCTTGCTCAGCAGAGAGCCTGCTTCTCTTTCTGCCTCTGCCTGCCTCTCTGCCTACTTGTGCGCGCGCTCTCTCTCTGACAAATAAATAAATAAAATCTTAAAAAATAAATAAATAAAATAAAAAATAAACGCATCCAGGTGGAAATGAAGACTTACTAACCTGTCTGGAACTCTCAGATGACAAAGACCCATTACAATTACAATGAAAGTATATTTAAAACAACAACCAAAAACTAACCTTGTGTTCTGACAATTTTCCTTCTGCTTCATGACTGGAAGAAGTCTTCGATAAAGAAAACTCAGACAATTTCTTTTCTGCATCATTCATCAGTTCGATAACCTCTTCCCTTGCTTTTTGATAATCCTGCCACTGGGCTGAACATCTTGAAAAAGTCAAATAAAAGCCAATAAGCAACACAAAATCACACATTTCTGTGCAGAGCTCTGATGTCAATATGACTAACGATACTTAAGAGAGAAGAATGAATTCATGTGCTAATGTACATCATTGGCATATTCCTCTTTTCCATGTGAAAATTCATTTCCCTGAAATAGAAAAACTAAAACAACTCTAATACCTCTGCAAGAGATCTAACTGCACATGCGAGTCCCGTATTATCCTCCGGCTCTTCTCTTCCAGGGAAGCCATTTTCTGTGCTAGGTCCTCCTTTCCAGTTGGCTTGATGAGTGGGTCCAAGCTGGCTACCAGGCCTTGGAGCTCCTCCAGATGGCTGTGGAACTGATCTTCTGTGCTAAAAAATTCCATGTGGCTTTTGAGATTCTCCTCTGCACTCTCCACATCTAGGCCATTGCCTGCTAGTTGTAGCATTTCGTGAGCATCCTCAAGCCAGTCGTTAGCTGCTTGAGATACCTGATAATACCTTTGACATTGACTATATATTTGAGTTAAGACAGCCTGAAAAACAGTAATTGCAAACACAATCAACTCTTAATTGCAATGTATTTACTAGAAATAGTATAATTTTTTTTCCGCTTCTTTTCCAGTCCTCAGTCATGTGGATATATGTGTATAAGGGAACTGATAAGTCGGTGGAATTTTTTGAGGCACAATTCACCATTATCTTTTATTTTTCCTTCTGCTATTCTTGTTATGATTTTATTATGGCGTTAAAATAAATAAACCTATACAGAAATAGAAACAGAATAGAAATCTTTTGGTGGGATCTTCACTATTTCTGAAGCTTTGCTCTCTCCCTTTTAAAAATAAATATATAATGCTTTGCAAATAGGAGAGGCTGAATATTTACCAACGTGAAATAATGTCTCAGTGGGTTGGAGTATAACGCCAGTGGGAATGCAAACTGGCATAGCCACCATGGAAAGCAGGATGGAAGTTCCTAAAGAAATTAAAAATAGAACCACCATAGAATATAGCAATCCCACTTCTGGGTATTAGTCCAAAGGATAAATGAAATCATTATTTTGAAAGGATATCTGTACTCCCATGGTTATAGCAGCATTTTTCACTAGCCAACGTATGAAAACAACCTAAGCGTTTATCCACAGTTGAATGGTTAAAGAAAATACAGTCTACAAAAATAAACTCAGAATGGATTAGAGACCTAAATGTGAGACCAAAACCATTAAGTCCTAGAAAAAAACATAGGCAGTAATTTCTTTGACATTGGCCTTAGCAACATTTTTCTAGATATGTCTCCTCAGGCAAAGGTCACAAAACCAAAAATGAACTATTGGAACAGCACCAGCATGAAAATCTTTTGCAGAACAAAGGAAACCATCAACAAAAAGGTAACCTACTGAATGGAAGATAGTCACAAATGATATATCCAATTAGGGGTTAATATCCAAAATACATAAAAAAAATATATAACTCAATACCAGAAACCCCACAAACAATCCACTTAAAATGGGCAGAGGATCTGAATAGACATTTTCCCCAAAAAACACAGAGAGATGGCAAAAAGACACATGAAAGGATGCTCAACATCACTCATCACCAGGGCAATAGAAATCAAAACCACAAGGAGCCATCACCTTACACCTGTCAGAATGGAGAGCATCAAAAAGACAGGAAATAAGACAAGTGTTGGTGAGGATGCAGAGAAAAAGGAACCCTCATGCCTGCTGGTGAGAATGTAAACTGGTGCCACTGTGGAAAATGGTATGGAGGTTCCTCAAAAAGTTTAAAAATAGAAATACCAAATGATCCAGGATCTCTACTACTGGATATTTACCCAGAGAAATGAAAACGCTAATTCAAAAGATATATGCACTCCTATGTTTCTAGCAGCATTATTTACAATAGCCAAGATATGGAAGCAACCCAAGTGTCCATCGAAAGATGAATGGATAAGGAAGCTGTGGTATATATACACAATGGAATACTACTCAGCCATAAAAACGAAGGAGATCTTGCCATTTGTGACAAGCGGGATGGACCCAGAGGTTATTATGCTGGGTGAAATCAGTCCAACAAAGGCAAATACCATATAATTTCACTTATACATGTGGGATATAAAAACAAAACAGACGAGCAAACAAAAAGCAGAAACAGACCCCAGAGCACAGAGAAAAATTGATAGTTGCCAGAGGCAAGGTGGGTGGCGGGATGGGTAAATGAATGAAGGGGAGTAGGAGGTCCGAACTTCGAGTTATGGAATGAATAAGTCAGGGGGATGAAAGGTACAGCTTGTGGAATACAGTCGGTGGTACTATAATAGTGTTGTATGTTGACAGATGGTAGCTACACTTATGGTGAGCATAGCATGACGTAGAGTGTCGTCAAATCACTTCGTCACACACCTGAAACTAATGTGATGTATATCAACAATACTTCAATTAAAAAAAAGAAAAGAAACTACTGTAAATATGAATACTGTTCAGCCTTAATAAAGAAGTAAGTCCTGTCATTTGAGGAAACGTGAATGAACCCGGAGGATATGACAGAGAGATCACAAGTAGGCAGAGAGGCAGGCAGAGAGAGAGGAGGAAGCAGGCTCCCTGCTGAGCAGAGAGCCCAATGCGGAACTCGATCCCAGGACCCTGAGATCATGACCTGAGCCGAAGGCAGAGGCTTAACCCACTAAGCCACCCAGGTGCCCCAAACCTGGAGGATATGATGCTAAGTAAAATAAGCCAGAGAGAGACAAATACCACATGGTCTCACTTACATATGGAATCTAATGAAAAAAAAAAAAGTGAAATCACAGAAACTAAGCAGACTAGTGGTTGCTGGGGGGGTGGGGGAGGTTGGTATAATGGTACAAATTTTTAGTTTTAAGTTGAATAAAGTCTGAGGATCTAATGTGCAACATGATGACTATTGTTAATAACACTGTATTGTATAATTGAAATTTGCTAAGACATGAGAAATTAAATGTTCTCACCAAAACAAAAAATGTGAAGTGATGGGTGTATTAATTCACTCAATGGGAGAAATCCTTTCACAGTGTTTACATATATCAAACCATTACATTGTATGCTTTAAATATCTTAGAATTTTGTTTGTCAGTTAACCCTCAATAAAGATGGGGGTGGGAGGTAGGAAGTATAACAACCCCAAACTTCTGAACTGGCATTCACCAGAGTAAATAGCAATTTCTGGAAGTGAACTAGCAGTCCCTAAGTCTTGAACAGAGACTAAAACAGAAAAGTTTAAGAATGGAAAGATGACCCCATAAAGTAAAATCCATTCAAATCCAGAAGGAAAGGGAAGAGTGTAACTGGGCAGCAGGGACTGGACAAGACAAGCCATCACTGTGCGAGCACGTGTAGAAAGTACAGGCAAGACTGGCACTTAATAAGGAAAGAATATGGGTGGCCAGGTGCAGAATCAGCAGTAGAGATGAGTGACGCCCCGGGAACCACAACCTTCAGTCACTGGGGCCAAGACAATCAATAAGACCATCAATCACAAGATGCCAGAAGTAGGGACACCTTAACAGATGCAAGATTTTGGTTCCAAAATAAAAAAAATCAAAAGAAACAAGCTAACAGGACAGATGTTTCTCCGGAATGACAGTTCCAGGTAACTTCTGTCCTGATTCTTCACTCTAGGGTAAATACTTGATGGTTACAGGGAAATTAAAAAAAAAAACAAAAAACAAAAACAACAACAAAAAAACTTTTAACAGTGACCTTGAATCAACCGGCAAATGTAAAAGTATACTAAATAGACTATAGTCTGAGAAGTCAGAACTTTAGCTATGAGGTTTCCCAAGATTTTTCCCAAATGTTAAGACTAAAAAAAGATTTATTATTTGGTGTTAACCTTAATCTCTGTGGAAAATAAGATTAAATCATAGCTAGGATTCATCAGGCGCTACTTCTATCTCCATCAGGCCCTACACTGAGAACACAAATCTGAGAAGGAAATATTACTATCTTTCCTCCATAGAGCAGAAGCGGAGATTTAAAGGAGGAAAGTCATTTGCCCCAGATCAAATAACTGAGATTAAAACCCCCGTGTGCCTTACTCCAAAGCTTTAGCTGTGATGTTATCCTTAGGATAACTCTCACTTAAATGGCTGGTTGAAATCCCATAGAACCGGGGACGGAGGAGAGATGTGGAAAAAAAGAGCCCAAAGGATAAGTAAGTGAACCCCTGGACACTATTATATCTCTTATTTTTGAACACGCAGAACTCGCAAGCCTCAGAACAGGCTGCGATTAGGTCGTCAAACTGGGAAGTTCTCCCCAGGTCAAGGCATGAACGAATCTTACAGTCTTGCTTCTGCCATGCTGCGGGGGAGCAAGAGAAGAGGAGGAGAGGACAAAGAGGAGGGGCAACTGATGAGAGTTCCCACGGGAAATGTGGCTCAGCATCAGGTCAGGACAGCATCCTGTCCACAAGGCCTCCTTTACAGGCTCTTCCTCCAGAGCTAATCTAAGAAATGCCAGGCTTCACTTGGTTTAAAAAGGGTACCACTAATTATACATCGCTAATTAATCAATTTTAGTATTAATGTATTCATGTGGGGTATTGACTATATT
This sequence comes from Enhydra lutris kenyoni, assembly GCF_002288905.1. NCBI lineage: Eukaryota > Metazoa > Chordata > Mammalia > Carnivora > Mustelidae > Enhydra > Enhydra lutris. The sequence continues at coordinate 14,870,402 of NW_019154146.1, read as the reverse complement.
AGTGCTATCATGTATTATCTCTCCTGAAGGTGGGAGAGAACTGAGGTATTACTGTGTTCCAACTAAGGAAAAATCAAAATGTGGACTGTATGAGATTAATGCCATACATCATGCAATAAAGATACTAAAGATGATTCCATGTAGCATCAAAAAAGAAACATAGGGGGGTGCCTGGGTGGCTCAGTGGGTTAAAGCCTCTGCCTTCAGCTCAGGTCATGATCCCAGGGTCCTGGGATCGAGCCCCGCATCGGGCTTTCTGCTCATCAGGGGGCCTGCTTCCTCCTCTCTCTCTGCCTGCCTCTCTGCCTACTTGGGATCTCTGTCTGTCAAATAAATAAATAAAATCTTAAAAAAAAAAGAAAGAAATATAGGGGCACCTGAGTGGCTCAAGGTTCAATTTTTGCTTTCCACTCAGGTCATGATCCCAGAGTTGTGAGATTGAGCCCTGCATCAGGATCTGCGCTGGGCGTGGAATCTGCTTGAGATTCTCTCCCTCCCTCCCCTGCTGCAACTCCTCCCTCCCTATCTCCTCTCTCTCTTTCTAAAAAAAAAAAAAAAAAAAAAAGAAAAGAAAAAAAAAAAAAAAAAAAAAAAAAGAAAAAGCAAAAGCAAAAATATATACTGAATGAAGCAACTGTAACCAAAAAGAAAACCTAAGGAATTTCTCACAACTGTTTACAAATATGCAGAGTGGAAAAAAGAAAAGAGAAGCCCTAGCGTACTGACCTGTCTGGTGCGTAAAGCTTCCTGAACGTCTCCATCTAGCTCTGAGAGCTCAGCAAGGGTGTGCTGTAAATCGGCAGAAATCAGCTCTTTGGCTTTCGTGAATTTCTCCTTCTCCTTGTTACTCAGGGCATTCAGTATTCTCAGGCTGGACTGTACCTCCTCCTGATGAATCTGGATCTTTCTGATCTCCTCTTGGATGTCCTGCAGGCGCAGGTCCAGGCACACCGGCCCACGTAGCTCTGCCTTCACGCTCCTCAGCCAGTCCAGGGAGCGGCTCAGCTCCGTCTGGAAGTCTATGCTCTGCACCATGCGGCTCTCACACTCTGTCACCGTTGCACCGATGGCAGAAGTCAACCGTTTCAACTCCTCTTGCCAGGACTGGATCTGCTGCTTGGCTTTCTCATGAGCCACGGGATCAAGGTGTGGGACCAGATCTTCAAGATGCACGGTCACTCGTTTTAGGACAATTCCCAGATCCTGAAGATTTCCTGCCAGGGAGTGGTACTTTTTGAGCTTCTCCTCTGCAGGAAGGGTCTCCTCGTTCACTCTTGACTGCTCCGTTTTCACAGCCTCTAGTTGTTTTTCTAGCTGGTGGCACATATTTTCATGCTCTTGGTAAGCACTGGTGGTATCTTCCAGGAAGCTGACCCTTTGCTCTGTTTGTCGCTTCAGCCTGTGGTACAAGGTGACAAGATGCAGCATCTTGTCTGGCTGCCAAGGCTGACCTGTGCTTCTAAAACTTTCTTTCTTCTGGTTCAGTTCATCCACAGCTTCCCCGAGGCCTGCCACCTCTCCCAGAAGGGCTCTGTAACTGTCCTGAAGAGACAGAGCCTCTTCGGCCCTCAGGTCTGTGGGGACTTTGCTCATCTTTAAGAACTGGTCTTCAAGTTCGCTCAGAGACTGGGTCATCAACTCGATCAAGGAGCCGTACTCTTTCCGAGCAAGAATTGCTTCTTGGACTTTATAGAACTTGTCTTTAGCCAAGGCGACAACTACATTAAATTGCAGGGGCAGAGCATTTAGCTTTTCATTGAGGTAGGAATGATCGACTTCATTCAGCGATGGCAACATGGCCTGCCCAGTTCTCTGTAGGGTAAGCAGGAGAGTCTCATACTCTGGAGACTGTTCAAGAATGTGTTGGTATTTGGCCAGCTGTGTATGAAGCTCAGGACTCTCATTCATTAGGTTGATTTCAGGAAACGTGACAATATCTGCTTGTTTTAGCCAGTGACAAGCCTTATCAAAATCTTCCTTAAAATGCTTCCTAGAAACTAAATTTTTCTCTAATTCTTGAAGCCGATGGCTACACTTTTGTAAGACAGTGTCGTAGATGCTCTGCAACTCCTGAAGCTTACCGAGTACTTCACTCTTTTCCTGCTCTGGGGCTCCTTTCATTAATTCACGACCCTGAGCCCAAAGTCCGGTGACTTCGTTCTGGTAAGTCTTGAGGCTGGCTTGCGCGCTCTTACAGGTCTTAACTTGTTTGCTCACATCGTCGGGTAACAAGCAGATGTGCTCACGGAACATTATCTTTCGCTCATGTTGCTGAATTTGGCTGGTCGCCTGGAATACCGCCATGAGGAACTGGGTTTTTTCGGACAAGGCCTTGTTTAAGTACTTTCGTCGCTGGCCCACTAAGTCACTGAGACAATTCACGTGTCTCTGTGCCTCAGAGAGTGCCTTCTGGATTATCTGCCGCTCATTTAGGCCAAGATCGGCCATCACCCTGTCAGCGTCCTTTATGAGCGATTTCAGGAGCATCTGTTTGGCCTCAAGTTCACTGCAAATGCTGAGGTGATCCATGAGGAGGTGCTGAGCCGTATCTGGTGGGGGGCTCTGCTTCAGGGCCTCCACAATGTTGGGCTGTTGTTCTTCTGCCCACTCCATCAGCTCCTGAAACCTGGACCGCACCACATTTAACTCCTCCAGGTTGGTGACTGACACTTGGATTTTCCTTTTCACAAGGTCCTCGAGCTGAAACCAACGTTGTTCAAGGTGACTGGTCTGCTCTTTGACTAATTCTTTGTCATCTAAGTTCAGGTGTTCTATCATTTTTTGCTTTTGATCTTTCAGAACCTCGATAGCCTGCTTTCTTTCCTGCAGTGCTAGGGCTAACTTTTTCAAAGCTTCTAGATGGACAGCTGTACTCTCTGCATCGGATCTATAAATATATCGAAAGATATAAAAATAAATTAGCTTTAGTTAATATCTATGTCTGTTCATGCCCTGTTAAAATTATACTTCAACATTTTCTCAAAGTGGATGCTCTCAGCTTTCGGTAGCTTAATTCATGGTTTACTGAAGAGGTTCTGTGATCATTATGGACCCATATATTTCTGTATCGAAGCTGAACCAAAATAAGATGCCTTGATACTTCTCTGTGCTTTTTCTTCTGGCTAATGCTGCCCTCCCATCAGATCTGAGATGAACGTCTAGCCTCCTCCTCTGGCTCTTATCAACTGAGCACAGCCTGTGTATTAACAACATACTCGGCTGGTTCGTATAAACACTAAATTTTGACAAGCACTGATCTACTGCATTCTTAAAGAAATTCTTAAGTTATTTGTGAGCTATGCGCTCTCCTATGAGAGGAAGTTCCAATAAACAATAGAGCACTAGTTTATCTGTGAGATATAGCTGATGATTTTAACAACCAGTCATCTGTATACTGAGATATTTTTTTGCGTATCATCAGAAATCTTTAAAAGTAAGTGTAAAATGCAAAGAATTCTTAACCCTTTGACTATAAAACACACATGAGAAAAAGGAATCCTATAAGTCTCTTTTAATTACAAAATGATCAGTTCTGAAGTATGAGGAACAGGCTTGGGAGGTAGTGTGATGAGATCTGTTTAAGCCTTATTCTTGGGTGTCTGTGGACCAACCGGATGGAGGTCCCTCCTGTAAACCCAAAATACAGGTTTTTGCTGGTATTGACTGGATTTATTCCAAAGACTAATAGAATGCTGAGCAACAAAGAAAAGGAAACAAATCAGAAACTAGAGCACCTCCTTTCAAAAACACCACTATTGTTTAATTACATCTAGAATAGTATTTTCAGTTTTAATTTTTATAAATTGGTAAATCTAGGCAGAAGAAGTATAGATTTTAACAATTATAGTGACCAGAGATATAGAAAAGATTTCCATATAATGACCCAGTATATGTGGTGGAGAAGAAATCCTTTCCAAACAACAAGCTGAGGGGTTCAATTACCACAAAATCACAAATGACGCACATTAATTGAATTTGGATTGTTCATTAATTTCTAGAATTCCACAAGTACAAGACAATTTGACTGAATTATATAGAATATACTACATTACAGAATTGCCAAGAAACCTATAGTATACACAGACTCGAGAAGGATTCATTTCATGAGTTGATTAGATGATAGTCTTATAACTGATAATTAAACAAAACTAGAAATACTGTTGGGATATTCTTTGAGGTTACAGTGTAACAGTCTTTGGAATATCCCTTAAGGTCATAGGGGAAAACGGTGCTGTTTTCAAACATTTTCCTTCTACTCACTGGTTAATAGTGAGCAAAAGAACCCATGACTCTGTATCCGTATGACATTAGATTCTTAATAATGTTTTATCAGTATTTGTCATGATAGACAGTAAGATGCTTAAAATGTATGACATTTTTGGTTTTTACAAAAATGAGGAAATTTCTGGCTTAGCATTTTGGGAGCCACTGGAGAATTGCTGTTACCTGGCTAAGTTATCCCATTCTGTAGTAAATTTTTCTAAGAACACTTCAACAACATTCATACAGTCATGGTAATCTCTCGTTCTCTGAAGATCCTCTTCCCTTTGCAAGCACAGATTGTTCGACTGATGACACAGATCTAACCACTGGTCATTTAAGTGACTTATTTCCTTGTGTTCAGGAGACTCCTGATTCTTGGTTAACTTATTCACCCTTTCTGTAATAGCGGTCACGGATGCCTGTTTGCACTGTAGCTTCTTAACAAAATCCTGAAGGAAAACAACAACAACAACATAAATGATGTGTAATAACCACCCCTCCATCCAATAAATACAGACATAGACATAATACTTCCAAACACTTCAAGTATCTGAAGACTGTATAATGAATGGGTCATGAGGGACAAAGAGAAAGTCTAAAAATCATACCTCTTTATGAATACATATTTTCAGGCATCTAAGAATCAAAGGGTAACTATGATATTTTCCTTTACTTCCTATACTTTGAAAAGTATAAAGAAAACTGATAAATGTGAAACAATACTATAGTCATTAAGAAAAAAAAAGGTAGAAAAAAACATATTGCCCTAGTTTTCTAAAAATGTTTAAAGTTTATTTCTCTTTTGAGAAAAAAAATCTAATTTATCTCTATTCTTTTTTCTGGATATGTGAACTATATTCCAGTAGAAAATATACTGGCTCACTATCACGGCAAAAACAAATCTCGAAGTTTGTTAGATATCTGGTACAACTTCCAATCAAGTTAATATAATTTAAATAATTTTCTATTACATTTAAGCTGTGTGTAAATATATAATATAAATTCTATTTTTATTACATTTAAAATGATATATCAATACAATTTGACAGCTTAGGTAGATTTAATTAATTGATATTTATAGCTCTACAGCTTTAGCAATATTGTGATGAAAACTTAGTAAATAATAAGGCTTCGTGTTTGTTTAATGGAAACGTCTTCTTGCTCTGTAGGCTTAAACCACAATCCCTTTGTTCAGAAACAAACTACAGAGTGAATGTCCTTTGATCAAAGCAGCTACTTGGAGGTCCAAGAAAATACTTGAATGTTTACTTTCTCATCTGTCCTTTCCTGGCACCCAGTGAAGGTTGCTCTGATTCTATCTCATTCCTTAAATAGCTATACTGATGTGGAAGGATCGGCAGTCACATACCGGTCGTAGTCTCCTTCATCTCCCCTGGAGACCCCTTAATTCCTACCTTCACTTGGGAAACCATGTTCTGTGCAATGTTGAGCTCCAGTTCTGAGTGTCTCCTCTTCATATTCTGTAGTTGCTGATCCGCATCCTGGAGGTAAATCCAAAGCTCAGCCTTCATGTGCTTGATCTCTCCCCAGCCCTGAGTCAAGTTCTGTGCCTGGGCAAGTCTTTGTTCAATCTTAAGAGAACACAGAGGCAAGACTTAGCGGCAATAGACAGAAACATTAGGTTTAATGAATCATACGTGTCATCCTTCGGGCCGTCCATGCACACAGGCCAACATACCTGTGCACGTGTGACGTATATGCACACATCACACACACACATACTCTGTAATAATCCAAAATGAGTTCTTTGTTTGCTTGAAGAAAAGCAGATTTTCTTTTCCTATTTATATTTTCTAAAGACTTTATTTTTTTGCATCTTATTTTATTTTTTTCAGTATTATATTTTCTGAAGACTTTAAATGTCGAAGACTTAGGCCATGTGATTTGAATTAGTTGGGAAGCTCTAGAAGTTTTAACAATTTATTAAGTCAGAGCTGCCTTAGTGGTTTTTTATATTGGGCATTTTAGGAGACACATCTGCTTGGCTGACTCATGAATCTGGTTTTGGGCTTAATTAGAAAAGACTAATATTGTTCTCTAGTGTGCATTTGTCAATACTTACAAAACACCGAATAATGAATGCTCTGGGTATATTTTTAGATCAACTTCATTGGTTTTCAAAACCATATAATTTATTTCAATAAATAATTTCTCTAAAAAAATAAATTAATTATATCATCTTTCATAAGGATTTAAAGAGAGATTTGCTTTGGTAATATAAAAGTAGAAAAAAAAACAACCCTATATTATTTTAATATTTACATTATTGAATTATTTAATTTCTTCAATACTTTTTTCCTTTATGTTCTTTTACTATTTGGAGAATACTCAGTCAATTAAATATCAAAACCAAGTTTTTTTGTTTGTTTTTTTTTTCTAAACCTGAACGTGTTGCCTTGACAAGCTGAAGGCAGCACGGGCCAACACTTGAGCCGGATGCTGCCATCTGCTGTGGGTAAGTGCTGTGAACTCCTCACAACCTTTTTCCACTGAGCCCAGACACAGCTTCAGGATCTTTCTCAACACCACCCTCAGGCACTGCCCGTGGATTAGGAAGGTCCTGACGGATGGCATGCTCTCTGCCATCCCTAATATAAAGCAAGAATTAGGAACCATATTTATATAAAGTATTACCTAAAGAAAAAGTTGGAATAAAAAAGAATTAAAACATGAGTGGAAAAATCAGAAAAGAGGAAGAGAGAATGGTAATTAAGGAGAAAACAGGAGGTGATGATTGGCAGCTCCGTGGAACTCAAAGTACCAGTTGGGTGGCATCAGGACCATCAGTGTGCTTACTTTCTGTGACTTACTTGAAACTCAAATATCTATTTACTATAATGGCTGTAGGAGCAGCACGGAAAGAATAATCCAAGGAGATATTTTCTGTCCCATCTAGCATCAGGCAAGAGGACATAATAATACAGACAAATCCAATGTGATGTTTTAAACTTTTTACCATTTGCTCTGTTTGTTGAATGTCTTTTGCTGTGGCTTTCACTGAAGAGTTTGACAAGTCACACATGGAGCAAAGGAGATCCAAGTAAGTCCTTGCCTGTTCCTGCAAAGCTCTGAAGTGTTTGACCTGGAAAAACAAACAAACAAACAAACCAAAACCAAACAAACTTGTCAGAGTGAAAGAGAAACATGCTATTTTTAGATAGCAAATATTTGCACCATTTGTAGTATTCGGTTGACATTTCAAAGATAACCTTGCCATGCTCCATATTTTCACCCTTGTTATAAATGACACACATTAGTGACTTGCAGGAAGGCATTAGAAACACACCGGCAGGGACCCATTTGTCCCGCAGCTGCTTCTCAGTGTAGTTAGTCTGTTGGGTCCAGGAAGGGGAACACCCAAGGAACTTCTATAACCTTTCCAGATTCCCTGTTCCCATTCTAGCATATTTTTCCATTTCAGAGAAAGGCTCAGTAGCCTGCCCTGGCCTGCTTCTTCACATGGTTTTGCACATTCTGGAGACAGAAGGGAAAAGGTCATTGTGCATTTGTAGACTTCACTGGAGTTTGGGAAAAACGCACATGGCTGGGCTCTTTTTCTCTGCAGAAAGTTCGCGTAGTGCTCTTCCCTTTCCATAACCCCAAGAAAGGCTGGTACAGGTGGATCTTCACACACAGAAACACAGAGAGGTGTGTTTCTGTGAAGACGCTCTCGGTGTATGCAAGCTCTATGGTAGACACTGGCACAAAGGAGTACCCCAAACGAACCCCTTGTTTCCATGGAGCTTGGATTCTTATGAGAGAGACAGATAATATGCAAACACATAAACATGCAGTGCAATGTTTGGCAGTGAGAAATACCATGTAGCAGAATAAAGGGAAGTAACTATGATGAAAAGGCACTGTTACTTTGGAAAGAATGTGCCTCCAAGACCTCTCTGGGGAACAGGACTGAATCTAGGGAGGGAGCAAATCATACCATGGGGTGAGAAGGGGACAGCGGGTGCAAAGACCTGAGGCTGGGGCAGAGTAACCCAGTAGGAGCAAAGGTCAAAGAGGTAGAGGGGGAATCCATGGACGACCTTACAGGGGAGTTGACCGTACATCTGAGTTTGTTGGGTTCATTCATCTACGCCTTTTTGACCTCAGAACTCCTGACATTTGAAGCCAAGTAAATCTTTGCTGGGAGGGCTGTCCTGATCACTGCAGGGTGCTCAGCCGTTTCCCTGGCTGATACTAAGAGCATGCCCACCCCTCCCAGGGGTGACAAACAAAACTGTTTTCTGACATTGACCACCCTTCCTTTCTGTTTACAAATCATGCGCATTGCGGTATGACATTTGAATTTCTTCATAACTTTCAGAAATAAGCATACTTGGAATCATCACTTTATACATGAAACCACTGAGGCTCAGAGAAATTAAGTGACGTGCCCATGGTCACCCACTGAGTACTTATTAGAGTTGAAGTCTCGGTCATAGAGCCCATGCTCTTTCTACAGGCTGACCATCGGTATTGGGTCCATCTTCCGAGCTAGAACATGCACTTGACTAGAGTCAAGCTCAGAACATGCACTGTTTCTGCATGGCCTACCAGCTTAGCATAGTTTGCACATTTTTAAATAGAGAAAAAAACCAAATTCCCTAACAGGTGAAGATTGTCGAATTTCAGTGTCCATAAGATGTCTTACTGGAACATAGCCATGTTCATCTGTTTCTGTATTATCTAAAGCAGAGACCCCAAGGCCCATAAAGCCTCAAATTATTTACTATCTGGCTCTTTTAAAAAAAAAAAAAAAAGTAAATGTGCTGTACTTGAAACAGAGGGTTCTCTTCTCCGGAAACCAACATTCCACAGCTCAGATGCAGACCGGGCTCCCAGGACAAGCACTGCCTGTTCCCCGAAAAGACATTAAAGCAGCTTTTCCGTCCTCACATGTATGTATATGTATATATATATATATATATATACTTTTGTATACTTTTATGCCCTCAGGAACTTGGCTCTAGTCAAGTGCATGTTCTAGCTAGGAAGAACCTTATGTATACTTTTATGCCCTCAGGAGCCAACACACATGTGGCACTAATAAGTACTCAAAACAATTTCACTGAATGAATGAGTTACAGTATAATATAAATTTCAGGAGTCTCCTACCTGCTTCACGGCTTCTGCCCTGCTAAGAGGTGGATGCTGGCTTGGCTGTAGATCTAGCTGGATGGCAGCCAGCCAGGCCTGGCACTGCTGCACCGTGTCCTGTCGGCTAACGTGCTTCTGAAGTTCATGTTCCAAACTCTGGTACACCTGAGACAAAACAATCATGCTGTCGTTATGAGAGTGTTAAAAAAAAAAAAAATCTCTGCTGATCTCTATAAAGATCACCAGATGCCAGTGAAACACGCGGACGAGTACATGAATTTCCCCCGCAGGACTCCCCGGTACCATATACCTATCTAAGGAGTTTGCATAAGTTCCAAAATGTTGCGAAGCTCAGTGACCATCTACAATGTATAATTTCTCAACCCACATGTTATAATGTAATAGCCTGATTAGGGGAAGAGAATATGGGCAGGGTTAATGTTACTGTAGAAATGTGTTAGAATAATGACATCTTTGAAGTAAATTATCAGACATAAATCAGAGGTTTTTCAGTCCCCAACCCCCATGGTATAATTATTGCACTTTTTATCGAACCTAGAAACTAAACATAAAGATAAAATACCATATCCTGAAAAGGTAAGTGATACTTCCCTAACTGAAATGCTTCTGCTTTAAGAATATGGTCAAATTGGAACTAAACTATCCCACAGGGAAAGGGATAGTTGAATGCCCTCGTTTCATTTTAAAGCTGTGTTCCAGAATAACAATGATCCAGAATAATCGAAATATTTTCTAGTATGTCTATTCAATTAATTAATCCTCAATCAGCCAATCAATTTCCATTTTATCCATAGACATATGTGAAACTATTTTGTGTCTCCTTGAAATCAATGTGAAATTTACCTATAATGTTTTTCTGAGCAAACTATTTTATTTTATAAAAGAGGAAGAAAGAAAGAAAAAAGAAGGAAATTAAGTTAGCCTGGCTTTTTATTAAGACAAGTGAAACAGTAATCGATTCTGCTTCTGTCTTCTATGAAACTCATCATCTTCATCTGATAATTGGTACTGTCTCTTATTTATTCTTATTCTAGCAGAAATAAAAATAAAGTAAGGTGTTTTGTTCTCTTCATCATTTTTACTCACTTTAATTATGAGGTTCTGGTTATGTTCTTAGAATTTCATCTGTTTTTTAAAAATTTATTTTTAAGCTACGTGTTTGTCTTTTGAACATTGACTCATTTTTTAAAAAATTTACAAAATCCTTAATATGCAGAAAATGCTTACTACAAAGTGTTCAAAATCGTCTCTATTGGAGGAGAGCACTAAGTAGCTCTTCGCCTCTGTGTCATCATTTTCAATAATCTGTTAGATTTACTTTGTCCCTCCTTCTTTCTCCTTTTTTAAAAATTCAAATTCAATTAATTAACATATAGTATATTATTGGCTTCAGAGGTAGCGGTCAGTGACCCATCAGTCTTATGTAACACCCAGTGCTCATTACGTCATGTGCCCTCCTTAATGCCCATCACCCAGTAACCCCATTCCCCACCCCTCTCTACTGCTCTTTTTTCTTAACATTTCAAAAGTGAATTTTTCAAGTCTGGGAAATCAACTAGCATCACCCAGCATTTTTTTTTTTTTTTCAAATCATGATGAAGAACAGAGAATTTTTCCTATGTCACATGTACACCTCTACTTCTTACTGGTTAGCCCAACAATAAAAATACAGGGACTTTTTACGGAGCCACTTAAAAATTCTAAAATAATAAAAAATGATTCACATATTTTACCCAATTTTTGTTAGAAGTGTAATTCTTATTCATCTTAGACTTATTTCTGTAACATTAGGAATTCCATTTTTGTGGAAGTACACCCATTACATTATAACTCAAATTTGGTACTAATTCCATCCAGTTGCTATATGAATTCATAAAAATACTAAATTTGAGTAGCACTTAGGCAGCACAGAGTTAAACAGAAGCTAATTATTGTAAAAAACACTGCAGAATAAACTTACTTGGGTGTTGGAGAATAAATGGCAAATTAGAAATACTAATAGTGTGCGAATAAAAACAAAAAAAATTTTTTAAAAATTTCATACCCAATCTATGAAATAAAGGGATTAGGTAAAACTGAGTATCTGAAACTCAACACTTCATCATATCCACCAAATGTATGATAGTTCTCATGTCCACAGGGAAACTATGAAACCTATCCTCTTATTTCCTGTCTGGACAAACAATAAAACTAACCGAAAAACTGAAAATCAAAGGTATTTTTAAAAACCTCCACATTGTACAGCATTCCTCCTTAATTCATCATTGTTGTAGAATGTTCCAGGGGTGCTCACCCTCTGAGCTGTACTGCAGATAGCTGAATAACTGTCCCTTGTGCCCTGCAGATGACCATGCACATTTTGTTTTAGTTTTGCTTGAAGGTGGTCTGCACACTGGCTGATCAAATTGTCACCTTTAATTTTAAGGTTGTTCAAACGGTCTTCAAAGCCAGCAATGTCTTCCATCATTGCCTGCAGAAATGAAAGAAATACAGAGTTTTCATAATTCCATTTTCAGTAACAAATTTTTAAGTAACAAATTTATCAAAGTTTTTTTAAGTAACAAATTTATCAAAGTTTAAAATCAGTACTTTCACTGTTTAATGATGTGTTTAAAGAATTTTGTAATTTGTCTTGATTACCATATTAACAAACAAAAAAATGTATGTATTCAGGGATACTCTAATGGGAAGAATTATTGAGTTTAATGGATTAGCTTATATAAGGGTGATGTAGTTACCATAAGACCAGAGTGAATTCATGACTGATCTCAGATATAGTTACAGAGATATCTGTTCCATGGTATTATTAACAGCAAAAAGGATGTTCATATATTTTTTAGCTCTATAAATTATAATTCTGGTATAATTTATACCTAAAATAATCTAATTACTATTTAACCTAATTTAATAATATTTAATTTATCTAATAATATAATATCTCACTGATTAATCTAATTAGTAATTTATATCATACCTAACTTACATTGAATAGTATTTATACTAATAAAAATAATATTTACCATGCAACATTTTTTAAGCACCTGGTATAGTCCAGGAGCTATATACATCCCTGATAAATGTATATTATTATCCTCATTTTACAGATAAGGAAACTGAAGCAGAGAGAGGTTATATAACATGCTCAAAGTCATACAACTAGAAAATGTCAGAGCCCCAGCCTCTGGACCCGGGACTGTCTGACTCCAGCTTGTACACACCACTAACTCCTCACGTGATCTCTAGTGAGCACTCTCACAGACCCCTTAGAATGGGGAATCAACTTTTTAAATCAAGCTTTAATTTCTTAATGCTATACAATACTAATATAAGTGGCACATTCCAACATAAGATTTCTTGGGTTGATAGATCAGTACATTTAAGAGAAACTCTAGTGGTCCCCAGCAGCTCACGGTCCATCACTTTTTGCGATGGTGCTGGGATAACAGTTATCATATATCTACCATATGGAAAAGAACCATTTGTCTTTGAGCTGTTACAGAACTACCACATCATGAGGGGACTGAGGGCATTTCCTCAATGCCTAATAGAATACACTGTATAGTTAACTTTTCTATTCGTATTTGCTAAATAAAATTTCCTCCTACATGTAAGGATTCCTGAAGCCTAGAGAAAGCTTAGAAAGCCTGGCTTTCCTAGGATACACTAGAGTGTCACCACATCAGGACTACAATTCAATTTCCCATTAAGGTCACCAAAACTACTCCAAAAAATTGTCACCATATGACCTCTGTCATCTGGCACATATAATTACTACAAATATATGTTAACAAAGCAAAGAACTCTGCATATCAGCATCATACTTCGTGGCTTACAAAATGCTTTCATGCACATCATCATCTGTGATGACAACAGCTGTGTGATGGGGCTGTTCTCATCATTGCTCTTTACAGAACAGAAAAAGGAGGAGACTCAAAGAGGTGATGTTCCCTTAGCTGGGAACCACAGAGTCTGTCTAGAATCCACCTTTCCGATTACTCTCCCTGTATCTTATCTTTGGCTACACTTTTCTAAAATACAGATAATCTCTTCCTCTGATAAATTACTTTATAGAGATTAAATTCTGTGGGGGAAAAGAAAAAACTGTTAGCTGGGAAAAATGCCACAATGTGTTCAGAAGTTAAAAGCCAGGATTTAACTCTTGTTCCTTCACTGAAATGTGGAATTCAGCAATTCTCAGTTATCAGATGTTCTTGAGACTGTGACCTGATTCTTTAAGTACAGTCATTGTGAATGAGAGATGGGCTCCCTCTCTCTCTCTCTCTCTCTCTCTCTCTCTCTCTCACACACACACACACACACACACACACACACACACACACACACACACATACGGGCATAGCTACTAAAACCACACTGCATTCTTCAGCTCTTTAGAGAGGAGGCGTACCTTGTGGTGGGCCAGTTGCTGGGTAATTGTCTCGAGACTGCTCGTCTCCATGAGGTCAGGCGCCACCAGTCTGCCCGACATCTGCAGCAGCCACTTCTCTACTTCTTGGAGCTCACTGTTATAATCTTCGTGGTCTCTGACTTTCGCCTCGAGGCTGCAGACGTGCTCCTGTGAAGCCAGGTGCCCATTACAGATGAATTTCAAGCCAAAAATCTACTCAGAACTGTTTTATATTTTTAAAAACCCCGTGCAACTCATAGGGTAGGTACAGCCATGTATTTCAAAAAATTACTAAGAACAGGAAAAACATAAGGAATCATCATGCCATTTAAAATGATCTGAATAAAAGGAAAAAGACTGACTCATACCAGCCCTTAATTTTCTGATTAAAAAAAAAAAAAAAAAAGGCAAGACCCCTTTCCAAAAAAAAAAAAAAAAGAGCACATTTTTACTGAATATCTCTTCTCTCCTTACCTTCCCTGCACCACAGAGGTCCTTGTAATCACCTTGAAGCTTATCTATTTCATCCTTTAAAGTGATGTCCTGCACGAGCTCCAGGAGAGCCTCCCCCTTCTCTCTCACTGATCTGATGGAGGGCTCATGGGACAGCACCACTTGCTGAAGTGACTTGAAGTATAAAGAGGAAAAAAAAAGAGCCAGTTCATTCATCTACGCGATCAAGGTGAATATATGCCTATGTCCGCGCCACATGCGAGACGACCTACCTCAAATAAAGCTCCGATGTATATTTTATAAATAAGTATTAGAGACTAATTTTTATGGCTACTAAAGTTTAAAAATACAGAGTAAGAGCAACGCATCAAACAGCCCCCTTCTCATGTGGAGAGGGATGCACGGGAAAGAATTACCTTTGGCTAAATTTAACCTAGTTCATATTTCTGGCTTCCACCTCATTTCTTCCACCCAGGAAAGAAAACTCAACACAAAAGGGAGTGAGGTGATGTCGTTTGATGCTGAGTTCATGAAGTTAATAGCAGCTTGAAACAGATGTGAAGTTAGAGAGACAGGTTCCAGCTACAACATCGCTGTGATAGGTTAAAAGTGCTATTTAAATATAACAAAAACTCAGTCGGGGGGGGGAAAGAGGGCAAAGTAGTTGTGATCTTATGTGGCACCTTCAAAGACATACTGCTACCCTTGGTGAAAACAAACAACCCCAAAACAATGAGGGATAGGAATAGACATATTGGCTAGAGGAGGGAAAAACTTCCAACATGAAAAGCTCCAAGGTAAACCATCACACTTTAATTCTTAAAAAATATTGCTAGGGGCACCTGGATGGCTCAGTGGGTTAAGGCTCTGCCTTCGACTCAGGTCATGATCTCAGGGTCCTGGGATCGAGACCCGCATCAGGCTCCCTGCTTAGCAGGGAGCCTGCTTCCCCACCTCTCTCTGCCTGTCTCTCTGCCTACTTGTGATCTCTCTCTCTCTCTCTCTCTCTCTCTGTCAAATAAATAAATAAAGTCTTAAAAAAATATTGCTAATAATTCCACAAATTCTTTCAAAGATTTGAGCAGGTAAAATCTCTCTTTCTACACACATATATAGCTACAACCATGTCACCCATTTATTCTTTCAAAAATTAATTTTTTTAAAGATTTTGTTACCTATTTGACAGACAGAGATCACAAGGAGGCAAAGAGGCAGGCAGAGAGAGAGGGGGAAGCAGACTCCCTGCTGAGCAGAGAGCCCAACGCGGGGCTCCATCTCAGGACCCTGAGATCATGACCTGAGCTGAAGGCAGAGGCCGTAACCCACTGAGCCACCCAGGCGCCCCCAAAATTAATTTCTAAGATGTTTAGCTACAGCTGGTTAATTAGAGTTTCTTTTCTTAAAAATATAGTATCTCATTTTCAATTCACCATAGGTCAGCTTATAGGCATTGGTACCAAAAGATGAAGGAAAGACTCTACATGAAAGGCAGAGAATGGACAGGTGTGAGATCCTGATGCCGGGAAGACGCATCTGCAGCAGCCCTGTGCCTGAGTCAGAGTGTAGAACAGATCTCCATTTATTGATACAATATTTGAATATCAGGCAAATATGATTCCCAAATGGAAAACTAAGTCTGACGTAGCATACCTAGACAAATAAATCTACATCACACACACCAGTAGGATGGACAAGTTAAGGATATTTTCTAATACCCACTCCGGGTAGACACCCACCAGGAGTCACGTTCCTCCCGTGTGCTGCCTGTGTGCGGGACCTTCCCACCCATGCGTCAGCGAGTAACAGCACACTACCTTATATTTCGATAACTGAGCTTTTTTCTCATATAATTCCATTTTGGGTTCTTCGGGAGTGTGTAGGATTTCTTGATATTCTGATATCCACTGAGTTAGTGCTTTGTATTTATCTGAGAACTCCTTTCCCAAGAGAAGGCCTTTCTCCAGAGTCAGGTGCTCTTTCCGGACAGCACTGGTCAGTTCCTTCAACTGCTCCATGTGCTCCTGGATCTCTTTCCTTAATGTCTCTGCCTCACCATCCTCTAAGTATTTGAGAGCCCTCTCTCCTTTCTCTCGGGCTGACTTCAGCAAACCATGGCCTTTCTCCATGTCTTTTAGCAAACCCTGAGGAAGAGAGTGAGCAGGAAGCAAATAGGGAGTTAGTATTTCTCTCCTTTTAAAAAAAAGGCTTTCAAGTCCCCATTCTCGAGTTTCCCCTTAAGACATGTTCTTGGAGTTTTATGAAGAGGTGATCTGCCAGGAAGCAGAATCTTCTTTTCTTTATTTAAGATAGGTTTGAACAAGTCTTCATCAATATGTCATTTCCAAATCAGAGAACATGATGTTCTTTTCATCTCATACTCATTCTCATCTCATCTCATGACTAAATTCTCATTTAGTATTCCTAAAGATCTGAGTAAAAACTCTTTTGTTAATACGTGGTGCCAGGAATCAGAGATAATTTTTTTTCTCCTAATATTTAAGTGTCAGACTGGAATTCAGACATAAGCAACCAAGTCTAAGTTATTCAGATGACATCACATCATAAGTAACTGAAAGCCAGCTTTTAGCCTTACAGAGATTATAACTTAATATTTGGAGTGAAGCATGAGCCACAGACCATCACTCATCCAGGGGCAGGGATAAACATTCATGCCCACAACACCTGCATGAAGGAATGGAACAGCAGTGTGGAAAAAAGGCTGAGAGACAAGTCCCATGTTTGCACACCTACCTCCAACATCTTCATTTTTTTCCCCATCATCGCTTTATCTACCCTGTCAATTTTGGTGGCTACATTCTTGAAGTTTTTATGAGTAGAGCTGTACCAGTCAGAATAGGAACTAAGGGATAATTCTGATTCCTCCAAACTCTGAATCTCTTCCTCCAAGAATTTTATTTGTTCCTTTAAAAGGAAAAAGAGAATCGGACAGTAAATTACAGACCTATAGCAGTGCGTTTCTTGATAAATGTGTGTCTTCACCAGAAGTTAATGCGAGGGAGAACATTCGCTGGTGAAATTTGCTGGCCTGTAGCCCACTCACCAGCACTTGAAGAAGAAGGGCCTGGTATCTGGAAGTCAGCTGGGTGGCCTGGCAGCCCACTCGGCTGCTCCCGTGGCTCTCATCCAGCATCTCCTGAGCTCTGGCTCCCACTTCCTCAACTTCGTCTTTGTATGCGGTGACTTCTTCATGCCACTTCTGAAATGAAAGAAACGTGACAGGAACAGGATCAATCTTAGGCCTAACTGTGTTGGGCAAAGATATATATATATATATATATATATATATATATATATATATATCTTCTTAATAGGAAACGATTTTACTGTAGGTTCAGAATTTATTCTGAGATACAATTCTGGAAAACATACCATATATAACCTTCATGAAAAATTATAGCACTATGATAAAAACTATGCACTTCTTATTTGGGCACTATTCTGTATATACTGAACTTATTACAAGAAAAAAGTGTAAAAATATATAAAATCAGTGGCTCCTGGGTGGCTCAGTGGGTTAAGCCTCTGCCTTCAGCTCAGGTCATGAACCCAGATCTCTGCTCAGCGGGGAGTCTGCTTCCCCCTCTCTCTCTGCCTGCCTCTCTGCCTACTTGTGATCTTTGTCAAATAAATAAATAAAATCTTTTAAAAAAATAAAAAATATATAAAATCACCCTAATAGGAAATGATGTCAGTGTATGTTTAGAATATATTTGATATAATTTTGAAAATGTGTCTTGTATAACCTTTATGAAAAATTGTATTATAATAACATGATAAAAAGTATTCTTTATGAGTTTGAATATTTTTCTATATATATTACACTGGTTTAAAACTTGAAAAAAAAAGAGTGGCATAGGAGCACTGTGTGTGGTACAAAAACAATGAATACTGTTATGCTGAAAATAAATTTAAAAAATGATTAAAAAAAGAGAGTGGCATACACTGTTGTATCTTCTGTTAGATAAATCTTAAAGTAGATGAATATGGATAAGAAATTCCAAAAGCCTGGGGCACCTGGGTGGCTCAGTTGGTTAAGTGTCTTCCTTCACCTCAGGTCATGATCCCAGAGTTCTGGGACTGAGCCCTGCATCAGGCTCCCTGCGCCGTAGTGCGGAGTCTCCTTTTCCCTCTCCATCTGCCCCTCCCCCTGCTCATGTATACATTTTCTCTCTCAAATAAATAAAATCTTTAAAAAAAAAATTCCAAAGGCCTAAGCATTATTTTTATCATGCCTACTGAATTTGCATAAAAGTTAGTAAAAAACTAATTATCAAGTATTATTTCAATGTACTACATTAGATCCATTTCATATCAGAACAATAAACTTAAATGATTTCAATACTAGCATTCATGCATCTTTACAAAACAAGGTAATAGGGTATGGGAAATGCAAAATACAAAAAATACAAAATACTTCATTAAATTACATCTTTTTAAAGACTAATTTAAGATTCTATTTAGTACTTGCTGTCGAAGAACGTCCTATACAGTAATTCTTTGTTAGAAGCAGAAAGAGATTTTGCAAAATGTAAATCTTAGACAAAAAGTTACTAAATATTTCAAGGAAACAAACTGCAAGGTCACTGTTGCTTTAACAAAGATGGAGAATTTGCAGGAGTTGTACCTTCATCTGATGTAACTGCATCTCCTTGGCCGCCCGGCTGGACTGACGTCCTGTCCTGACGCTCACTTTGCTCTCCAGCGTTTTGAGCCACTTATCTACTTGCTGATTCTTTTGTTCCATGAGCCTCAATTTGTTGACTACGTTATTGAACTGAGTCCGGGTCTCAGACAGTCTCTGCTGGTAGGCCTGCCAGTCCTGCCGGAGAGACTCTAAAGCCCGGTCCTCGGTCTGGGGGATGCCCGACGGTATCACCTCCTCTCTGGCGTGCAGCACCGAATTCAACAGGGCCTGCCCCTCTGCACAACGCACCTGCAGCTCCTGCAGGGGAAAGGGGAAAGGTACGGCTGTCACACCTCACTCGTAGTTCACACCTGCATGAGTTATCATGTGTCACCCAAGTCACCTGTGCCAGCCTGAGCTCCACCTTAGACAAGAATTATTTTATTCTGTCTTATAAAAAAAAAAAAAAGGTATCAAACACTGAACATCGTTTCCCAAGTAAGAGGAAAGACTCAGAAATATTTCCAGTAAAATAATCATAATGCACACATACACAAAGGTACACACACACACACACACACACCCCGTATTAGAAACAGTCTCTGAAATCTGACTTTTCAGCTTACAGACAAAAACACCTGTGATTAAAGGGGTTTTATTTAAAAGAATAACCTAGGCTTGTTATGGCTCATAAACTACTCAGTCCCAGGCTTCTTGTTTTGACACTGAATGGCATCAGTGCTATGCTTGTGCCTGAAAAAGGAACCATGGGCCCTTGTTTTCGCTAAGAGGGATCCTTTGTCAAAGCTGTTCTAGTGAATGTGATGGTCAAGAAAAGTTGGTCCTGGAGAGTACATGGCATACAAACCTGGGAGGCTGATCATCATACCTGCCGACGAGGGGCTTCCAGGTACAAGTACCTTTTCTTCCATCAACGCATAAGCCCCAAAGATTTACCCTGCTGATGTGGTATGAATCAAGTCTTGAAGAACATAAACTAGTTTTTATAGAAAGGAAAACTGTTCCATCCTCAGGGATGTTGGCAAAACTATGGTATATACTTGTTTTTCTACTATTTAAAGAATCCATAGTGTTACTCCATCTGATCATCTAAAGTTGAAAGGAACCAAGTCAAGTCTTACCAAAAATGTTAAAAGTATTAGCATATGGTATTATTTTTAAAATCTTCAGTATCAGTTCGTGCCATTTGAAATTGCGGATATCTGACAATTTCTTTAATCTACAAAAATAGCGATCTCTTATGGTTCAAACTAATGGATATGTTTTTCCTTAGCTCTGAAGCCACTCCTAGAATGCTGTAATGTGAATGTTTTATAAAATGGAAAAGAACAAGATATGGGGTAAAATATGAACCAAAATGTCCACAAACAGAAATTTTGTTCCAATATTCTTAGTTATTTTAAAGTTAAGTTTATACAGTATTTTCTCTTAATTCAGGATTGGCAAACTTTTTTGTAATACAAAACATAATAGGAAACTTTTTAGGCGTTGAAGGCCACACACTCTCTGCTGCAACTATTTAAAACTCTGCCATTTCAGCACAAAACTACCCAGAGATGATATATAAGTGAATGGGTATGGCTGTGACTCAATAAAACTTTATTGAAAATGTAAGCATGTGGCCATTGGCTGTGGCTTACTGGCCCTCACCCTAATTTATTAATCTTCCCAATATATCATTCTTTCTTTATTTTATAGGTTTTCTCTATTATACAAATCATCACTGTATTAAGTAGATTCTTATATATCCCATGCTTCAAGTATTTAGTCTGAAGGAAAAATATGGCTCAATATTTTTATAATGTATATGTTCTATGAGCCAGATTAGGCCTTCAGTTTACACAAAATAACTTGGGAATGTGCTCCACAGAGCTGGCCGATCCCCACGAGGCGAGCTGTAGGAGGCTGAAGAAGTTCTGCTGGGCGGGTAGAACATCACGATTCCCCACCACCTTTTCCCACCACTAGCATCTTCCCTCCTTTTTAAGATCTGTGGTGTCTCAAAATAAGACAATGTAAGAACTAATGCACGACGAAATGAGAGGTGGGAATCAGTTTGGGCCACACTACTACTGACTGAAGGGAAACACTTTCTTCTGACCAGAACAAGAGAAACATCTCCTGGTGATGAGTAACTTATTGGCTCGGCTCCCACCCAGAAGGCGAGAGAGCTTGGTATCTGCTTGCCAAGATTTTGAAGTGAAGTGCTGAGAGGGGTTATTTAGCAAAAACAAAGCCAAATCTAGTAAAATAAATTACAACACCACACATGGCCGACTGGGGTACCTATTATTTTGAAACAGGATGGGTTAGATTCTTACATAAGCTAATGAAATTAGGACCTTTTTAACTTCCACTTCATATATATTTCATGAATGGAGCATCTTTCTCCCATCTCATTTAATCCTTCCTCATGACAACTCTGTGGAAGACACTGTGTGAGAGAGGTTCTCTCTTGCCCAAAGTCATCCAGTGTCTGCTCCCACCAAGGATTCGAGTCCAAACTTCCTAATCCCAAACTTGTGCTCCTGCCATTATACATTCCCCAAAAGCCACATTTCTGAAATAGCCAGAAATTCTATATGCTGGTTGTAACCATCCCAGTCCTTGTTTCTGCTTTGTGCAAGCTATAGGTACATCCTACTCAATCCTGAACCAATTCTCATCAGGGCTGATACTCTTGTCAGTAAATTCCAATGCACAGCTGGTGCCACAGTTGTCTCATTGGCCTTTCTCTGTTCTCTACTGCGTGTGCCTGGTGGTGTCTTCTAAGGACACCTCCTAACCCCTCCCTATCTCTCTAGGTAAGATGGGGGGCTCTCTCGGATGTTCCCGTAAGATCCCTTGAACCAGTCTATTCCTTAGCACATTATACATAATGATCTGCCTCCAGGTCTGCATTTCTCACTAAATGGTAAGTTCCTTGAAGGCAGGTATATATTTTAATCATCTTTATGTGCAGTCTCTGCACAACATTAGGTCTTCAAGAAATGCAGAATGGGTAAATACGTGAAAGGGTTAGGGCCACTTCACCCACTAGGTTTGCCATCTTGCCCCGCATGCTGGCACTTTTTTTAGCTCTTCTAATTCCTTCTTCAGCAGTGTGGGAGCTTTTGGTTAAACTAGATGGTGTCATCAGTTTCACTTTCAGGAATGTCGTGTTCCGTTGACTCCTGCTGCTAAGTTCCACTGCCAATTCATCCTTTAGGGAGTCACAGGCAGGCGGGCCAGTCAAGACCATAAATTAGACCATTAGCCATTGCTGTCAGAGGCTGCCTTCACAGCTGAACAAATTCCTCAAGTCCCAGTCCTGCTCTGTCTAAATTGCCCACCAAAGATCTCCACGAGTATACTACAGAGATCCCAGAATGCTGTGAATCAGGATCTCCCTTGATAACTCTCAGCTCTTTATACAATTCAAGGTTATATTAACTTCCCATTGATTAAAATAATAACTGCATGTTCAGAATGAAAATTTCTTTAAGATGAAGTAGACTTTACCTGAAGATCCCGCAATGTTGTCTCGTGACTGTCAGCATCGCCTTCAAGGACGGAATGTCGGTCAAGCTTGTCTTGTTCTTGCCCCAGCCAAACTTCAAATGCTTTTAGGTCTCTCTGGTACTCTTGGTGCAGGCGAACTAGCTTTTCAGACCTGGTTACTGCTTCCTATTATCAGCATTTAAGATGATTAAGATAGGAAAACATTACTACATGCAGTGGTGATGTACTATAAGAATGTAATGTTGGGATTTTAAGAAAACATGATTATCAAATCACTGAAGTATGATTTCCTAGAAGAATAAAGTGTCAAGGCTTACATAAAAAAATATAAAAACATATTAGCAAGATGAAAAGGGGCCTTGAAGATTATTTTTTCAAGATAATTACCTGATCTTGGAATTCCTTATGAAATGTAACCTGGATATGCCAAAAAATGAATTAACTTTATGTGTTATAATAACACAGTTTTACTAATGAAGGAAACTGAAATTCTCATAATGTTCTGTAAGTGAGGATTGGGACTCTCTGTGGATTTAATCTCCCATGTACTTGTCTAATAAAACGGGATGTGCTTGAAAGTTATTTTCAGTTTCTTTGTGAGGCCTAAATAAGAATTATAAATGTTATCTGTGATTATTTATTGCTTTATAAAACTCTCATCGACAGACATTTAAAAACATTTATGAGTCTTCATTATGAAGCTGTCCGATTTTTTTCTTAAATTGGGTAATTTCTGGGAATTTTTATTGAGAATTATTTTCCTTTAGTAACTCTCATGTACGTTATAACAGTATTTGAAGGTTTTTGTTTGGGTTTGCCGCCGTTGAAAGTATTAAAATTCATTTGTTCTTCTGTGCTTTCACAAATCATCATTCCTGAAAATAAATTAGTCTTTAAATAAGCATGGGTCTAACCCCTCCTATTTCAGTGAGTCTGAGGCGAACATGTTCAGCCATACCTTGGCTCTTTCTTTGATTGCTCTGTATCGCTCCTGAAGGTCCTGGAATTCTAACTGGGTGACATAGTGTTCGGTCATGCCAGCCCCTTTGAGTTCAATGGTCTCCAGCAAGCTGCTGTAACTCAGCACTTCTTCACTTAGTAACTAGAGAACATTTAAAAGAAACACCACCGTATCAGTAATACTGCTAAAATTAAGAGATTTTAGCTGTTTAGTTGACAAGTGATCTTAGGTTATTTACCTATAGACAAGTAGATCAACAGACCCATCCGTCTATACATATATATAAAGTGTGAGAGAGAGTGTGTGTGTGCGCGCACGCACATGTATTGGGTATCTGGCTCAGAACTTTGTCTGAGATACTGATTCCAAATAACTTCGGAATCAAAGTTTAGAGACTTAATTGGTCCAAAAATGGGCTCCTTTCCACTCCCATACCTCCCCGGGCCCACCAAACCCCAAGCCTCCTTCTCCAGTCTTTTTTATCAAGCAGTAAATGCCACCACATGCCACCCCGATGGCCATCTTAGAACACTGGAAGTCGCCCTTTATCCCTGCTCTCTGTCATTCCAGCCACAATGAAACCGTGTTAGTTATACCTCTTCACTGTGTCCTGACACTTGTCCTCATGCGTCCTGTACACTCTCTAGCCCACGCTGCTGCTGTCTCTTACTGGACTTCTGCAATATACTGCTGGTCAGATTCCCTGCTACCCATTCTCACTCTGTTCCTTTTCCCTACTGCACACAGCAGCCTGAGTGATAAAACATTGTAAAACTGTTAACAGAATCCTGTCACTCCTCAGCTCAAAGCACCAACTGTCTTCCCAGTGCTGTCAGGAGCGAGGGGAGCTCCTCCAGCTAGCCCACGTGGTGACGCGTGGCCAGGGTCCTGCTGCTCAGCCAACGCACCTCTTTATTCTCTGTTCCAGCAACATGTGGCCCTTCTTTTAGTTCCCTTCTTGAGCCAGACTCTCTCCCTCCTCAGGGCCTGAGGACACGCTGATTACTGCATCTGGACTTTTCTTTTCCCACCACCTCCCCAGACTAATTTCTCTGCATGACATTCCTTTGGGCATGGTATAAACTCTGCTGTTTCAGAGAGACTTTTCTGTCCCTTCCTCGACCCCAAGCAATCTGCATTAGCTCTGCATAGCTCTGCATTAGCTCTGTGCACATTCCCCTTTCACAGCTTTCTTTCTTCAGAGCACCTATCCCCAGTTATAATTATTGATCTGTTCATGCACTCGGAAGAATGTTTAATTCCCCACCAGAACACAGTCCTCTGTTTTATTTACCTAGAATTGAGCATGACGCCTGCACGTAGCAAGCCCTCAATCAGTATTTATTGAATAGATGAATAATTTAATTAATTAGGCAATAAATCATTACCACAATACAATTACAAGGTAGATAACTATGATTAAATTAATTTTCAGATGCATAAATGAAACCCTAAAACGTTAAGAGAATTGGCATAGGTCCCATATGGCAATTTAGTCATTCAAGTAACTTTTATTCAGCATTTTCTCTGTGTCAGAGAGCCAAATGGTAGGGTCCAAAAAAAAAAAAAAATTAAGCACCTTTATCTGCTAGGGGAGAGAGAGATGTAAGCATATATTCAATATAATGGATAAAGAGATATGGAGAACAGAGAACAGAAGAACTAAGTAAGCTTAGGGTGGTGGTATCGTAGCAAAGACTTCTGTCCATTCAGAAAGGTGAGTGCAAGGTTGCCGGTTGCAGAAGCAGAGCTAGATCATTACCGCAGAGAAATGGACTCTTTGTTCCATCGCAAGTGGCATTTTCAGGGAACACAGTAAGGCTGAAGCCATGGGTGGAAGGAGGGCAGGAGAGTGAAGGAAATGAGGGTGACAAAGGAGATGGTTAAAATTCTTACAAACTAGACGGGGAAGACTGGTTGGATACCATAGACAATCCCTGAGGCAGGAGAGTGAGGCATTCACTTTTATATGAAGATAACAGTAGATGGAGACAAGAGACAAACGAGCAGTTCGGAGTCTGCTGCAAATCAGGAAAAGAAGGATGGATTATCGTCAGGAGACATTTCTGAGATGAAATCAGCTGGACCTAATACCTCATTCGAAGTGGAGAAGAGAGAGAAGGAGCTGCAGATAATGAAGTTTCTAATTTAGGATATTCAGCACGGGATGACACAGATGAACTCAGAATGAGAATATCAGAATTTGAAGGAATTGGGGGTAGAAGTAGTACGCACTTCTTAGGGTGTGATGAGGCGGAGGTAGAACAGGTCCTCCAAAAAATATGCACAGGAGTAAGGACATAAATCAAAGGTCTCCAGAATTTTTTGTTTGATCACCACTATGAATAAAAGAACTCAGTAACATATCCCCAATATCTATCTACCTATCTATCTATCATCTTTCTTTCTATCTACCTACCTATCATCTATTTAAAAAATATATGTAGCACTATACTAACATAAGCATTAAGAAAATGTACAAAAGTACAAAAGATGTCATAAAAACAAAAGCATTTTTACTTCCTAATGATGATCAGCATTAAGATATTGAAAGATAATACAAGTTGACAAATTTTAAACATATCACAGAACATCTATGCAGTTTTCCTGGAAGAGAAGATTTTTGCTCACTAATAAAATAGTCACAAATATAAGTCAGGTTTAAGAAGCCATTAGAAATTACAGTAAAAGCCCCAAATACAGTTTACCGACGTGTACAGCCCTAGCATCCAGGTAGTCCCACTTTTACGTAACCCGGGCATTCTGAAGAAGCCTGCCAGAGGACAAAGGGCATCTGAAACCCAGCTCCCACCTTGGCTTTCCCCAGAGCGGTGGTTTTCTCGCGCAGCTCCGCGTACTGCCTTTCAGATTCACTGAGGCCGGCTTCCACACTGTCCATCCAGCTGGAAAACTGCCGAACGTCATCCTGATAACTTGTCCACTTAGAAAGAGCTCCTTCGAGTTGACTGAAAGGCATGCAAAAGGGCAATAATCTACATTGAGAAGCCATAAAAGTCCAGTCTGTCTAATCTCTACCATGCACCTGCTCTGTCCACGGCGCCAGCGGTGAGCCCGCAGATGAGGACGGGGGCCGGCTGGGAGGGGCACAATGGCCATGGCTTATTGAATCTGAGTCTGGGTCCCGGGCAAGCATGACCCCCAGAAGCAAAGGACAGTGAAGCCGAGACTGGCAGGGGGAATAGTGGGACTGGACATAAAACTCAGAAGCCATAAGCAGGTCACCCGAGACCCTGGGAGAGGCGTGAAGGCAAAACTGGGAGAGACCCACTGTCTGAGGCTTTTCTGGAGCCAAGACCCTACAGAGGAAGTGAATCAACACTTGACTCCATCAAGTTGAGCAGGACATCCAGAGGAGAGCAAAAAGGAATAAATAAAAGACGGAAGAACCAAGTAAGAACAAGTACATAACTACCTTGCATGAGATTTAAAAATCAGAAAATCACAATGGAAAAATAGGGTAACGTTTCCGGAACTGGTCTAACCTGATTACTTCTCTTCCAGATAAATCACACCCTCCTTCTCTCAACATGGACGTTAGGTTTCCGACCCCATTAATCACATATGCCTAATTTCACTGCCAGACTTTGGGCTGTTTGGTGGCAGACACTCCACCCACATTCCCGCTCCAAGCACACCCCCGCAGCACACTGCCCACTGCCAGCCCCGTGCCCTCCTGGCCCGAGGGCATTCTCTGCTCCCTGGTGCCTGCCCAGCTTGAGGGCAACATAAGTGAGAAGTGCCAGGGATGGCGGCCCTCCCTGGGAGCAGCTCTCCACCGCCCTCCAGACACTCGGGGGAACTTGTTTACAAACATTCTAGTACCCCAGTCCTCGCTGGGGAACTCTTGAGACCCTGTTCTTCACAGGCTCCCAGCCCAGCCCAGCCAGATTCAGTTCCAGCTGTCCGCTGGCTAACCTGGTCAAGAACATTCTCTTGATCAGCAGCCCTTCCTTCCTCGTCTCTCTCCCCCAGCCCCTACTGGTATTTTCCTGGGGTTACCTCCCAAGTAAACTACTTGGTTTAAATAATGTATCTTTAAGTGATGAAACCTTTATCTTGTGACTTTTAAAGAAATGAACACTAACAAAAAGAAACATGGAGTTATATTAAAACATAGGCATGGTATGGCAGGCCAACCTGAATGTAAGATTATACCTGTAAGTTTCTTTTGTTCTAATAAAAAGAGAGAGAGAGAGAGAGAGAGAGAGAAAGGAAGGAGGGGAGAAAGAGAAGGAAGGAAAAGAAAGAAGGGAACAAAACTCCAGGAGCAGTCTTCTACCGTGCTATCATATTGATCTTTTGGTAATGGCTTGGCAGGAGCATGCTTTATTTTCACTTACCTCTTACAGCGAATTGCTGCGGACGAAAGGGAAGCCCACATATCCTTCACACTCTGCAGCTGCTGCTGGAGAGCGGGAATGCCTTCCAGAGAGGTATTCTGCAGGACAGACTCCCCTCTGGTCACTATCATTTTCATCTGGATCTCTTTTTCCTGTTTCACTGATAACAGAGCCTGTAAGAGCCAATACGGAAGTCCTTTGTCATTTGCATGTTTAGTGCATCTGGCTTTAACTTTCCCAGCTCCTGAAGATAGTAGAATGACATACGATTGCATTGAGCCATGAATCTCTCGGGCTGCCTGGGTGGCAGCTGGGAGAGTCATTTGCTGGTGTCAGAACCAATCCCCAGTCACCTGCCGGTCTCAGAGTGGACTCGGCTTTTCAGATCTCCATTTTTCTCTGTATAATCCCTTCTTTCCACTGAAATTTTAATCCATGAGTTTTCTTTTTTTGTTTGCTCAACAATCTTTTTTTTTTTTTTTAGTTTCAGGGGTAGAGTTTAATGGTTCGTCGGTTGCATACAACACCCAGTGCTCACCATAGCTACTGGTTTTTGATAAGAGAAAAATCGACTACAACAGAATTCACGGATTTTCAAAGGTCACAGGATGAAGAGCTTTATATTAAGGTCTCTAGCACAACAAGCCTAAAGAAATAGGTCAATTGATATTGTATATTAATCTAGACATTTCAAGGTCTTCCCAGGCACTCTTGTTTTTCTACAGAAGAAGTTTGAATTCAAAGTTATAAAGCTGGTATTACCGCTTAAAAAGCAAAGTTCATCCCCGTCCCTAATCTGCATCTAGAGTCACTGTCAGCCCCGCACTACCATCACTTTGTGCTGCGGCAAGAAGGAACTGCTAGCAGTTGCTCCCACGCCATGCTGTTTTGTTTTCTTTGGCTTTTGCTTCTGCTGGTACCATTCTCAAATCTCAATTTGGGTATGAGGCTTTCTAAGAAAGCTCTGCGGAATCCCGACCAAGTCCCTCCCACACATCCCACTCTTCCGCCCGTTTATCTGCAGCACTGTGAGCACTCCCCTCTCTGCTATTATTGTCATCTCCGGGTCAGCCTCCAGCCCCAGACCATGAAATCCTCAAGCACAACAACCACATTTCACTCATTTTTGAATCCTTGAAATCAAGACAGAGGGCTAATCTCCTACAAGACGCCCAGCATACAACTGTCAGGTGAATGACTGCAGAATTTTATCACAAATGTGAAAGAGAACTAATATGCTGGGATAAGAGAAGAATTGACCAAAGGATACAGGCAGACGAGTGAGTTTGACCAAGATGGGAAATATCTTGCTCTAAAAATATTTCATCAAAATATTTTCCAAGAATAAATGTTATCTATGATATAATTTAAAACTCACCTCTTAACTATATCAAACAAGTAACGACCCTGAGCCGCAATTTGAGTTTAATTTCTGTAAAGCATTTATCAGTGGACATGTCTGGGGTCAGATGACTCAGGGATGCTCTGCAAACAGGGTCGCACCCCCAGAGCCATCTCAGAGTTGTTGCGGAAAGAGCGTGACTTAATCACATGAGACAGACAGAGCTTTGAGACATTGTGAGAAAAACAACTTCTGGAAATTAGAGACATTTCTCTGTAAAGTGCACACCTCCAGCTTAAGCATCCTGCTGTCCAGCACACTCTTGTCGGATGTTGGGTGACAGTAGGAGTCCAGCATGTGAACGGCATCCGTCAGCCAGTCTTGTAGCTCTTTAATCCCGAGGGAGAACTGACTGTGTTCTGCAACAATTCTATCCAATCTTGACACTTTCTCCTGGAAAAGACAGAAATCGTTTTCCAGCTGTGCATGACCACTCTACTGCCTACAGATGCTCCAGTCGCAAAGCTAACCACCGGTTTCAAATAACAGCCATCAGGCGTAGGTTCCTGAACTGCACAAATACGATGCACGTCTGCATTGATCGGAGATGTGGAAAGTATCTTTGGAATAACTGCATCAAAAGCAGAACAATTACAACGATAATTCACTGCCCCCCACTTTAACCACTGTTCTTCTTTATGGCAACTGTGATATTTTTTTGGAATCAGCAAAATTTCTTCCTAATGCCTCATTTGGAAGAGAATCAGAGTAGTTTCTACCTTTCCCATACCACATTTGGCTCAACCGATACCCTGTATCCGTATGACCTACCTTGTAGCCAGTTCTAAAACTATCAGAGATTTCTTAATAGCTCTAAATTTTAAAAATTGGGACCATAGATATGATTTTACTTATTAGTTAAAGGTTATATCTGACTCTAGTGAGGATTTTATGACTATGTTTCCAGCTCTTAAAGTATTCATATATCTACTGATTTTGACATCTAGATAAATACAAAGAATAGGAAGATGTCCTTAATTCTTTCTAATTTCAGATATATGCCTTTTCTTCTGAAGACAAATAAGAAGTAATTTATTCACAGGAAAAAAATGGGTGTGAACATAGACTATTTATAAACATAGACTATTTGAGGACCCAAATCAGCAGACAAGAAGCAAGTCCACAGCAAAACAGGTGAAGCTGTGTTACGGCAGGTTCCCTACTTTCTATGATCTGAAATGCTGAAGAGAAATCTAGGGAACAAATGTTAGAAGCCACATAAAGCTCAAGGTAGACCTGCCCCAAGAAGTTCGAGATGAGCCTGCCTTCTGCCTGTTGAATGTGCTAAGTTAGCTCACCAGGGTGCCCCATTTACTTTTTCCTAAGCTGCTAGAAAAGATACTTCATCAGTGATATGAATCATTGGTGATTTTGAGCTCTACTCTGGAATCCAAAATGAAACTCTCAATCAACACATCCTTGACAGCTAAGGTTTAAAAAATGATCCCAAACTCATTATATTCAATCCAATAAATTTAAACTGCTTTGAATTCACGTTTTTCTAAAATCATTTAATCTGAGATTGTTTAGATCCCAAACTCTGAATTTTGCCTTATGTTTGCACTTTGAGTCTTCAAGCTAAAAGCCTTGGGGAACACCCCACTCAGAATTGAAGAAGATATTTCCATTAATAGAGATTGGAAGTCTCTTCAGTCTTTGAAACCACCCCTGCTTCTTTTCAGACAACCACACTACCGTGATGCAGCACAAAAGCATGACTAGAATGGAAGGTTGGGAAGGATGCTTAATACGCCTTATTCCTGACCCTGCGCACACCTTTGCACAACCCTACCGAGACTCCAGATCTGTGGCCTCGTTGCTACACACACACACACGCACATACACACACACACACCCAAACATGCACACCCGCACGCACGCACACACGCGCACACACACACGCAGCACATGGCGGGCGTTACCTTTGTTAAATTGCTTAGAGCTAGATACTGAGCAGACAGCTGCGACACTCTGTGCATAAAGCTCTTGCTGGCAGCTTGTCCTTCCCACAGCTGCTGAGCCTTCTCTCTTAGCCTGTTGAGCTGAGGCTCGTAGCAGTTTATTTCCTCAAGGACAGACTGAAAAGCACAAGCAAGTTACTATTAAGAGGCTGGGGAAAAGCACATCGCGGACGAAGCTTTGGTCCAAACAACACGGAAATAAACACGGCGAGTGATGGGTGTGCCCCGAAGGCTTTGTTATTTCCAGGCTACACGCGGTTTAGACTACAGGACGGAAACAGATCACACCTCAAAGGAAAGCCAGAAAACATTAAAATCTGTTCAGAAATCAGGAAGGGGTACACTCCGTCTCCAGACAGCAGAACATGACTCCAGGGGCCCTCCTGAATGCAAGGGGAACAGAGGATGGGGGTGAAGACGTGGCCAGAAGGCGGAGGGTGTCATTACCTGGAGCTTTTGCTGTTCCCTCCTCTTTGCCGGAAGATCATACAGGCGATTGCTGCTTTCCTGCACCAGCTTCTCAGTTTTGCTCAGCCAGTCCTGCACAGGCTCAGCACTTACTTCAAAGTCCTTCATTTGGATCTTTAGATTCTACGAGGTTTTAGATTACGTTAGGGATTAAAAAAAAAATTTAATAGCAAGTGCAAAGACCTTCACTTGGCAACGAAAGCCCAGCACACACAGTCCGGCCCCTTTGCCCTTTTCCCCTCTTTCCTTGTTCCCGATGTGTAGGACGTTCTAATTTTCACCCTAGCACCCGTGTAATTTTTGAACATCCTTTTAGGCACAAGTTTTTCAACAAGGAGTTTTGGCCTCGTTACCCAGCCCACACCAGAGTTCGCACCCACTCCTCAACTTCTGTCACATTTGTTGTTTATATCAGTCAGTATGTGCTTTTTCACAGACTGGGCAGGCTTGTGAGTTTTCGTCTCATGCAGGCAGGCCCTGTCTCCACACTAGCTTCCAAGCTCCATGAGGGGAGGGCCCATGGCACACCACTGGTACCTTGTAGAAATGTAAATAAATATTAACATTTTGTCAATTTTGATTAATTTATGGGACAAGAACTAGCATATGGTTTTTATATGCTTATTAGGATTTAATCATTAATTTCTTTAATTTATAATGATATCCCCCCAAAAAAAACCCAAATAGTGTTCTCTGTTTGTTACATAAGAAGCTGTGATTACTTTCACAGATACTTTGTAGACATTAATAGCTGTAAAATGTATTTGATAAGGTTTTATACAGAGCCATTTAACTTTGGCAAAGGTGTCCATATCCACTATTACTTATAAAAATGCTAAACTGAAGCGAATTTGAAATTTATTTTACCATGTGAACAGACTAAAGGCTTTTAAACTTACATTTAAACTTAAATTTAAATCAGAGCTTTATGGATTATCAAAGAAATAATCCACAAAGGTTAGCTGAAAAGCTAAGTGACAAGGGCTACAGGAGCCTGTGGGAGAACGGCTCACGGTTCCATCGGTATCTGATCCAGACTATCTACAATGTGGGAGAGTCACACCTGCCATGGTCCCCTCTTAGGGACATGGGTAGCTGTAGGATGCTTTGGAAAAGTTAGAGTGTTTCATAAATATAAGACACCAGGATAATTCCTAGAGCATTCTACTAAAATTTAAGCTTCATGACGGCAGGGGTTCTCCTCTGTTGTATTATCTGCTATTATCTCCAGACCTTAGATTAGTCCTTGGCAGATGGAAGATGCTTAATAAATATTTGTTGAATAATCAAATAAATTCATAAATTCAAGGTGTTTCCATCATTCTGCTAGTAGATTCTCATGGGGCCCCCAAGGACACACTGGAGACCATTTTAAGGAATTCAGTTCTACAAAGAAATAGAGTAAGGAGCAGAGCATTAGAGATCCAAGATAGGTGGATTGTTAGATAGTTGGCTTCCTTAGGTAAGGACTGAAGTCAAAGGGTGTGAGCAGTGGGTGCCGGGAGCAGGAAGAAGAGCCTAATACTAAGTCAAACGACGCCTAACATTTCTCCTGCGCTTCCCATCTATATGGCTGTAGAGACTTCCTATTAAATGTTCATTCTGCATGTGTTTCCAATTATTTCTCCCAAGGTTTCAATGACCACCTCTAACTCTTATAAAACCCCACATTTACAGAACTGTATTTATGCAGCACTTTAAGCCAGAGAGCCTGGGTTGGAACCTGTCTCCATCACTGACTAGCACTGAGAACTTGACAGATTATGTAATCACCTTTTGCCTTAGTTTCCTCATCCTCGACACAGAAATAAGGGAGTTCGTACCTCGGAGAATGGTTATGAGGGTTACAGGCACTGATGCATGTTCAGTGCTTACGCTGGTGCTGCTCTGCTTGATGTTCACTGGCCCTGCTGCTGGACAGTTACCCTCTCTGTTGGACCGGTACTCATGGTTGCTGCTACTTTCCTGGCATTACCTACTGGATATCTTTCAGGCCCATTTAACTGAACATCTATTATATGGAATTAATTTTTGTTATCCCCTCCAAAACTACCTTTTCTACCATATTCACGTCTCGGATAACAGCATCACCATTCATGCCATCTTCCAAACTAGAAACTAGATTCAAACTTAGCTTTTCCTTCTTCTCCGTGCCCCTCAATGAATTAACTACCAAATCCTGTTCTGTCTTACCTTAGGGATAAATTCTCTATCCATTATCATTTCCTTAATTCAGGCCCTCAACTCTCTCATCTCAACCATCATGAGAAGCTTTCTCTAGTCTCACAGCTTCCCCATTCTCATCCACACTATGTTCACAGTTGACACTCCAGCAAGTTTATCTCCAGCTTGAAGACCAGCAGGTTCCTCACTCAGCCTTTTTCAAGTAGGACTCTGAGAGAGAATTAAGCCCTAATGTTCTAAAGCATCCATTCTATGTAATGAATTAACCTCATTCCTATGCATGTATAACAGTACGGGTTATGTTACATCCGTGGGGAAATTGAGAACATAAACGTTGTTCAGGGGTTCAGATAAAAAACCCTGATAAAAGTCAAGATCAAATTGCTTAGTACACAAGACATTTCCTATTTTTCCCTAATCCTCTTTTCCAATCTTATTTTTTTTATTCCTCCCACAAAACTCCACGTGGATGTCAAATTTCTCAAAGTCCTCCATTGTTGACACTCACAACACCTGGCCTCGTACATCCAGATGCTTCTGCCTGAAACACAGGTCAGCCCTGGCAAATTCAAAGAATGTTAGGCCTTCAAGGATTAATTCAAATGACATCTTTCTTATACCGTCCCTCAATTTCTCTAAGTGGAGTTACTTGCATCGTTCTCTGAATGACTCCCATAACCTCAATGTATCTATATTACATTGCAATCATCTCTTTATATACTATACTCTCTAGAAAGTAAACTCCCTGAGGAAAGGGAAGAGACTAACCGTTTTGTATTCCTAACATAGTGGCTGGCACGTATTGTTTTCTATTTTATTCCTAATAGAAATGAAGGAAGGAAGGGAGGGAGGGAGGGAAAGGGGGAGGGAAGAAAGGAGAGAGAAAAAAGGGAAGGAAGGGAAGGGAGGCAGAAAGGCAGGTGAATCCTCACCTGCCCGTTTACTCCTGGACATCTCTTGGACCAGGTAATCATGCAATTGATGCTAGATGTACTACCTTCAACAATAAATACTTCAGCGCTCAGGCCACATTACAGTAACTTAGATTTCTTTAAGATTATGAGTAAATTTCTAGGCAATGCACAATGGTTATCACTCTCTAGTAAATGGACGATGCCCGCCATGAGAGAACAGCGGCCATGACAGACAAGAATTACAACAGTCTTGGGCTAGGGAAGTATTGAGGAACATACCTTTTCTCTCTCCAGATATTAATTCTCTATTATTATTCTTTCCCATTCTGGATTAATTATGATCATTATCAAATAAAGGATCTATTCTGCCAGGAAGTGTTGGGTGAAAGGGAAACAATTACTCTCCATGCCTCTAAATTTTCCTCTAAGAGAAGAGCTGATACACAAAACAGGTGATCTCACAAGAAAAAACAAACAGTTCCATCATGGTGGTAATTATGATTATAATAAGTTCAACTTATGTTGTCTCCGGATAAAAGAAATTTGCATAATCATTGGCTCTTTGCATACTTAACTTCTAAGAGCCTACTGTTTGATATCAACATTAGCTGCCATATATTTTATCATCCATAGCATTTTGTAGTCTCACATGGATATTTCTGTTCATTCTCCTAGAACGACTTCCAGACTTGAGGGATTTCAAATGAATGACTAAGTGATATTGTTTAAGAGCAAAAACCAATTATTTCTGGTGGGATACCGCAAGCCTAGGATGCCAGCCCCTACCAGGCAAGAGGCTCTCGAATTCCTCAGTGAGGTTCCTACTTCAAAAATCGAGCTGGTTATTACAGTTGTCCGGTTATCCATAAATATTCATAGAGGAATGACCAAAATCATTGGCAACCATATTTGGACATGAAGTGTGGTTTTAACTGACAACAATGACTACAACAACAAACCACAGAGAACTTATCCAGGTGCCTGGCTATATTATACCTCTAAGGCAGATTCCTTCTGGTGGAGATTTGAATGAAAATTTTTCCAATCTTCTTTTGCAGATGCAATTTTGGACTGGATGCCCTCAGCTTTCTCTTTGGGCAACACAGTACTCAAAAGTTCTCCTTTCGACAGCATCGTGTTTAGCTTGTGTTGTCCATTTTCACTTTCTGACAAAAATTCCTACAAAGAAAAAGGTTAAGATTAGACATAATAAAATGTTCTATGCTTTCAAATACATTGATTGTCTACTTATTTCTTGATACAAAGAGAAGAAAGAAACCATTGTTATTGCATATATTAAATGACTAAGATATTGGAGATAATAATCTTATGGACCTGATATGGTTATTGTGAAAATTAAATGAGAAAACCTGCTTAGGGTGCTCAGGAACAGTGCTTGTCATATATAAGGACTTTTATTAGTTCCTACATCCCTATTAATATATAAAAATAGCATGCTTTTGGGCAAATGGACTACTTTCTCTTCACATACAAAATTAATTGTTTCAAGCAGGGATTTATTTGAAATTTGAGTTTCTTAAGCACGAATTTAATATGCTTATAGAAAGACCTAGAGGAACCTTTTTAATGCACTTAAGCTCTGTTATTAGAATTAATTGTTGGTACTCTCACCTGTATTTTCTGAAGACTTGCTGAAACTTCACTAATACTTTGAGGTATATCAAAACATTTGGCGGTAGTGATTTTTGCATTCACCAACCACTGCTGGAAATCCTTGAAGGCTCTTCGAAATCGCTGCTGTAAAATCTGTTCTCTATTCTGACAGCCCTTGGATGCTTGCAAACAAAGACTAACACCAGGATTTGAAATGTTTAAGGGATGGGAAAAAAAAGATAAAATATATATTAAAATAAAGTTTGATAGAATCAACAGTTCTTAGAGTATGCAGTCACATTTAGCAACATAGTTAATGATTAATTTATCTTGCCTTAAAATAAACACACTTCTGACTGCTTATTTGTATAAAAATCTTTTGCAGATCAATAAGGTTCATGCTCACCAATTATATTCTTTAATCAAGCCAGAAACTCTTCCACTGTATGTACTCAGATCTCTGGAAAATCGACAAAGTTCATTCAGCTGAGATTTAAGATCTTCTGTTTTAGGCTCTGACTTTTGTAGGGCATTCAGTATCTCCTATTAGGAAATAACAAGACAGGAGAACAAACACCTAAATTGGGTAGTTCCCATAGCCTCATACCACACGTGCATAAATCATATTATAAATTATTAGTGAGGGAAGAACCAACATAATAGATTCAGTAAATAAATGCATCCTATTTTCAGGGGACCTCCTGGCTTATTTGTACCTTTTTCTAGGCACGGACAGGCACTCTGGCATCAAATGTCACCAAGTAATCAAATGCTCATGTGGTCAAATAAGTCAAAGTGGGACAAGAAAAAGGAGAGGGAAAATAACTTAAATTGCTTAATACCAGTTTGACTAGGCCATTGGAAAATAGGGATATTGTTTAAAGGCAGAGAGAAATCATTTCCAAGCAAAGCGATACTCATTTTGGATTAAAAAATATATATAGCTATTGATTATTATATAGTATTACATTATATTACAGTATTACACACTAAAAATGGCTTCTAGCTCACAGGTCTGATTTAACTAGTAATCCATCCATTTCATAGTTTTATTCACACAGGCATCAAATATTTGCTAAATGTCTGCCATGAGCCAAGCATTTTTCTGAATTTCAGGACTCCCCAAAATGAATGAAGATAAGAACGCTGAACTAGAAGAGCTCACAGTTTAACAGATGAGAGAGACACATGAATAATCACAATACCGACACTAGCTAACCCAACATAAAGTCTTGAGACTTGACAAGTACATCTCTAAAACCAAGGCCGTGATCCCCTGAGTTGGACACGGTGCTCTTACGGGACTGTCACAAGGAGAAAATGAGATCACAAATGTCAAGTGCTCGCACAATTCCCGGCACACAGGTAAATGCCTGCCTAGTGAAAACAGCAGGTCAACAGCGCCCAAATGTTTAAGTGGAACTGTATAAATAATGGTATCGCCACAGGGAAAAAAAAAATTAATTGAGGTGAGCCAAGAAGATGAGTGAATACTCAGATGGGTGCTGATGTTACTATTTATGTTCTCAGATTTTTATCTAGACATGGCCTAGATTTGTAGGAAAACCACACCTCTCAACAAGCCAGGTCTGTGTTGCATTCCTCATCCCAGTAAATGGCTCCACCGTCCTCCCACTGATCTACATCAGAAAACCAAGCTCTATGTTGGCCTTGCCAAGAAACAAGAGACAACAAGGTTCAGTCTGTTCTGTGTTAGCTCTCTTTCAGCGACTTTCCCTCTGCACTCGACTCAGTCTCCCATTTGGACATCTGTCATTTCTTTCTGGAATGGCACGATGTCCTCTCAATTTGAAACCTATTCTCCAGTTTTCTCTTCTGTGTTTTCTTGTTCCTTGCTAATTTTGGATCCTGGGACTGTCCCTCCACCTCACCCACCTGGTCTGTTTGTAACAGACTTCGAGACTCAGCTCAACTAGTAATTTCTCTAAGGACTCTGCCTTCTTTCCCACTTCTTCATGAGGGCTCCTTGCTTGAGGACACGCACACCTCGTCAGCTCATCACAATCGAGTATCCCCATGGGCTGTGAACTCACTGTGCCTTTCCATCTAGACTGAGATTCTAAGAGAGGGGTGGTGCTCTCTTGGTTTTAAAATTATTTATCCTAGTGTCTGGGCTAGGGGAATTGAAGATATTTTTATTCACAAAATTCATAATAACTATAAAATTTCTTTCTGAAACTCCAAACACTAAACTAGTAGCTACTATTTTATACTACATTGTATCTTTTATTTAAGAAAGAACTTAGAACTGTAGAAACTTAACCACATACCAAAAAAGTAAAAAAGCAAGCAAGCGAACAAATAAAAAAATCAGAGAATCAAGGTAGTCATTTATAAGGTAGATGATACCAAAAGAAAAAAGCTTTGGACCAAAATTTTACACTAAATAAACTTCCATAACTTTATCACAAATTAAAGCATTTTAGTAGTCTCATTATATAAACATCAGGTTATGTATTTCTGTTTCAGTTAAGTCCTAGGACTCATTTTTCCCCTTAGAGGTTATAAAGGTTAAGGAACTGGCTAAATTTCAAACACTAATAACCCAGTAGATATCAAGAGATGACTTTTGCAAACACCGCAAACATGATTTTTTGCATCATGACTTTATA
Organism: Enhydra lutris kenyoni; assembly: GCF_002288905.1. Classification (NCBI taxonomy): domain Eukaryota; kingdom Metazoa; phylum Chordata; class Mammalia; order Carnivora; family Mustelidae; genus Enhydra; species Enhydra lutris. The sequence goes on along the minus strand of NW_019154146.1, from coordinate 14,831,477 downwards.
TAGTTTATAGATGATCCATTTTAACATTTTGAAATATTTCTTGGGTATCATCACTTAATTGCAAAAGAGAAAGTAAACACTCGTGAAGGTTTGTGACTATTACTATGATTGTCAACAATGTCAAGCCCTCCCCAACAGCAAAACGATGCTATAAGGATCCTAACAAATTCATTCTTTTGTAAAACTTTCTCTATGTGTTCACTGTAATGGAAGTTACAGGGGAACTTCCATTGGAAGTTATCTCCATTTAAACATTAATTTTTTTTACCAGCTTTGATTGAGATACAATTGACATATAACATTGTAATAAGTTTAAGGTATACAGTGTGCTAATTTGATACATTTATATATTCCAAGATGATAACCTCCCCCCCAGCATTAGCTAACACCTCAACCCCATCACATAATTATCATTTCTTTCTTATAGTATTAACAAAAATAAGAGAAAAGCTGAGCATTGAGAGGTAATGCACTACTGTCATCAAAAGAATGAGCTCTGGAGCCAGACCTGGAAGTAGATCTGAGCAGAGCGCTGTCGTCTTTGAACTGTCAGTAAAACTAAAAACCCACATTGACTTTTGCATTATCATGTGGATGTTTTATAGGTCTCACTAACCATTTTTACTAATAGTATCTATCCAAAAAAAATGATAGCACAAAATAGTAATAAAACTTAAATACCACCAAATCTTTCTTTTTAAAAATGTCCCTCACATTAATGGTAGGGAAAGGGAGAGAAACAAAATAGAATTTAAAAATTATAACTGATTTCTTTTTTTCTATCAGAGTGAATAATACTAACCGCATGGAACAATGACCAACTTCCTTGTCTCCCTTTTACAGAATTGCTTTCTATACTTTATTCTGGTGCTTAAATGTATAAGATGGGACAGGCACCAGGAAAAAAAAAATAAGCTAGAAGCATTATAAATAAGGTAGCTCAAAGAGATAATAATAAAGTTTCATTTCATGGTGTGCCGTATTTGTTTGAAATCCTTGATTTAGAACAAGACAATGCTGGAAATACTACATGACTTTCTCACTGGCTGAAACTATTTTGAAATGATTATAACATAAATAGAAACAGAGAAGTTTACTTCACTGAAACTTCCTTTTAAGGACATCCACGGTTCCAACTGTTATAAAGCTGCAAATAACAGTGTTCTGAAGATACCATTTAACAGCAAGAGGAAGGATTTCAAGCTTCTGCTCTTTCTTCATGATCCCCTCTATGCTTTGTTACAGTCATATTCTGAAAGAGCTGCCATTAGTTTAAAAAAAAAAAAAGTCTGGACGAAAACCCGTGAGCATGACACAGGAGTTCTGTTGACGGTTAATTCAAGCACGGCTGTCAAAACCAGCCCTAGGAGAGCTAATCAGGGTGAAAACTAATGGTTGTGCTTTAGGAGATTACCAAATGCTTCTTTTAAGCTATAACTTCAAGCATTTAATTGTTGGAAATAGTTCACTGGCAGAAAACCAGCTATGACTTTTCGTCTACTTATGCCTCTGCCCACAGGCGAGTGATTGGGCTGAATGGCTGAATACAGTCTTACAGACTCTTGCACCATAAGAATGAAAGTAAAATGTCTGCACAAACACTCCGTGTCTCCTACAGTAAATCAAAACTCCTTCACCCCACAGCTTGTTTTACAGTAGATTGACTTAGGAGAAAAGGAAACAAATCCGATTCAAAAATTTAGGTAGGTACATACTTATTTCTTTTTAGGACTGAGTGGTGCATGGTTTTAGTTAGCCAGGATTTTGTGTCTTCATTTATTTTTTAGCAACAGCGAGAACCAAACAAAATTGCTCGCATAACCACCAACAGACAACAGGAAGCCAACTTACTTGTCCTTTCTGCCAGCATTCCACTATCTCCTGATCCGTGTTCTTGCCTTCCAGGAGGGCTAACTGCTGGGCCCACGTTGTCAGAAGGGCACTGAACTGCCCCAGCGCCTGCTCCAGGTGAGTCACCTGGCCCGAGAACTCCTGCTCCGAAAGGGCCATTTGGCTCACCAGGTTCTCCAGGCTGGTCTGCGTCCGGAGCACGCTGTCTTCCCACTGCTTCCAGTCGGCACGCAGGGCCTGCATCTCCGTGTCCACGAGCTCACACCCACTGGCACTTGTGTTCTGTTTCACTGCTGGAGCCAGCGACTCCACTCTGCTTAGGCGGTCTGCACCGATCTCTCTGGAATCCATCAGCTCCTGTAATGGAATATCGTCATGACAACCAAGGAGGCTGTGAGTCACAGGGGCGGCGAGTTTACAAATGTGTGCAGAGGGGGACCCTGTCCTGCGAGGAAGTTTTGGCGAGTGTGCTCCAAGGACCGGAATCAACTCATCCGCTCACCCCTGAGTTGGAGGGGCAGAGCGTGATTCTCCTCGGCGCTGAGGTTTGTGGCAAAATGAGCTGCGGAGTCCCACAACGTCCTGGAACAGACTAGATGGGGACCCTGGAGTCGGGCATGGTTTGAATATGTGGAATTGTTTGGATAGTGATAGAAACATCCGCCTGTGGTATGTTTCTCCTACAATTATGCAAATCCATGTTTCTCCCTAAGTTGACAGACAGTGACCAAGGACTGCTGCAGAATTGTGCTCTGGGTCTGGGCTCCATTTCATTTTCTTCCAGAAGATGGTGGCCTAAGTTGGTTCCATGCTCTGAGGAATCAGGCCGAGCCACCGCAACCGAAGAATGAGCCCTCCTCAACTACAAACACTTCAGAACCTTAAATAAATATTTTTATAGAAATCAGTATGAATAAATCACAGACCTCCTTAGTCGAAAGTTCCAAGTAACTTTCAGACTACGTTTATTTATTGCTATTATTTTTACTTTTAAGAAACTTGCCAGAAATTTAACAATTTAGATATAGCTTTTGGGCTCAAAGCACACCAGGGCTCTAAAGGACAAGATAAAATTCAAATATGCATTACAAATTATGTAAAATAGTGGCATTTCTTTCTGAGAACAGACTCTTCCACTGAAATTTCTCTCACTGGTGTTTATACATTTACATATCTATCACTCAAGTTAGAGTTTTATTAGTATTAATACAAAATTATGACTTCTGTCCTCAATTACATAGAAGGAAAAGATGGTTATTAGGGAAAAAAATTTCAAGATGAAAATTACAAATTAACGAGTGTACAAAAAATAGTAACATTAAGTATGAAGCATATTATATCAAACATAATGTGTCTTAACTAATCTACAAATACTGTTCATATCTCATTAGATTTGCTTGAAATAAATATACCTTCTTATAATTATATGTAAGAGCCCCATTTTAGTAAAGATCATTTAAAAGTATTGTTATATTGTAGTCCAAGAGGCAATTACATGACTCTCACACACAATTAGCATTTAATATACACACACCCATCGTTTCCTCAGCATCAGGATTCTAAAAACCTGCCTTGTTTATCAGTGTATATAGTAAGTAGTTATTTGGTGGAAAAAAATATACAGATAGATTTTTTAAAAGAGCTATGTCTAATTATTGGATTTAAATACTGATAATTTGCCTTTATGACTGATTTCAAATTTGGAGTTAAGAGGGTATCAATATGAGAAAACAGTTTCCCAAAATACCCTCTAATGCATTATCTCAGTTTTCGTTCACATGAAAATGGGACATTACAATATTTGCAACCACTAATTCCAGTCATCCAGATTTTGAATAAGAATGCCATCATGGGGCACCTGGGTGGCTCAGTGGGTTAAGCAGCTGCTTTCGGCTCAGGTCATGATGTCAGGGTCCTGGGATCAAGCCCCACCTGGGGCTTCCTGTTCCGTGGGGAGCCTGCTTCTCCCTCTCCTTCTGCCTGCTACTCTGCCTACTTGTACTCTGTGTCTCTGTGTCAAATAAATAAAACCTGTAAAAAATGCCATCATTTTTTTAAAAAAAGAATTTATTTATTTATTTGAGAGAGAGAGCATGTGCATGCACACAGGGTGGGGGCTAGAGGGGTAAAGGGAGAAAGAGAGAGAGAGTCTCCAGCAGAGTCCACACTGAGCACAGAGCCCGATGTGGGGCTCAATCTCATGACCCATGAGATCATGAATTGAGCCGAAACCAAGAGTCAGTCACTTAACTGACTGAGCCAGCCACACACCCCAAGAATGTCATCACTTTAAAGCGTTTTGAAATGATTTGTATACGTATCTCCTTGTTTTGGACTTAGCTATTTAAAAATATCAAATGCGGGGCGCCTGGGTGGCTCAGTGGGTTGGGCCGCTGCCTTCGGCTCAGGTCATGATCCCAGGTCCTGGGTTCAAGCCCCACGTCGGGCTTTCTGCTCAGCAGGGAGCCTGCTTCCTCCTCTCTCTCTGCCTGCCTCTCTGCCTACTTGTGATTTCTCTCTGTCAAATAAATAAATAAAATCTTTAAAAAAAAAAATATCAAATGCACATACACACCCTTATACACACATATATTTGGCTTCAAAGTTGCCTGTCCTTGGTGTTTACTCTTGGGGGTGAGGAGGGATGACACTGAAAGACAGAGGAGGTGCTCGTTTACTTCCTCCAAGGTTCCTCCTCACCCATGCACCAGCCTCCAGTAGAGCCTGACGTGGACTTCACGTTTTCCTTCCCTAATTCCAATTTCTTCCTGCCAGCTCCTTCTCCTATGCTTCCCATATTTGTGGAAGTATTTTATAAAGTATTTCAAGAAAAAGAGTATAAAGGCTAGACAATCACTCTGGACTTTTCCTACACTGTCATTCCATACCCAATTAAAATCACTCATTTACCAAATCTACTGAATTTTCTTATTGAGTGTGTCCCATGGGTCAAGCATAATGCTAAAAGTTTTATGTGTATGATCTAATTTAGTTCTCGAAACCTCTCAGTGAGGCAGGGACTATTAATTTACCAGTTAAGAGGCTGAAGCTTTAGGACCTCAAGTGACTTACCCAACACAGCTGGAAAAGCCATAGAGGCTGTGGAAACAAGAAACAAACTGAAGGTTTTAGAAAGGAGGGTGGTGGAGGGCCGGGTTGGCCCAGTGATGGGTATTAAGGGGGGCACGGATTGCATGGAGCACTCGGTGTTATACGTAAATAATGAATCTTCGAACACAACATCAAAAACTGATGACATACTGTATGTGACTAACATAACATAATAAAGAGTAAGAATAATAAAAAGAAAAAGAAAAGCAGTAGAGGGAGAATACAGCAATCAGGGTCTGATTCTAGATCCTAAGCTCTAAAAGTATAGTGGAATGTCATTACATGTAATGTATTATTTTATAAACATCAGTTTTTACATCATTGTTCTCATCTCTACTGCAGGTTCCTTGAGGGAATGCACAACGCTGGCTGAATAAATTGGTAAATGGATGGATGAATAAAATATGAGTGAGAGAAAAATGTACCAAAGAAATATTTTAAAGAATCACACAGAAAATAAGAATTTCAAAGGGTGGTGTATGTGATTACCTCCTTTAAAACCCACATGGTCACTGTAAGATTTCTAAGCACTTCGAAAAATGTAATAATAATAAGCACTTGGAATAATGTAATAATAATAATAATAAAATAAATTCTCAAAACGTAGTTATTACTATTACCATCAACTAGTATTTTTAAGACTTTTATATTCCGATGTCCAGGGATCAGAACACAGTGTGAATCTTAAAGTCCTGACCACAATTACACTATTTATTCCCAACATTTCTTCATCTACTACTAAATCATTTAGGATTTCATTATTGCTTACTTTTTAAATTAAAGCCTATTATTTTCATGGGGGGATTATTGCAATTTATTATTCAAATAACTAGAAATATACTTGTTGAAGCTCCCTCAGATATGTGAATTTCTATTTTCTAAGATGTCCTTGTGGGGAGTAAACTAGGTGATAATTTTAATGTCTTTTTTTTTAAGATTTTATTTATTTATTTGACAGACAGAGATCACAAGTAGGCAGAGAGGCAGGCAGAGAGAGAGAGAGAGGGAAGAGGAAGCAGGCTCCCTGTTGAGCAGAGAGCCTGTTGTGGGGCTCGATCCCAGGACCCTGGGATCATGACCTGAGCTGAAGGCAGAGGCTTAACCCACTGAGCCACCCAGTCGCCCCTTTTTAAATGTCTTTTGAAGCACTGCCTTCCCTTAGGCTCTTGTACTGTTGGCTAGGAAACAGTAACATTTCCAAGTTACTGCTCAAATACCTTTAACAAAGTTATGTTATAAACTTTTCTATCACGGTGCTGGGAAACAGTGTCTGGCTCCATCAGCCCACCAAGCTGGCATATATTTCAGAGTCTCCCCGACTATGGCCATAAGCACATTTGCACATTGAAGGATACACAGACGATGTTCCATTTTGCTCACAAGTGTAAAGTGTTTGAATTCCTTTTTTTCCCCTTGCTTATGTTTATAATTTATGAGGTACAAGGTAACGAAGATCAACAAATAGAAAATGGGAAACATTTTAAATAACAATTCTCTCCACGGAATCTTCACCACAAGTATGTCATACTTAAGAACGAATGAAACAATGAAGTTATAATATCTGTGCATCTTCTGACCTTGATTTTAGATAATTTCTTCTGGGTGGCTGATGAGTCTCCAGACATATCCGACCACCGGTGAAGTTCTTCCTTTGCAGAGTGGAGCCAATCCGTGAATTCCTGGACTGCGTCTAAATACATGAGGTGATCTTTCACAATCTCCTCCACTTTCCTCATCTTCTCCTAGTAGACACAGAAGAGGCTATTTTAGCAGGCATTAGTGAGAATATGAAATCAGACAAACAGCATCTATTAATGATTTCAGAAGATGTCATTCCTATTATTGAACCGTTTGCATTCTTAACATGAAAAGCTTAGACTAAAAGGCTTTGAGGAAGCAACCATTTTCCTTTAAATTTACTTTAGTCTGGGTTAGAACAAAAATTTATGCTGAATGAATGTTTACTAACATCCCTCATGGATAACTGACTTAATAAAAATTATTGTAATAACTAGTTTTATTATTCAGGCAATAATACAGCATGCTATTACTATTTAGTATAATGTAATTACTATGTACAGTAGTCTGCTCAGCACATTAAATGCATTTGCTCACTTACTCCTCACAACATCCTTGTGATGTAGATGCTAGGATCACCACTATATGTAGGAAAGGGCATTTACAGTGGTTATAGAGATCAAGTAACATGTCCAAAGCCAGACATAATAAAAGACAACCGACAGAATGGGAGAAGATATTTGCAAATGACATATCAGATAAAGGGCTAGTATTCAAAATATATAAAGATCTTAACAACTCAACACCCAAAGAACAAAAATCCAATCAAGAAATGGGCAGAGGACATGAACAGACATTTCTGCAAAGAAGACATCCAGATGGCCAACAGACACATGAAAAAGTGCTCCACATCACTCAGCATCAGGGAAATACAAATCAAAACCACAATGAGATACCACCTCACACCAGTCAGAATGGCTAAAATGAACAAGTCAGGAAGTGACAGATGCCAGCGAGGATGCGGAGAAAGGGGAACCCTCCTACACTGTTGGTGGGAATGCAAGCTGGTGCAACCACTCTGGAAAACAGCATAGAGGTTCCTCAAAATGTTGAAAATAGAGCTACCATATGACCCAGAAATCACACTACTGGGTATTTACCATAAAGATACAAATGGAGTGATCTTAAGGGGCATGTGCACCCGAATGTTTATAGCAGCAATGTCCACAATAGCCAAACTATGGAAAGAACCTAGATGTCCATCAACAGATGAATGGATAAAGAAGATGTAGTATAGATATACAATGGAATACTGTGCAGCCATCAAAAGAAATGGAATCTTGCTATTTGCAACAACAATGGATGGAATAAGAGGGTATTTTGCTGAGCTAAATAAGTGAATCAGAGAAAGATAATTATCACATGATCTCCCTGATTCACTTTGAGAGGCAAAGTGGGGGGGTTTGGGGAGTAGGGAAGGAAAAAATGAAACAAGATGCGATTGGGAGGGAGACAAACCATAAGAGACTCGTTATAAGTGAAAATAAGTGAATCAGAGAAAGATAATTATCATATGATCTCCCTGATATGAGGAATTTGAGAGGCAAAGTCGGGGGTTTGGGGGTAGGGAAGGAAAAAATGAAACAAGATGGGATCGGGAGGGAGACAAACCATAAGAGACTCTTAATCTCACAAAACAAACTGAGGGTTGCGGGTGGCGGTTGTAGGGAGAGGGTTGTTGAGTTATGGACATTGGGGAGGGTATGTGCTATGGTGAGTGCTGTGAAGTGTGTAAGCCTGACGATTCACAGACCTGTACCCCTGGGGCAAGTAATACATTATATGTTAATAAAAATTTTTTTTTTAATGCAGCCTTCTGGGCTCTGAGTCCAGAAGTAATGAATCAAAATCTGTACAGCAACCTACTGGTTCTTTTTTTCTTTTAAAATAAAGCTTTTTTTTTGTTTTGTTTTGTTTTGTTTTGTTTTTTAAATCAGAGAGAGTGAGCACAGGCAGACAGAGTGGCAGGCAGAAGCAGAGGGAGAAGCAGGCTCCCTGCTGAACAAGGAGCCCGATGTGGGACTCAATCCCAGGATGCTGGGATCATGACCTGAGCCAAAGGCAGCCGCTTAACCAACTGAGCCACCCAGGCGTCCCTAAAATAAAGCTGCTTTTACATTAGAGAACACCCCCCCCACAAAAAAAAGAAAAGGGACAAAGCCAGAATTCAAATTTAGGTCTTTTTGACTCCAGAGTCATAGAACTTAACCATTATCAAAATAAAAATTAAGATAAACTAATACATATGTTAAAAATTATATTATATTAATAATACAAAGAGAGTTCCCAAATGGAAACCCAAGAAAAAGACATAGTCACAAATACACAAAAGAAAAATCATGAGGGAAAGTAACGATTCAGAGAGGGAATTAAAACCAATTTTGATATTACATAAAGGAGCCTATACTAGAGAATAAGAATAGGAAAGGGCAGTTTATACTACAATGAGAAATGCATGAAATACACTGTACATGATTGAAATCTGGGAAGTAAACAGACTTGCACTTAATACAACAAATACAAATGGCAACAAAAGAAAAAGAACCACAAATACTGACATTTGGGGCTCAATCTTACAGAGAAAAGAAATGGACTGACCAACACCCTAAGTGGAGAAAGATAAAAAACAGAGTAAAAAATAATCCCAAGACTGCAGAAAGAGAAGGATTTCTGGGCATCCAGAAGCAAGTATGATCTTCTTGTAGTAACTGCTCACTAAATGTACAAATACTTCAAGAGCAGCTGGGTCCCCTATAATTTAACCCGTAGTGTATGTATGTGTGTACGTGTATGTATGTGTTTGTGTGTGTGCATGTGCTTGTGTGTGTGTGTGTATTTTTTAAATTAGAGAGACACAGAGAGGAAGGGCAGAGGGAGAGAGAGAATCATAAGTAGTCTCCATGCCCAGTGCAGAACCCAACATGGGGCTCCATCTCACAATCCTGAGATCATGACCTGAGCCCAAAATCAAGAGTCAGAAGCTTATGTCCTGAGCCACCCGGATGCCCTGAACCTTTCGTATATTCCTTACCTGAACCTTGAAGATTTTTCTTCCATATACAACACTAACCTTGGAAACAGTGATTATATCATTAAACTGTGTTTTCAGCTCCTCTTGAGCTGCTTCCTTGAAAGACTCATCCTCTGTCTTCTGGTAGAGCTCCCTGGATTTTGAGGCGAGACTCTGCAGGGCTCTGGCGTGCTCCTCCGCCTCAGACACGACGGACTGGAAGTGGTCCAGGAGGGAAAACTTCTCCTTCAGGCCGGGCTGCAGCTGCAAGGGCTGCTCTACTTTCTGATCCACCGATTCCAGCCACTGCTCCAGCTGGTGTTTCCACTCTAGGTAGTCATTCCATTTGCCAATCACAGCCTCCAAAGTGCTAGAATTAACGTCACACGTCACAAAAACAAGTTATCTTGATATCTCGACTGAAACCAAGGAGGAGGGCACTGCATCCACGTCAGCTGTCTGACTGAACGCTCTTCTGTGATGAAAACACTGCTTTTAAGTGCAGGGAGAAACACTACTTCTCCAGCCCACGAAAACAGTTTCTTCAAATGAAAAATCTATGTTGAATTTGAAGTAAGATGTTGTGGTCATATAGGCTTCTAGAGGTTTGTCTTTCAAACGCCAATTGATTTAAATAAACAGACAGAGTTATGTGTTTTGTTGTTAAAAATATCAGCCCTGGGGCACCGATTAAATTTTATTTAATATCTATCAATTCTTAATTTTCTTGGACCCAGTTTACCTTATTCAAATCAGTTGATAACTATTAACTAGAATTCAGCATTTAAGGTATTCTTTTTTTTTAAAGATTTTATTTATGACAAAGAGAGATAGCGAGAGAGGGAACACGAGCGGGGGTAGTGGGAGAGGGAGAAGCAGGCTCCCCAATGAGCAGGGAGCCCGACACAGGGCTCGATCCCAGGACCCTAGGATCATGACCTGAGCTGAAGGCAGCCGCTTAATGACCGAGCCACCCAGGTGCCCCTAAGTTATCTTTCTAAATAAATAATACTTAGATTGATTTTCAATTAAGGATATCACAATGTTTAGTGCTTCAGACTTGAACATGTGAAGGAACAAAGGCTTCATTTATTTATAATATAAGGAACATAATCATATAAGTAATAGTCAAGTAAACAGCTCTCTAGATTGTCAAGTAAAAGGCTCTCCAGACTGGCATTTTTAAAAAACTTCCGTTATTTATCTTTACAAACTATTCTAAACTCATACTCCGTGACCATTCCGAGCATCCCCTGCATATAATCCTTTGATCTAGGAGTTAAATCTGTGATAAATACACCTCCAGCATCTTCTCAAACTGTTCCTTTTGCATCAATAGGAACCTCAACATAAGTGCTTTAAAGTGCTATTCTTTCCTCAAAGAATTTTCCAGAAGGTACAAATCAATCTCACCTCTCCAGAAGCAACCCCAGGCCCTGCACCACCCCACAGTGCCGGGTATCTTAGTAACTAACGCAGTCTGAGTCAGTGTTTTCGGATGCACGCTACCCTAGCCTCGGAGCGCTTAGGGAGCAAACACTACTTTGTTTTGATTCGTCATTTTAGCTCAATTAATTGCAGCACTGCTATTGCTGAATATGTGGTTGTCAAATTTAATTTCTTGCTGAAGAGGAAGAATCAAGGATTTGAATCTGCTTCTTTTATTCCAACATCTGAAAACCATTCACCCACACTGTTACTCACTTTTTTGGAGCTGGCCCATTGCCAAGCACTGGGAGAGTTTGTTCGTGCTCCAGTGGTCCACGCCACTAGAACCACTGCATCGGAGTTTTCTTTCTTTGCAGACCACCATGAGTTATTACTGAGATTAAAAGTCCTGCTGGCATTTGGAGTCACCACTTATGTTCCATATTTAAAGGAAACAAAACAAAACAAAGCTTCCAAAATTTTAGTTACAACCATGTTTCACTGCTTCCTTCGGAATGGGTAATTGCAGTGTTGCTTTGTTTAGTTTTGTGATGAACTCTCATCTTTTCTCCACTTCTTTATTATGCCGTTTCTTTATTTTTATTAAGCACACACTTCTTCAGTAACCTAACACTATATATAACTTTCAGGATATGGCTTCTGGAAGGTACTTTGGTATAATTCTGACTGCCGGTCATTTGTCCAACCAGCTGGCCAGATTATTTGTGGATACTTGGAAAAGAGAGGAAGGTAGGAGTCTCCCACTCATAAATGTAACAGCAACAACGCCACCTGGTGTAACACTCAGTCTCTTCTCTAACTGCTCAGGAGCGGCTGGTGCAGGGCTTCTCCACAGGAGCACTAGGGAACCCTGGGCCGGCTGATTGCTGGCTGTGTGAGAACGCCCCCGCGCACTGTGAGACATAAGCTCTCCTGGCCGCCGTCTCAAAATGCCAGGGATGCACCCATCACTACGACAATCAAAAACCCTATGCACATTTCCACAGCCCCATTGTGGGTGACATGACTTCTAGCTGAGAAAAAGATTCATACTTACGCTCAATAATGGCTAACAAATTAATTTCTTGTATGTTCCCCTAAAAAGGGAAAAGTTCTTAAACACTTGCTTTGATGAACTGAAAGGAGGGATCTTATTGAGCCCATGTTGTGTACAAGATGCCATGAGAAATTTATGGGAGATGAAAATATTACACACCCACCCACACACAGGCACACAACAAGGAAGCAAACACAACTGTCTTTGCCATCACGGAAAACACAATCTAGGCAAAGACAAGTGGGCATACAGCTAGCTAAAATAAGCCGCTTGGTAACTCTACGCAGGATACTGCACTGTTTCATCATTTTACCAAGCCACTGGGTTTTATTTAGGTGAATAAACACTGAAAATAGGCTCTGTTACCTCTGAGCGTGGACGGAGGAGCTCATGATGTCAGCCCACACGTCTTTCAGAGTCTGTAGCTGGGTCTGAATCACCTTCTGACCTTGTTTGTTGCTACTTCTCAAGGCCTGTTCCCCTTTGCCAATGGCCATATTCAACTTCACTTCTCCTTCACCTTTCATCAGGAGAATATCCTATGAAGGAACAGTGAATACAGGTCAGTAGGAACACTAGAACCTTCTCGTGTTTTTAGGAACTGTTGTTTCCCATGAGAATCAAGGTAGGGAATACCTTACTCATTTTATTTTTATTTATTTATGTATTTATTTATAAAGATTTTATTTATTTATTTTAGAGAAAAGGTGAGCAAGGGAGAGAAAGAAGCAGACTCCCTGCTGAGCAGGGAAGCCCGCACGGGGTTTGATCCCAGGACCCTGAGGTCATGACCTGAACCGATGGCAGGTGCTTTAACCCACTGAGTCACCCAGGTGCCCCTACCTTTAAAATGGAAACTCAGCAACAACAACAAAATGAAAATACAACAACAAATTCTGCACCCTACTGCAATATGATACTTTACTTAAATATTAGATATCAAGAGTCTGGGAGTCGAGGATTAACTCCCATTTAAATTCTTGGGAAACTTGGGGCCACTAACCTTGAAACTGTACATTTACTGAATGTTGGATTCAAAGTAAAAATAAATTGTTTTGAAAATGAAGACACACTTGTCTAAAGCTTTACCATCACCATCTGGCTAATTTCCGTCTTCCAAGGTTGCCTTCACTGACTACAGTCTGGGCTGGTGGCCTCCCTACGTTCGGAGGATACCCTTGTCTGCTTCAGTCAGTACCCCTCACTACATGGGGTACAGCAAGTTACAGTTTACAGGTTAGTCTCTCCCTCTGGACTGGGAACACCTAGAAAGCCAGCAGTAATTTTCACCTTGAGGTTTCCAACAACTTGCACGGCGCTTGGTTCCACGTTTGCTGAATACTTACTAAGTGACATTAAAAATCATCTTAAAGCTATTGAAACAAAAATGTTCCTTTACAAAGGGGAAACAGGCTCCCTCCATTATCCCTTTGGCCAACATCATCTTCTCTCCATTGTGTCCTCAAATCTTCACTTAGAGGCTCACAGAGCAACGGGGACCCAACTCGAACATATGTGAATCCAGCAAACAAATCTTCACAAGTTGGCAGCATGTGGCCGGTGTCCTGCTTACCTGTATCTGTAGCAGCCGCTTTTCCAGGGTGTCTTTGCTCCCAACGGTGCTTTCTGCCGCGGCCAGTCTGTCCTGAATGCCCTTCACCCAGGACCACATGCTCTGCAGGGCTTCCTCCAAGGCCTCGTGCTCCTGCAGGGCCATCTGGCAGCTCCGCAGTCTCTCCTTGGTCATTCTGAGTAAGTTCTGGTAGTTTGTGAGGAGCTGGGAGCAGAGGCGTCCTTCCTTCCCAGCGCCGTGGCCTTCTTCACTGAGAAGCTGCCCTCTCTGGGAAAGCTTATCCAGAGATTCTCTAAAGAAAACAGTTAAAAAAAAGAAAGAAAGAAAGAAAGAAATTGAATTCTGACATTCTAGAACGCAGCAGAGTGAGGAGTGATTGTTGGTCCTGGAGAAGTCGCCAGGCAAGAGCTCATAGCTGACATGCCTTTGAAATGAAGACGCTGGGGACTCTCACAGGGCTGGCTCTGCCTTCTCTACACGTCTGTGAATGTAATCCGTATACATCAGGGAACTTCACTCCATCTATGCTGTGCTTAGATCCTGGCCCCTGTATTATGAGGAATTCACTGCAGAAAATGGCCCAAGACTGCTTCTCCAGCCTCATCTCTAACATCTCTGTTCTGGCTGAATGCTCTAATCCTGAAAAGTCCCCAAACCCTCTGCTTTTTGGGGTCTATGTGGGGATTCCTCCTTTGGGAAAACCCAATGATTCTCCCCTGCTGCCTTCCCAGTTGGCCCTTCAAAGCCTAGGCAGGCATTACCTCCCCGATACCCCAAGAGAAGGAGAGTATAGGGTTCCTCCCCTGTGTGCCCTCTGCCCCTGTCTTGTTCTATCTCCTCAAACACCCTGTCTGTCTCAATCCACAGGCTTTCAACTTCTAGAAACCAGGGTTATCACATTCATCTCGTATCCCCAGGACCCAACACAGGAAGATAAAATGCAAAAAACCAGTTCGTATCAAAAGGCTATTATATGACTGCTGATGGGTTTCCTTGTTGCCTCTTGCATACTTGGCTCATCTCAGTTTGGAGTTGTGTTAATTAGGTGCAGGGAAAGTGCAGTCCTATGCAGCTGGACTGGCTTCATCTTGTTTGACAGAGTTCAGCTTGTGTGTCGGAACTTCCCAGGATACCAGAAGAAAGAGTACAGATGTGTGAACACGAACTCTTGTGAATAGGAGAAAAAGAATACAAACTTTATCTCCTGCAAGGTCTGTCATTTTTTTTTTTTTTTGATCAGCTACCAAGGATATAGCATCCTGTGGCCCTCTGGGAGGTATATTGTTCATATAATATTGCACCCACTCTAAATTGCATTTCTTATAATCTGGTAAGACAAGAACTTGGCTTAAGCAATGATGTCAGTTAAATAATTCAGGACAATGTGTATCACTTGTTACTACAAGAAGGACTGCTTAATGGATGATAAAAGTTCAGTAATTCTCAAATCTGGGGTACTTTAAAAAAAAGGCATCCCCCAAGATAGTTGAGTACTTGAAATATTATGATGGAAAGTCCAGAGGGCTGGTAGGATTAAGCAGCCAGCTAGTGAGAGGTAACTCAGCTGGAGAAGCTGGGAAGCATCAGAGTACGTTAAGATTCTCTGGAGAAGTAACCAGTTACAAAGAGCCTGGCAGCAAGAACACTGAAGGACTCTTACCCTTCGATCCTGGAATATCACAGAAGAATATTCCAGAAGACTATGTAAAGTCATTTTAGAAGTTTGGAAGAGAGAAATAGTCTGGTCATGTTACATTGTATCCAGACCTGAGTTAAGATTTAAAAAGCAATAAAATGCAGTGTAATTTTAATAAAGCTATATAGTTAAAATGATACCGTCATCCTATTAATTCAGCAAATATATTCTTTTTCTTGCACGATATCAGACATTGCGACTGTAACAGTGATGAAGACCTAAAGGTCCCTGGGGTTGAGGAACTCACTGTCCGGGGCTGGCATGTATAGAGTCAACAAAGAGTTTACCCCATGGGAAGGGCTCACAGAGATGGGACCAGAGCATTCCAGCAAAATTTTGTAACACTCATTAAACTCAAACACCAATAAGAGCTGTCATTACGGGTCATGTTTGTGTATTTGTTTGAATGTCTGTTTTTTAAGGCAAGGCATACTAGGCATGTTTGACCCAGAAGGCGACTCAGCAGAAACAAGGAATGAATATGATCAGAATTAGACTGGAACTGATTGGTGCTCCTGATGTGTCTGGTCAAGGCTGGGTGCTGGCCTCTGCAGCATCACAGATGAGTGAATCTGCTCTTGAAGAGGACAGATCAGAAGTTTTGGGTCTAGCTGTACCCCGGGTACCAACAAAGCAACTGATAATGCCAGTCGGATTATGAATTTAGGGATCAAGTCCCTGAAGCTAGTGGAGTCAAAAGCACAGTCCAGATGACTCCGAGTAGGCCAGGATCCACAAATGTTGGCTTAGTCAGGAAACAATGAAGAGACAAATACTGCGGAGGAGAAGAGGAACCTCCAGCACAGTCAGACTTAAGGACCATACCTTTTGGTTTACTAAGGACATTGTGAGGATGAGGGTGGGCATTGAAAATGGAACTAGAGGGGCACCTCGGTGGCTCAGTGGGTTAAAGCCTCTGCCTTCGGCTCAGGTCATGATCTCAGGGTCCTGGGATCGAGCCCCACGTCGGGCTCTCCACTCAGCGGGGAGCCTGCTTCCCTTCCTCTCTCTCTGCCTACTTGTGATCACTGTCTGTCAAATAAATAAATAAAAAATCTTAAAAAAAAAAAAAAGAAAATGGAACTAGAGGGGCACCTGGGTGGCTGTCAGTTAAGTGCCTGCCTTCAGCTCAGGTCATGATCCTGGGATCCTGGGATCGAGTCCAGCACCAGGCTGGACATGCAGGGAGCCTGCTTCTCCTTCTGCCTGCCGTTTCCACTGCTTTCCTCTCTCATTATTTCTCACTCTGACAAATACATTTAAGAAAAAAATGGAAGTAGATGTTGAAGTGTGTGAAGAATATATATGGAAATGGGTTCCACAGCCTTATTTCTGTAAGTGTAGAGTGCCTTTATAAGGACCTTCCATCCTAACAACCTCAGAGAAAAAAGTATGGTATCTTTAGCAGCATAATGCTTACAGGCTAATATCAAGAAGTTCAGGAAATGGGTGGCCTGTCCAATTTGTTGAGCAAAGGGAGGCAGATGCAGATAGATCCACACTGCCATCCCTATGTTCTCTCTAGAATACTACTCTGCTGTGGAGAACACTGCACAATCATCTGTATTCTAGACATTTAGGGACAGAAACATATACAACCACCACTAATTAACCAACCAACTAACCAATTAACAACCAAACCCAATAACCAACCAACCAGACAAAAACACTTGTTAGTAGGGAAAGGACCTGCTCCATTTCAGCACCATACCTTGCAGCCAGTAGCTCTCCTAGAAACATTTCAACTTTATGGACTTCATTCTTCTTCTCAGGAATGTGCTGTTTACTCTCTCCTAAGTTTTCTGTACTTAGCCTTTCATCCATCTCATGGATCCATAAGTTCAGTTTTCTATGCTGATCCTCAAAGCTACAGAAAAGAAAATACTTTGTAGAAATTCTTCTGCACTCATTATGATAAGTAACATCTAGTATCTGAGGTCACGGTGTCTATGGCCATTAAAATCTCATGAATTTCCCAAGTATGGAAGAAAACTCAACAATAAGTCCATCCATATTACCACTTATTTCAGTAACAAAATGAAAAATCATGGAAATTTCTCTCCTTTTTTTTTTAAGCTGTGTACACTTTATTTTTTTTTAACACAAACAAAAACTTTATTGATTCCCACCTGGGTGGGTATGTATGTATGTATGTATGTATTTTTATTTTTATTTATTTTTTAAATTTCTTTTCAGTGTTCCAGAATTCATTATCTATGCACCACACCCA
This sequence comes from Enhydra lutris kenyoni, assembly GCF_002288905.1. Classification (NCBI taxonomy): domain Eukaryota; kingdom Metazoa; phylum Chordata; class Mammalia; order Carnivora; family Mustelidae; genus Enhydra; species Enhydra lutris. The sequence continues at coordinate 14,813,943 of NW_019154146.1, read as the reverse complement.
GTGCTCCATGCAATACGTGCCCTCCACAATACCCACCACCAGGCTCACCCAACCTCTCACCCCCTGCCCCTCAAAAATCCTCAGTTTGTTTCTCAGAGTCCACAGTCTCTCATGGTTCATCTCCCCCTCCAATTTCCCCCCAACTCCCTTCTCCTCTCCATCCCCCCATGTCCTCTGCGTTATTCCTTATGCTCCACAAATAAGCGAAACCATATGATAACTGACTCTCTCTGCTTGGCTTATTTCACTCTTTCTCTTGAGATCCTATCTTGAATTGATTTCCTGGTAATCAGCTGGTAGTTATCAGCAAGACTGCATTCCCATGTCAATGTGCACTTGACTTTGTGTCTTACAACAGGGACTCTGAATTGGGACCAATATGCACTTGACTTTGTGTCTTACAACAGGGACTCTGAAATGGGACCAATGGGTTAAGGACAGCAGTGAAAGCCCAGGAAAGGAAGGGAAAGTCATCTCTATGTCTTTGTATCTTATGGAGATTTGAATAGGCCTAAGAGCACAGGGACTAGAAGTTTTGAAAACAACATAAGTTTTCTAAGAAACCTGGACAAGAATAAATTACACTGTGACCAGAAAGGTATTTTGATTATACTGACATCTTTATCCCCCCTACTTTTTTTTCCTTCTAATTTTATTTTTTTTTTATTTATTTTTTTTTTATAAATTCTTTTTTTTTTTTTTTAAAGATTTTATTTATTTATCAGAGAGAGGGAGAGCGAGCACAGGCAGACAGAATGGCAGGCAGAGGCAGAGGGAGAAGCAGGCTCCCTGATGAGCAAGGAGCCCGATGTGGGACTCGATCCCAGGACGCTGGGATCATGACCTGAGCCGAAGGCAGCTGCTTAACCAACTGAGCCACCCAGGCGTCCCTCCTTCTAATTTTATATTCATCCCTGCTGACATAGCTTCCTGATTGGAATCTTCATTCATAGAAATTAGGCCAGTGTTTTCTGTCATTACTCAAATCCAACAGAAGTGGAAGCAAAGGGGTGCCTGGGTGGCTCGGTTGTTAAGCGTCTGCCTTCGGCTTAGGTCATGGTCCCAGGGTCCTGGGATCAAACTCTGAATCGGGCTCCTTGCTCAGCAGGGAGCCCTTCTCCCTTTCTCAGTCCTCTTGCTGGTGTTCCCTTTCTCGCAGTCTCTCTCTAATAAATAAAATCTTCAAAAAAAAAAAAAAAGTGGAAGCAAAGAAAGGACTTGGATAATCTAAAACCTGTGTGTCAAACCTCTCAGACTTTGAGTTAATCAAATGGACAAAAACACATGCATGTAGGCCATTTATAATAACTAGTGAATATAATTCCTTACTTTTTCTATATAGAAAATAAAGCCACAGTCCCATCAAAGTTCAAGTAATTAATTATTATCCTAGTATGAACCTGTACTTTCAAATATTATTTGTTTATTTACAGTGGCTCTTTTCTCAAAGTCTCTGAAAACATTCCCTGTGTGATGATGTTATCAAAACAACCTACCTCCCAAGTTCTAAAGCACAGTCTTGAAGAGCCTGCTTGTCCCTCAGACATTGCTTCAGAAATGCCTGGAATTCTTCATTAGCCTTTGTAATTTGCTCCTGAATGCTGCTGACAATTTGTTTAGACACATGTGCGTACAAAGTTTGTCCTTCTTGAGTCACAGCATCAAGCTTGCTCTGTCCATCACTGATCGAGTCCAGAATGTTCTGTTTCAAGAAATAAAGGTAATAGAAAATATTTGCTGTTATTCAAGGACCCTGGGGCGTGTGAGCACTGAGTACAATTCTGAGTTGAGACAGAAAAGCAAGAGAAGACAGCTCAGAGCCTGAAGACAGAAAGTCTTTAGGCCAGAGTGAGAAGGTACAACTAGGTAGACTCAAGGCTCATGACCAAGGACAGTGCCAGCCAGGACTGGAACCACTGAAGAATAAGCTGTGACAAGGCCAGCCTGCAAAGGAGGTTGTCCTCATTCAGGCCTTGCTCTCAGCCTCTCCCCACTCTCACTGACCCAGCCCAGCCCTGGTTCTACTTCTTCACAGGTTCACGTGATGCCCTCTCACTGCAGAGCTGCCTGCACCCCTCCCCCACTTCTGGTCCACCTTGCACACAAAGTCCTCCCCTCGGGTCCCTTCTTTTCTTGGTGTGCACCTCTTCCTTAAAAGATCACATGCGTGGACACAAGCTTAAAGGGGACAACTGCACATTTCAATTCACCATGCCTCCTGGAAAACCAACTTCCTTTATTATAATGATCTTGCTACTCTGGCTTTTCATGAGTTACCTACATAACTGTCCTCACTGATTACGCTGCAAAGATCCTCATATTCCTCATTCATTAAAAAAAATTATTTATTTTATTTTATTTTAAAATATTTTATTTATGTATTTGTCAGGCAGAGGGAGAAGCAGGCTTCCTGCTGAGCCAGGAGCCTGATGCGGGGCTCAATCCCAGGACCCCGGGATCATAACCTGAGCCAAAGGCAGATGCTTAACCAACTGAGCCACCCAGGTGCCCCTAAAAAATGTTTTTAAATAATACTTAACTCAGCGTTTTGTTCAGATGAGCTACTTAGAAAAGTTGTCCCAAACTCAAGTTGAGTCCATCACTTCTGAACTCTACTTCGCAATGGCTTTTTCCTTCCTGAATTCATATATTTTTCATAGTCAGTAAAACCTGTAAAACCTGTATTTTCTATAGCTTTCAGTGTGCTCTAGCTCCAGATTTGGACTATAGGTTATTAAAAAGCACAAGTCACGTCTTCTTTTTAAAACTCTTCCACAATATGAGGCACCAGGTGGCTAAGTCTGTTCATCGCCTGACTTGGGCTCAGGTCATGACCCCAGGGCCCTGGGACTGACCCTGCATCTGACTCTCTCTATTCAGGGGAAAGCCTGCTTTTTCCACTGCTCATGCTCTCTCTCATTCTCTCTCACTCTCTTAAATAAACAAAGTCTTAAAAACAAAACAACCCTCCTCCACAATAGTGATATGAAATAGATGGAATTATTTATGTTTTTACTGCCAGAAAAATTAAAACTAGGTTTAGTTTTGAATGGATTCCAAAACATGTTCAATTCGTTAAAAGAGAAAAGAACAGAATCTAGAAATTCTGTAGCTCTGACTTACTCTCTCAACTTACTTTTCATATTGCTAAACTCCTATTGACTCAAGAAATCTCGTTCTGTTAGGGAAGAAGAAAAGTTCGAATAAAATAAGAAGATCTGTGGAAAGAGATGATTTAGGTCTGACCGCAAGGCCCAGGAGTGCAGCTCAGAGAAGACGACGGCGCACTGCCAGCTTTCATACCTGAAGATCATGGAGCTTTGCCTCTAGAACTTTGCTATCGCCAGTTCGATCAGATGATTCCTTTGCTGCTGCCTTTATTCCAGAAAACCACTCTTGGAATTCCTGCATAGACTCTTTCGAAAGTAACAAACATGAAAAAAAAAAAAAAGTAACAAAAATGAGAAACACATCCAAAACATTGAATGAGCCTCTAGGCTCAATGAATTAATTCTGCCCTTCAGTTCACTGCATCTTGCCATACAAAATATTCCAGAAATAAAATAATAATAATATAGAATAGACTACAACATGGCTGTTCATCGCAGGACTGAGAAATTACCTCAGGGGAAAGACTGAAAAGAAATTTGTATTCCTGAAATACCAGATTTCCCACTGTCTTCCTCTTGGTAAAGAAAGATAATTGAATGAATATGGAAGACAGTGAAGGGAGAAAGGCTCTGGCCATTTTTATGGCAAAGGAAGGAGCCATCTCCTCTTCCGGCCACGCGGACTTAGAGCATCGTTCGGCTTGTCATTGTGGCAGAGGCACAGAGCCCAGTCGGGGACATATGACTGGCAATTTCCTAAACTATACGGCTACTGCTGCTTCATGGCCTCTCCTAATTTCCAAGTTCACTGTGTTACTTCATCACAGCAGTGGAAGTAATTTTCCACACTACTGAGCTACATGTAGAAAATCCAGATGAAATTTGGAATCCTCAAAATGGTGGATTCCTACTTTCTTGGAGAGAAAGAGGAAGAACTCAGCTTATGGCGAGAGCCTGAGCACAATACTTAACACTGCTCCAGTCTCGACACACAAATGAATTTAAAGGATCTTCTTCTGGAAAGTTTTCTCCAACTAGTGCTGGCAGTTTCTAAGCAGCATTTGGTTTGGATTCTTTCTGTTAAACAAATGATTCATGCTAAGCCCCATCAGAGCTCACCACTGAAGTGCTTCTCCAGAGAATCCTGCAGGCTGGCCTGTGTCTTGGAGCACAACTGGCTCACAGCTTCGTGGTTCTTTATGAGTCCCGTCAGAGCACTGCCCAGGCTCTCCAACTCAATGGAATGGTATTTGCGGCACAAACTGTTGAGATTTTCTTGGGTAGAGCTGATGTTGCTTTGCTGACTTTGAAGTTCCTTTTGTATCTCCTACACAATGAAAGAATGCCATGAAGGATATTCAAGGGAAATATCCCCTCTACTCCACTATGGCACTTTTTCGAAACTGATGCTCTTGAAATCTACTTAGTAATGTACACATTGTTGTGGGATTTTCTTTTTTCTTTTCTTTTCTTTTTTTTCTTTCTTTCTTTTTTTTAAAGTGTTCGTGATAGATCTGTTGACTTGCAAAATTTTGCCCAGCTCTCCTTGGGACCAACTGCAAATGGCTGTTGAAAGGTACTAGATTGTGGGTTACAGTCTAGGAGTCCGAGCAAACGGAAGAGGTTCTCAGAGATGCCAACCCATGACCTTGGATTTAGTCAGTTGACTAGAAACTATCAGCGGAGTCACAACCCAAGTTCACATTTTTTTGATGGGCCAGTAGGGCTTTGTTTCAGGGTCACAGGCCACACCAAAAGTATCAGTACTTCTAAAATATATGTCCTTATTCTTAAGTACAGTAAGAAAAAATGCTAAAGAGAACAGATCACAAATGCTGAACACTCAATTCACAAGCTTGACAGACAGTCGATCAGGAACATTATCTCTATGGACAGATGACATGGAAGTTGAATGCTATCTCTCTCTTTTTTTTTTTTTTTATATTCTTCCCTAGATAAAAGCAGTCATGCCAACCAATAAAAATTAAGAAATGAAAAACTATTTGGCATTCAAATTTGAAAAGTCATGGAAATTCAAACAGGTCTTCTATAGGCTTTAACCATTTACTGAAAAAGATATTAACAAGTGCAGCTTATGAGCAGGTCCCACAGTAATGAGTGCTTTCTATTTTTAGATTATTCATCTTCAACTTCCTACTACCTGCATTCATTTCTCCAACCACAACTTACTTGCTGTGTCCAACATCGTGAATTAGTTGGCCTGGTGCTAATATAGGTAGAACTGAGAGCAAAGGTTACATTTTTATTCCGGTCACCACAAAACAGGAAAAACAATATTACCATTGGAAGTGTGCAGGCTTAATGATAGGTGATTACCCACCTTTACTTTTCTCAGCCCTTCCCATGTCTTAGTCTGGGCACAGTTCATCAGTGACTCCTCTACTTTTGCTAGCCAGCTCGTCATGTCATTAATAAATTTCTCCACCTGGGTACTCTGAGCAGTGAAATCTTTCAAGGTTCCTTTGGCTTCTTCAGTGATTTCTTTGGCATGCTCCAGTTTCTGCCTTAGGTCTGCTTCTATAAACTAAACATAAAGTAAGATTTCACTAAAATCTGTGAAGACCAGAACACTCATTCTGTGGGAACTCTGTTCGTGTGCAGCTTAATTGTAAAAAACACATAAGCCTAACCTGGGATGCTAATTCAACTCTTCTAAGAAAGGAAATCAGTGGGTATAAGTGGCCAAACATTGTAAGTGATGGGAACATGGAAACAGTAAGGATGACAGTTGACACTGGATGCTAGAGCGGCAGCTCGGACTGAGGAGCCAAGGAATACGTAAGATCAGTTTTCTCAAAAGCAGAGTTCAACCTCCACAGTTACCACAGTGGTTACCAAAACCCTGCTCTTACTTCTTCCTGGGAAACACGCACACATTCTATCCCCTGATGTAACCACTACTTTGAACAAACATCACCGCAGGATTTTATCCTAAAGCAATTTTATTTCTGCCTCCCACTTTAGTGTGTTTAGTGAGGCTGCTTCTCTCCTCCCACATGATTTGTTCTGGGCGGGCTCCTGACTTCTCTGGCCCTGCAGATAACAAAAGGACTTATAAAATCATGATAAATTGCAAAATGGTTTCAATTCCACAATTAAAACATCTAGGCCCATTTAATAATCAAAACTCTGAACTTAAAGTTAAGGCTTTTTTCTTATCCCCAGCTCAGATCTGCTACAAAAAGGAAGCCCGTATGAAGAAAAGAGCCAAGTGCCTCTTTGTCTTTCTTTATTTCTATTCCCACACGTCCTATAGCTTCTGACCCGTAAAGGCCTGGACCAGCAGGAGGTGGGTGAGGGGCTCTGAAATTTTTGATGACTATTATGAGCTGGCATCTGTGCTCCTAGGCCGGGTGACATTTCGCATTCTCTCCTGTCACAGGCCTTAGACTGCAGGGTTTTCTGAGACTCCCCTCACCGCGGGGGACCTCCCACTGGCATTGGCAGCATGCGAGCAGTGCTCTCCTGTTTCTCCTTCCACAGCCTGTAGGCAGCTCTGCTTCTCACTGCTGAGGCCTGTTCCCCCTCAGAAAGCCTTCCTAGAGGACCTGAGATACCCACACACCAAAGCCTTCTCCTTGTCTTTCCTCTGATAATTCGCTTCTGGGCCAGGGGCACACTCTGGCATTCACATCAGATAATTCTAAGATGCACGCCACCCAAAACAATCAATTCTTTTGGCAAAAGCAACAACAGTGAGTCAGCCCATCTTTCACCCATAAAGTCTCTCAGGGGAGTCAGAGAGGAGACTCCGGGGTCAACCAGCTGCAGGGGCACATCATTCTCTCCAGATGGTGCCACTGAAACTCTTCTCCTGATTTTGAGGTAAGGAACAGGTGCCCCAACACCTCTTCATTGAGTACGTGTGGGGGGCAGGGGGTTGTGAGAGAGCACAGTACAACAGTAGCTCTCTCCCCAAACCCTGCCGCCATCTTTACTCTGCGAGAGGCCACCTGTTGCCCATTTATATCCATGACACTGGCGACAGGCACAAGCACTCCTTTTTTGTTTCCTGTATGATTAGCACCCTTTGCTTCTTCTTGCTTCAGGTGAAATTCTAACATTCTGGTATGTGTGTATCATCCACCAACGATACTAAGTGACAGATGCACAGTCTCAGGTCAGAGAGAATGTATAAACATGCAAGATACAGGGGTTAGCAAGAAGCAGTGAGTAAAGGACAAAGGCCCAACAGGAAGAAGGAAATGGTAGAGAAAATCCACGAGGGCAGCAAGAAATGCATGGGTTAAAGTAAGGCAGCGGACACTTAGCCTGGAGCTTGAGGTGCTGGCTGCCCAAAGAGCCCCCCCACACTGGCCACTCCTAGAGCTCCCCCACTGTAGTCCAGGCTTGCTGGTCAGAGTGGGTCTAGCCTGCCTGCCCCGTGCCCCCCGTGGGTCTGTGCCATCCGCGAGTCCTCGAATGAGGTTTGCAATAGTGATCTTGCCAAACCCAATCACCGACTAAATGAATTAGAAAAATATCAGTGTTCATAAGTGTGGTTTCTGTTCTGGTACAGGCAGAAAACGGTCCGTGAGGCAAGCTGGATGATACTACTTCCAAAATTTAGTAAGGAAAAGGGGAACTAATCTTATTATACTTGTCTTAGAAATATGCTATTAATACTAGCACAAGGAGTTCTAAAGATGTTAATGTTTTAACCCCCTATATGGTAAGATCCACGTTTGCTTAAAATTATGATGATAATAATAATGAGAATATATGCATAGGTATTATATATAATATACAACATTTATTTATTGTTATTATGTATCAATTATATTAGAGATTATATTTGAGATAGAGTCTAGTATGCAGTACTTATTACAAACCTGACTGAGTACTTACCTGAAGATCTGGTGGAGTTTCTGGATTTTTAGTTAATTCTTTAAGATCATTAACTTTGCAGTGAAGTTCTTCCAGTCTCAAGGCTTTGTTTTTAACTTCAGACTGCCAAAATAAAAGACAAAGAGAAAAAGCACAACTTGTGCAAACACTGACATATTACATTTGGCACTTAATAATTCCAAGAGTTAACCCAACTTCAAGCCAGAGTTTAAAAAAAAAAAAATCTCTGATTTTCTGAGGACTCATTATTTATGCATGTGGAAAAATGTCATCATTAACTTTCACTTCGAACATGAGGGAGTGTGCGGAACTTTCTTCCCACCCTCCTTTATTGGGGGGGGTGAAGCTCCTGGAAAAAATTAAACACTAACTAAAAAAGTCTTGAGTCAGTGGGGATTTTCAGTAACTGTCATTTATACATTAGCATTAATATCACTGGCTACCATGGCAGCATTACACTTCTGAGGAAGCATTTCAAAGCAAATACACATTAGGAATGCCTCATTACTGTAGACTATACGTAATACATCAGAAATATTTCAAATAAAAATTTAAAATATTTTTATTATAAATAAAAACCTTTATTTATTTATTTATTTATTTATTTTTTGGCTATTGATTGATTGATTTCACCAACGGTAACACAAAACAAAGAAAAGTAGAACAAAGAATCATTACTGAACAAATCAGATGCTTGTAAACTTCATTATTTATTTATTTTGGCCACAAAGCACCACTTGCTAAAGTAGCTCTCTCAACTTAAATACAGCATTTTGGTTCTTGGTGGACACTAACAAATGTCCTGAGCCTCATTCCAGAAAGTGATTCACTTACCTGGTGAGACGTGATGAGCTAAGTGCTGGGGCGCCTGGCTTCCCCCAGAAGCGGGATGAACAACTGAAGGTTTACACCTGCACATGTACACGCTTTATTTCTGAGTTGTAGCAGCAATGCACCGTCAGGCCCCGGGCCGAATCCGGTCTGCTCATGTTATTGGTCGCTGCACCACATAGGTGGTTGGTACCATAAAGAAACCCACCTCTGTGAGTGACTAAACCTGGACGTGAATGTGGGGTGGATGCCCACTGGCTTTCTGGATCCCAAAGATCAGCAGTAGGTGGATATTGTGTGCCGATTAAACAACCAGCTTGCCAAAAAAAATTAAAAAAGACCCTGCCTTGCAGCATTGACCAGCATTCTGAGCTACACATGATGTCACCGCCCACAGGGTGGGAAGCACTGCTGTGCCCCAGGGCCTTTGCATTCCCACCGTGCAGATCAAGTGGATACCTACAACTCAAGAGCCTAGATAATAGCTGTATGTAGAGTAGAAATTGAAAGTGGTAAGTTTTAAGGATCTATTAGCTTGATTTTTAATATCATTTAATTGTAAGTTAATTTTCAATAATGGCTATGTTTAACACTGGCTTGCAAATGTCTTTAAAATTGAATAATTGACTTTTGAGAGCTGGTAGGAGCCCTATTCTGACAGGTACTACTGTTTTGAGCTGTAATGTTAATTTAACATCAAAGAGAACTTAAGAGACCGCAGTACCCTCTCCTGATTGCATTTTCAGTCTGGCTAATTTCCTCGACTTCTGTTTGCCCTTAGAAATAGGCGTTTGATTTAAAAATCTCTAGAAAGTTTTTTGGATCAAAGGTAGATAATGTAGGCATAGAGTTGATTCCCCTACATTTTTTCAGACTGCAGTCTGAAATCTGTCCTGATACGTGTCTTGCAGTCATGTATCTGTCTTGTTCCATTTGAGTGCTGGGCACAGTCATGAACACCCAGGCATGCAATGGTGACTAATCTGTGCCCTCGTGGAGAGTAGTGATTATATGCTTTATGAAACAAGTTATCTCTTGTCACCGTTTCCTCTTAACCACTTCATTTTTCATCCCAGCCTAACTACGACTGCACATTTTGCATGCATAGTGTAAATGTAAATAAAGTAAATGCCACAAGTACAGGGACTTTATCTGTTTTACCGTTTATTCTCCGGGTCTACCACAGTGCCTGACATACTTTAGGTGCTTATTAAGAATCTGATGAGTGAATAAATAAATGAATGCAAGAAATGGAAATAAAAAGTTTAAAATAAACTGATGACTAGAACTTTAAAAGGCCAGTTTCTGGGGAAACCTGTCACACTCTGGTCTCCAGTTTTCTCCCATTTCCGAAGAGGAAGTGGAAGAACCTAGCACCTCGGGTTAAGTGTTCGGCACATGGTAAGTACTCAGTAAACTTCTTGTCTGAATGAAAAAAAAAAAAAAAAACCCAAACTCCTCTAAATATAACAAACACCTTCAACTTGGTTTTACCGTAGGAAGGCATAATAGTCTTAGCTGAATGGAAAGTGGGAAGAATACAGATTTTATGGGCTTTCACTTTTCTACTAATATTTTAAGTACAGAGCCCCAACTAAGAAGTGATAAAAATGGGGGGAAAAAGTCTTAACCATTGCCTATTCAACTCTCAGGTAAATAGCCAAAGATAGTTAAGACTTTGGTAGCATTCATATGTGTCTCTGAAAGAAAGAACTTTAACAAAAAGGACACAACTTTCTCATATTCTGGTTAATGAGCTCACCAGCTCACAAAAGTAGTTGTAGTCAGTTTACCTCAAATTCCTTAAGGACTTCTTCTGCTCTGACGCTGTTATTCAGGTGGCTGATGCTTTCGGCCAACTGTGGAACGGAACTATTGGACCATCCATCGATTTCCTCTTTACTTGAAAGTACATCAGCCCAAATGGTCAGGCTTACCCTCAGCCTATCCATGTTCTCCTCAATTTTCTCTGACATCTGGGATGGAAAACAGAAGCCACACCATTATTCATCTGAGGCTTTAAGGTGCTTCTTTCCCCACCAAAGTACTAACAATGTGGATGCTGCCTTAATCAAAAAATTATATTCTCACTGAAAAACAAAGTTTTACAAAAATGATTATAAGGGAATTAGTGCATTTGACTCAAGCAAATGCTAACCGTTACTAAATTGTTTCTGTCATTGGAAGAATTGACCAAATTTCTGAGACATTTGATTTTCATTTGTAAATTGGGAAATTAAGAGCAGGTCTATTGGAGTCAACTATAACATACTCTTAGGTTGAGTTGTATAGGATAGGTACCCACCAAGGGGAGTGTTGGGTTTATTTTTAAAAGTAACACGGTAAGCACTTTTATTTGTAAGGCTGAAATATAAAAATGGACATTAATTAGACCTGAATATATTTATAGAATAAATAAATACATAGGATATCAACCAACTTTGTAGGTTTAAAGTAAAGCATTAGTTTTTAATAGTCTTCCTGTAATAAGAATGTTCTTTTAAAAGTGGAAGCAGGTAAGGTTTTCTGCAGTCCCCAAATTATTTGATTACAGTACATAATTATCAATGTCTAACTTTAGTAATTCAGCTTATGTAACTTAACCTCCAGTAATACAGCACAGGTTAACAGGAGGGCAACACAATCACTGGATTTTTGAGCTGGATACTACATAAAATATGTATGGCTTGAGACGTGGAGCTCCAGAGAGATCGAGTGACTTGTTCTTCTGTCCCATAGCTAGAAAATGACAGAGCAAGAACTAAAACCCAAGGATGTAAACTACAAGTCTCATGTTTTTCAATGCAAAATTATAGTCTTATAGCCCCAAATTATTACACATTATAGTTTCATATTCTGTAGGATACTTATAAGTTATTCTTTAATTTTTATCCATAATCCTAGAGTTTTGGGAAAAAATATTGAGAGTTATAAATTTGTTGTAATTGAAGCTACCAAGTGAAATTCTAGAAAATCTGTCACTAAGTTTTTGTTTTGTTTTGCTTTGTTTTAAGAGGTGGGGGAGGAAGGCGTGGGGAAGAGAGAGTCTTAACCAGGCTCTACCATGCCCAGCACAGAGCCCAACCCAGCCTTGATCACAGGACCCTGAGATCATGACCTGAGCAGAAATCAAGGTCACTTAATGACTGACTGAGCCATCCAGGCGCCCCTGAAAATCTGCCACAAAATTTTAAGAAAATAAAGCAAACAACGTTTTTTTATTAATTCTAAACTTTATGTGAATATAGTTTTTCTTCAAAATATAATTTTGTACATTAGCATTAAAAGTTAAAAATGAGGGGCATCTTGGTGGCTCAGTCGGTTAAGCGTCTGCCTTCAGTTAAGCGTCTGCCTTCGGCTCAGGTCATGATCCCAGAGACCTGGGATCAAGCCCCTGCAGTCAGGCTCCCACTCACTCTCCCCCTGCTTGTGCTGATTCTCTCTCTCAAATAAATAAAATCCTTAAAAAAAAAAAAATTTCAAAAAGCTAAAAATGGAATTCACATCCTTAAATAATCCTTTACCCAAAAATAGTGACTGACAAATGTGAATATTTAAACTGTTCATACAATTCAGGTGGGTTATCTTACATCCAGCCATCTGTCCACAGTGCTCTCCATGTCTGTTTTCACCAAGATGAAATCACTACTGTGAATTTTTTTCAGCTCGGATAACAACTGTTTTCCTTTACTGGTAAAATTATCCAATTCTTTCTGTTTATTACACATTTCATTCTTGACGGTTTCATGCTGTGGACATAAATGTTTCCTTAATTAATAAAATAATCAGTGATAAGTCAGTCATTCAAAACCATTTGCCTCTAAGAAATTTAATTCATGGTTGACCTTATGCAGAAACCAGTGATATTAATGAACTATACATTTTTTTGGATTGCTAGAATCCTAGGATATCAGTATTCCTAAAAAAAAAACAAAAAACATTATATGTGAAAATCAGATCTACTAAGTAGTCTACTAAAATAAATACATTTTGAATTATTACCTTGGATAAAGCCCATCTAAGATCCTCCTGATCTTTTATAGTATTTCTGGTTGCAATCACATTGCTGGCATTTTCTAGGACTTTAGATACAGCCGACTTCAAGTTCTGATATTCCCTCATTAAGTCAATAAGTCCACAGCACTGACCCTGGCTATAGTAATTAAAGAAAAGGTATCATTTATTATCATGTATGAAAGTTAAGTGTTCCCTATGACTAGACCTGATACGTAACTACGTAAATTTATTCTTAGATGGATGCTGGAATCGAGAGGAAGCCATATTTCTATCTACTGAGATGAAGAGTGCGGTCAAGTCAACTTAACTCTAACGTCCAAATTGCTCTCCAAAAGAAAAGAATGCACACAGCCATTAAAACAAAATCTGTGACCTCAGTGACAAGAAAAAATATATGTTCTTCACAACTAAAACTTATGTAGATGCCAACAAATCTTTGCTTTTCAATTTTTTCACTATTTAACTACATCATAATGGTGTATATTAAGGGGAAGCAAAACAAACAAACAAACCAAACCAACAAACAAAAAACCACTGCTCAATAAGTAAAATACATATGAGGATTTTTTTTCCCATTTCAATGACACAAATTTTCATTGTATATGAATCCCCTGAAAACTGTCAAAGAAGATGGTTTCTGTTTATAAGCATAAAATGCCCGTGGGCACAAGCAATTCCACGCATAAGAATTTTTCCAAAGAAAAAGATGTGCACAAGATTTATGTAAAATTATACTCTTTACACCAATATTTATAATAGGAGGAAAAAATAGAAATAACCTAAATGTTAAAAAAAAAAGGCTAATAATTGAATAAACTCTGATACCATCTTATAACTGAATACTGTACAATCTCTAACAAATCACAATTTAGGAGAATGTTCAATAACATGGGGTAAAATTTTACAACATGGTTAAATTTTTAGAAGCTTACATTAATAATCTACAGTGTGTCATAAAAACTATATACACATGAAAAATGGAACGTGAATGTTTATAGGTGCTTCTTTTTATAGTCATCCAAACTGGAAAGAACTCGAATATCTATCAACCGGTGAATGAATAAACTGCGGTATGCCTATTAAATGGAATACAATTTGACTATAAAAAATGGGCTTCATTAACACACATAACAATGTCTAGTGTGTTGACTAAAAGAAGTTGTTTACCCAAATGCAGTAAAAACTTATGTATACACAAAAAACTGAACATTTATAGATGCTTTATTTATAATATCCAAACTGGAAAAAATCCATTTGTATGTGATTCTGGAAAGACAATACTACAGAGACAGAAAACTGATCAAAGGTTGCCAGGGGCTAGGCGTGGGGGAGGGGCTGACTACAATGAAATGATTTTTTTCAGGAGGTGGAATGACTATATGAGATTTGATAGTTGTAATAGTTACTCATAACTATGTGTGTGTACTCATTAACTAGATGTACATTAAACTCATACAGTTTAAGGGCATACACTAAACAGGATGAATTTTACTATATGCAAATCATACCTTAATTACAAATAAGTACAACAAAACAAAAAAAAAGAAACTCAAAGGTTTTAAGTCTATAACTGTTGACAGCTCCTGCTTCCACCTGGTGAATTTCACCTGTCACTGCCATCTCAACAACTTCCACAACAAAATTCTGCATGACTAACTCTCTAATGGTACTACAGAGACACAGAATACAGAAGTGGCAAAAGGTATTCCAATCTTGATCACACCAATGCAAATCAACAGACAACAGCCCAGTGCCACAAGATAGAAAGTTAAAAAAAAAAAAAAAAGACTTTTTTTTTTTTTTTACTTACTTTTCATGAATTAGTTTTTTGGTATCATCCCAGGTAACCTCTAAGCGGTTTACCTCCCTATCGACTTCAGATGCAAAGGCTACATCTTTCTGGGCAATTTGTTTAGCTTTGTCTTTCAGCCAACATAGTTCATGCTCATGAGAATTCAATTCATCTTCTAACTGATTAAAGACCCTCAATCTGTGAATTAAAACATTTAATTATTAATTTACCAAAGGTAAGGACTAATATTTCTTCTCCATAAAGCATGCCTATAGGTATCTAGAAAAACTTTCAACACAACAATTGAATTAATGTATAGCAACTATGAAAGACACTTTAAAAATTAACTTTTCAGAACTACAGACTATACCTTGGGAAAATTTAAAGTCATTCTAACCATTCATCTTCAACTTTCCATTAAGTTTGTACTCTTTTTCTATTTTAATTTCAGGTTATAAGACTTTTAAAACTAGGGCTGAGCTTGTAGGCAAAGCAGGTGAGTATTTATTAAAAGATCTTTAGTAAAAAGTCCTTCTGTGTCCCAAAGTCCAATTCATGTAAAATAATAATATTTAAGGGTACAGCTGTTTCATTTAAAATAAAAATAATTGGGATGCCTGGGTGGCTCAGTCAGTTAAGCAGCTGCCTTCAGCTCAGGTCATTATCCCAGGGTCCTGGGATCAAGTCCTGCACTGGGCTCCTTCCTCCGAAGGGAGCCTGCTTCTCTTTCTGCCTCTGCCTGGCACTCTGCCTGCTTGTGCACTTTCTCGCTCTCTCTCTCTTTGATAAATAAATAAATAAATAAATAAAATCTTTAAAATTAAAATAAAATAAAAATAACTATATTTTTTGTCCCTAATATACTAATATCTGGGTACTCATAAAAAGTGGTCCCATAGAGGCGGCCATGGACTCATGCATTCTTGCTTTTGGGTATATAGTGGTGTAGAGTTTATAAAGTGAATATCCATGCATAATTCCATTGAATTCCAAAACAAAGTGGTTAGGAGCATACATTAGCATGATCTGCACCTTATAAGAAAACAAGTGATTTGCCCAAAGGCACACAGTGATGCATAAGTACGGGGGGCTTTAATAAATCCATCAACTGAATGCAACATTTTCCATCACCTCTGCGTGGCTTTGGTGAGTTCAGTGTTAGGTGTGTGGATGTGGCTCTTGAGCCCAACCTGGACCTTCCTCTCCAGCAAGTTCAGGATCTCCTGCCTGCTTCGTTGATGCGGGCCAGCAAAGCTGTTTGCTCCTTTGCCATGTTTGGCTGCTCCTTTTGTCTTTACTCTGGAGGCTACTTTTCCTCCTCAAATCTTACTCCTTTTTGTTAGTTTACTGTTAAGCTGGTTGGCCTAGTGCTCACAAGGCACGAAACCTCAAGAGCCATTACGATCTGACTGTAAGCCTTTGCTAAGTGCTTAATTCCAATTAAAAGGAGGCAAATGGCAATGGTCTTGCATGTCAATAAAATCTTTCTCAATTATGGACACTGTGGTATGACAGCATTTCAGCTGCTTCTTTGCCCCCTGAAAAAATGGAAGACAAACATCCCTGAGAACACAAATGGGGAGAAAGTTCTATTAAGGAGGAAAAACAAGATTAGGAAGAAGGCTATAGTATTAGAGGAAAAAAAATCACTTCCAAATGTACTGCAGGAAAATACCCCTCACCTCTTAGCTTCTCTATAAAACGCACTGACAAAACCCCAACTTTGCTGAAACCCACTCGTCTGCCTTTTCCACACCTCTGAGCAAACAGCTGAAGGCAGCGGCTGAAAACGACTCCGGCCAGCTGACTGATTTCACTTCAAGTGAAGGAATGGGAATCTCAAATGGCAGCTTTATCACCTTATCAAGCTCCAGGGATATCATTTCCATTTCCTGTCTGCAAAAGAACCATTTTCTGCCATTTTCTCTCTGCCAACATCCTGTCATTCACTCTCATCTGAGGAGCCTGCTCGGTCTTTCTGAGGGTCTGGCAGCCACCAGGAAGGAATTCCCTCCTATTTTCACCACCAGGACTATAGCTACTCAGATCACCCCCTCTCGCCTCTGCCTTCATTTGTACTATGGACAACAAGGCCCTTCTACTAACAGCGAAACATTGTTTAAACATAGATAATATGATCTCTATTTTCTGTTATAGATAAGATCTTAGCATGGCTTATATAGATAAAGCCCTTGGGAAAATCCTTCAGGAAACCAAAAAAATATTAGTACTTCTTTTTTTTTTTTTTTAAAGATTTTATTTATCTATTTGACAGACAGAGATCACAAGTAGGCAGAGAAGCAGGCAGAGAGAGAGGAATGGAAGCAGGCTCCCTGCTGGGCAGAGAGCCCCATGTGGGGCTCGATCCCAGGACCCTGGGATCATGACCTGAGCCGAAGGCAGAGGCTTTAACCCACTGAGCCACCCAGGCGCCCCATATTAGTACTTCTTAAGTGTCCAGTTAGTCATTAATTTTATCCTCAAAATATTAAAAGAAGTTGCTAAATATGACACCATCAAAGCATTGCTGGTAACTCTAGAACAAATAAAAAGTCGACGGAACAAGGGGTTCCAGTCGTTTCTTTTACCTCTGCTGAAGAGCCTGCCGGGTAAGCTCCTTCAGTCTCTCTTTGTCTGTCCTTTCTTCAATGTCCTCGATGCTTCTCAGCAACTCCTCTTTCTGGTCCTGGAATGCTTTCTTCAGTACTGCCAGGGCATCTGCTTCGCTCTGCTTCATTCCCAGAAGGTTCTGGATTCGCTCTAATTCAGAACAGAGGTGATCAGTTGTCGTCCGGCAGGAAGTCCTTTGCTCAGAATTTCCGCTTTTAAGATGGTACTGAGCTTTGGCCAGAACGCTGTCAAGGCTGATGGCCGCGGATTCCAGCGCTTTAGCATCTTGAATCGCATGATTTAAGTCCTTTTCTAATAAATCAGTCTGTTTCCTATTCATACTTTCGGTTGTTTCCACCGTGTGTCTCAGCCGGTGGAGAACCCCCGACAGCGAGGCGTGGCTCTGCAGGAATTCCGCCAACTGGGACAGGGCAAGCTGTCGCCTTTCTACGACCTGGCTGGCCTCCTCGAACAGCTGGAAGCAGTCCTCTGCCTTGCCCTGGAGGAGGGGGAGGTTCTCGGCTCGACCCAGGGCACCCAGCTTGACTAGGTGATCCCGTAGACTGTGCAGTTCTCCCTTCTTGCTCTCGACTTCTGCCGTGTGGTCCTGGAAGGGAAGAGCAGGTCACTGAGTCCTCAGTTACACCGTGGCTAAGGACACACGCATTCACAATCTATCATGTTGAGATCCATTTTCAGTGCAATGGATGCTGTAGGCTTTAAAGGTCATCGGTGGTGAATCTTTTTTAAGAAACGGTCTTAGAGTTTCCTGTTTTCTCGTCTATATGTTTCACATAAAACACAACTCTGATTTGGAACTAATTCATTGCATGGAAGAGAATGTCTTCATGAATAGAAATTGTAGAAGGAAATCTTATATAAATACATACATATATATGTATAATTTGGAAGATTTAAAATACATATGTATACATAGTTAAAGTTTGTTATTCTAGTATAAATAATATGTCATACCTAAATACTATATTATATATAACAATATTATATATATATCAACAAAATATTATCTCTATCTCTATCCATCTATCTATATATCTCATCAAAAAGCAAATCACAGGCCCCAAATGGAGTCACTTATGGTAGGTCATGTCACCAAGCTGGTCCTTCATACCTAACCCAATTGCGGTTTCAGAATCCTCCAGAAATACAGCGTTAGCTTGTTAGTCAGGAATTTTCTGGTCAGTACTGATAAGGTAATCTGTCACAGGGGCCCTCTCCTCCCCCGCACCACCCAAGATAAGACTCCCATTCTTACCCCCAAGGGAAAGTGGCCTTGCCTAAAATGATCCTTTCTTTTCTTTTACTAATAACTTCCATGCCCCACTCTCCTTTAATGAAAACTTTCCATTTTTTACACCCCCCTGAGCTCCTTTCTATTTGCTGGATAAGATACTGCCTGATTCACAAATCACTTCATAAAGCCAATTAAATCTTCAAATTTACTCAGTAAATTTTTGTTTTTTAACAATACCGTATATATACAAATATATATACCTATGTTATAACAATACTATATATTATATTACTATCTATCTGTATAATAGATACTGAAGTTTGGAAATTTTCAATGTATATGCAATAATGTTCATTTTAACAGTTTGTAGGGAAGGACCGTAGGAATAGATGGGCATCAGCCTCTCTTTAGAGGCAGCGGGGGAGGCAGATGAAAACAGGTTTTAGCTGCCTCCTGTAAAGAAACAAAAATGAACTCTTCGAGACTGTTGTGTGGGCAATTTGACTTGCTCACAATAAATCATGTTCGAAATCTCTTAGAGCATTGCTAACAATCTCAGCATGCTTCCCATTAAAGAGAAATTATCACCCCACTTAATCTTGAACACGAGGGCCTTAAATGCCCCTTAGTTTGACCATTAAACTTTAGAAAGAAGCTTTGAGCATTTACTTCAGAAAATTTACAATTCATTCTCTGCCCTTTTGAGACACAAATCTCTTTAAAAGCTTCTGTACAGTTACAACCCAAGAATAAGTTTGTAAAGGACAGGGGGGTCATCCTTTTGAAACCAACACACTGAGTTAACAAATGCTTGACCGATTTACCCTAAGAATACTCTGGTTGACCTGATTTATGAGCTTGTTTTATAGACGTTCAGCGAGTACTAATAAGCTAAGAGGAGAGCAAGCCGGGAAGAACCTTTGCAGTCGTGCAGAAAGGACCAAAAGTGAACAAGAGCGACACTGTGATGACACCCCCAGAGGCTCCCCCAGCTCATCATGCTTACACTGCCATTTAATGAAAGTGTGTCCCATGACAAGACACAAACTACTTGAGATCATAAAGATACAAGAAAGTACTATTCCTTTTGGTAAAACCAATCAGCAAGCCCAGGGCAGAGTGAGCACTCCATAAATATTAAATGTTTTATCATTAAATATTGTCTTAAGTTTATTATGTAGCTTATGTCCAACTACCCCAACACTTGATTTAAATGTTATTTTTTTAATGCCAGGATAGATATTATGCATGATCTACAGATAAGGAAAATAAATCATGAATTTTAAATAACTTCTGAGCTAAACCATAATTTAGTAAGATTGCATCATTAAAGCATTGGAATTCCCTGTTAGTTTTCAGCATTGGAACAAAACAAACCAAGAAGCTTAAAAACAAACAGTCTCATCACTTTACCCTAGAAATCACTTACTCCATTTTGAAAAAATAGTGTCTTAACATGGTTGTCTAGTTCATGTGAAATGGTTTTATTGGCTTAATTTATCCGTGTAACACACTGCTAGGACCCATATGTTCCATTATTAAAACATCTGCATACGAATGCAAGGTTAAACTTAGGGCAGAATGGCTGGGTTTAAAAAAAAATGCTTTTCTTTATAATTTCAGAGCGGTTTTATGAATAAATTCTTCTTTCGATCTTAAAGTATGCCCTTTACCTTGTGCCGAGTAAATGCTGCTTGATGGTCCGTTATGCTTATCTCTGAAGTAGTTTGTAATTCACCGAGAAACAGCTTAATCCAGACAGAAAAGGAAAGCAGCAGTTCATCAAATTGCTGGTGCTCAGCAACCGCGGACTGAAGAAAAGTAATCCTATGGAGAGAAAGTTGTTAAAGTGAAAATGTCCCACAAGTTAACAGAAAAAGTTCATGAGGTGTTCGTTGTTGCCATAACCTTAACTGAAGGCAAAAAGATGTTCTCATACGTGGGCACACCGAAATCTTTGATGTCTTCTACTTCTCAAACCCTTTATTCTCAATTTCCCGCATCTCACCTAGCATTACCACTGTCCCCAAGGTGGTCCTCGGAGCCATCTTTCATGCCCCTGGTTCTTTATCGTCACATCTAATCTGTATATACCACCCCTGTAACACATACACAGTAGAGTCTGTGCTCTCCTCCCCATTTCCACAAGCCTACCTGGGTCTAAATTGCTTCATCTCTTCCTGGACTCCTCAGTGGCCTCCTTCCTGCCATTGTCTCCATAGTCCACTCTCTAGTGGACTACGAGAGACCACTAGAGAGACTAGTGGAAACCATTGTGTCTCCACAGTTCACTCTCTAGGTAACAGCTAGGAATGGCTTTAATGTAATCAGAACATTGTCTGCCAAGCTTAACACAGAGGCAACTTGTTGCACATAGGAAGGCAAACTCCAAAAGTTCTTATTGTGGTCGATGAGGGACCCCACATAATCCACTCCTCTGACCTCATCTGACGCAGCCCTGTTCCATACCACCGCTGCCTCAGTGGAGAATACCATGGGAGGCAAAATTTTAATTACCATTTTTCTCCAGTATACAAACAGCTTGGGCAAAAATAATACAAACACGAGCAACCCTACCCTCTTCAATATTTTTCAATTAGTTTGATCATTTTCCCTAATTGTGAGACAAAAATTTGGGACTGAGCTTCATCAGAAATGCTGATTTTTGAGCACTTGAGGGTTTTTAAAAAAATTTTTAATTCCAGTATGGTTAACATACAGTGTTATGTTAGTTTCAGGTGTACAGTACAGAATTCAACAACTCTGTACCTTATCCAACGCTCAGCACAGTAAGCACATCTTAATCCTTTTCATCTATTCCACCCCTCCCCCTACTCACCCCCCTTTGGTTAAGAGTCTGTTTTTTAGTTTGTCTCTTTTTTCTTTGCTTGTTTGTTTTTCTTCTTAAATTCCACATATGAGTGAAATCATATGGTATTTGTCTTTCTCTGACTTATTTTGCTAAGCATGATACTCTCTAGATTCAATTGTGTTGCTCCCAATGGCAAGAGTTCATTCTTTTTTACCGCTGAGTAATATTCCACGGTGTGTGTGTGTGTGTGTGTGTGTGTGTGTGTGTGTGTGTGTGTGTACACCCCACCTCTTCTTTATCCGTTCATCTGCTGATGGACATTTGGGCTGCTCTCATAGCTTGGCTATTGTAAATAATGCTGCAATGAACATAGGGGCAATATATCTTTTCAAATTAATGTTTTCTCATTCTTTGGTTAAATACCCAGTGGTAGAATTATTAGATCATATGATAATTCTATTCTTAATTTCTTGAGGAACCTGCATACTGTTATCCACATTGGCTGTCCCAGTTTGCATTCCCACCAACAGTGTAAGAGGCTTCCCCTTTCTCTGCATCCTCGCCAACACCTGTTTTTTTCCCCGTGTTGTTTTAGCTGTTCTGACAGGTGTGAGACAACATCTCATTGTGGTTTTGATTTGCATTTCCCCGATGATGAGTGATGTTGAGCATCTTTTCAAGTATCTGTTAGCCATGTTCTTTGGAGAAATGTCTATTCATGTCATCTGCCCATTTTTAAATTGGATTATTTGTTTTTTGGGTGATGGGTTTGTAGAATTTCTTTATATATTTTGAATACTAACTCCTTTTTTTAATTGAATACTGACCCTTTATTGGATATGTCATTTGCAAATATCTTCTGCCATTCAGTAGGTTGTCTTTTAGTTCTGTTGCTTGTTTCTTTTGCTGGAGCATATTTATTTATTTATTTATTTATTTATTTATATTGTGTTATGTTAGTCACCATAAAATACATCATTAGTTTTTGATGCAGTGTTCCAAGATTCATTGTTTATATACAACACCGAGTGGCTCCATGCAATACGTGCCCTCCTTAATACCCACCACAAATAACAAAGTAATTTCTTTCCCTTCCATACTTTTTGAATAGCTCAATTAGGTAAAAGCAAAAAAATCTCTGCTTTCTTAATTTATATGCTTACCATTTAAAAAATGAATGATATAAAAACATTCTTTTTAAAAAACCCAACCTTTTGTTAATTATCTGTGGCAAATCTCTCCATCTCTCATCCAACTGTTCCAAATGTACTTTCATTGTTTTCACATCATCTTTGGAGGCCACTGAGAATAGTGATTCCTTCAGTTGCAAAAGGCTGCTATAGATCGAGGCCCGGGATACAACTTCATTTTGCAGTGCCTAAGAAAAACAGAATACATTCTAGATCTCATCCCAGCATGACTGACTAGGAAGGACCATGTGACACAGGTGGTTGCTCTCCAAAGACTTTGCATTCTTGCAACACAGAGGTCATTGGGACCAGGCTTAAAGAGAGTTTTTATTACTTGATTTAGAATGGATCTGCTTAACCTCTAATGAAACATTTAAAATACTACTGAAACCTGAATTAGTGTTCCAGAATCTGAGTTCTATTAAGGTACGCAACTTTAGAAGCTGTAGAATTTCTTTCAAGATGAACAAACTGTGTAGGTAAAGTGAAAAAAAGAAAAGCTATTGCTAAAGAGAAACAGTGCATATCTAACAATAATAGAGATGCAATTCTGGGTACCAGAAATGTGGTCTCCTTCTTTATTTAGAGACTATATTAGGCCAAACTGGAGAACTTAAGGGCTCTCCATTTTGCTTTCGCACAACAGAATGACTTATTTTTAATCAGGCAATGAACTGTAAGGTGCTGTGAGTGCTACATAAAATTTTCAGTCCTATCTAATAAGATATAAAAGATAAACACATATAGAGAGCTAACAGCATAACATGGTATCAAATGGGATGATAGTGTAGCGTGGCGCACAGTAGATGCTTGTCAGGGTGCTTTCTCCCCCTTCTTAAAGAGGCCACATGTGTGATACAAGCAAAGCTGCTGAAGGTTTCTGAAGAAGGGTCACACAGACTATGGATGGCAGGAAGAGCTCCAAGACAGGGACTTAAGCCAAGCAGGACAAAACACACAAAGCCAGAATATGGGGATGGACAAGGAATGTTCAGAACACAGTGGGAGGCAGCTTGGTAGACACTGGGCCCAGATGTAGATGTCACAGAGGCTTCAGCCTCCTCCAGGTCCCCTAACCTGTAGAGCAACTACTCTCTGTGTAGAGATGTGTAGGACTAGTTTTACATGGCCAGATAGCTTTGTGCCATTTTTCAGAAAAGGAGCTGTGACTTCCCCTCTTAGAACACTTCACAGTGTATTTATAAAAAGATAAGAACTTTTTTTGGAAAGTGGCTGGTGGCTCAGTTGTTAAGCATCTGCCTTTGGCTCGGGTCATGATCCCGAGGTCCTGGGATCGAGTCCCACGTTGGGCTCCCTGATCTGTGGGAAGTCTGCTTCTCCCTCTCCCACTCCCCCTGCTTGTGTTCCCTCTCTGGCTGTGTCTCCTCTTTCTGTCAAATAAATAAATAATATTTTTAAAAAAGATAAGAACTTTTTTTCCTCAGTGTGGACTAAGGATGGCTTTTTATCCTCAGGGCATGAAACAGTCACTGGGGGTTTCTGAGGAGCAACTTTTGGGGAGAATACTGCAGAACGTCAGTGTGCAATGAACTAGAAAGTCATTGAGAAGCAAGAATGTGGGAAACCCTCAAAGTCAAAGAAGGAAGAAATTTGAACTTGAACTTGCCTGTATTGACTGAAGTTCACTCTCCACCTTGACTCTGTCTGCAGAAATGTCCATTTCTGGGGAA
Organism: Enhydra lutris kenyoni; assembly: GCF_002288905.1. Taxonomy (NCBI): domain Eukaryota; kingdom Metazoa; phylum Chordata; class Mammalia; order Carnivora; family Mustelidae; genus Enhydra; species Enhydra lutris. Next base: position 14,789,766 of record NW_019154146.1, on the reverse strand, counting down.
CTGGCTATTTCTTCACACCGCTCTAACCAGGTTAAAAAGGTTGATAATTCTTTTTCCAGCCTAAAGAAAGCAGAGATGAGAGACAAATCTATCAAAATTATTATGCCAGAAAATGAAACCTTTCCAAATTTGAAGGTCCAACACTAACCATTGCAAATAATACAGTGTTGGTTCTTATTCCTAGATATGAAGGTAAAAAGAACATTCCCTTCACATTCATATGTATTTGTTACCGGTGTTTATATCTATGTCATAGGGAAGGTATGCATACATCCTCTCCATTTTAGGGATCTTCACCTTCTGACACAGACCAAGATCTTCTCATATTAGACATGTACGTTGATGTGTTTTACATCTGGGATGATTATTTCCCAAAAGCTGGTCCAGAATTTCCTACTTAAGAGTACCAGTTGAAATCCATACTGCCAACTCGGGAAGGAAGGCTGCTCACCTCTGCCAGTGGGCCAGCAGGGTCTCCAGCGCTGTCTGCCTCTCCTTGGCCCGAGTCCACGTCTCCTCATACCTCTGCTGCAGGGCCACTGCCTCCTGGACGGAGGAACCTCTGTTAGCCACCTTCTGGGCGCTGGCTGAGGTAGTGGCCACCACACTACTCAGTGCCTCCAGGGCTTGGCAGAGATCCTAACAGGAGGCCAAGAAAGCACAACATCAAGAAACAAGGCCAACGGTTTTTTTGAGACCCATCATCACTCAAAATTTTCCCTCAGTCCATGATCTGCGAGACATAGTCAAAGTGAGGAGAGTTACTTTATGAATGCAAAAATCAAAAACGAAATGGAAAGGATCTTCCCCAAATAGGAATTTACTGTTGTATATTTGAATAATTTCAACTTCCCCTTAATGATTCAGATAATTTGTGAAAATTATTATTCCTTCTATGCCAAATATGACTTTTTAAAAAACCTCTGTTTAATTTACAAGAGCTATATGTAACATGCCATAACCTCTATAAAAAATATATGGGGGGTGCTTGGGTGGCTCAGTGGGTTAAAGCCTCTGCCTTCAGCTCAGGTCGTAATCTCAGGGTCCTGAGATCGAGTCCCGCATTGGGCTCTCTGCTCGGCGGGGAGCCTGCTTCCTCCTCTCTCTCTGCCTGCTGCTCTGCCTACTTGTGATCTCTCTCTGTTGAATAAATAAATAAAATCTTAAAAATAAATAAATATATATATATCTCATATATATATATATACACACATATATATATGATATATATATATATATATATATATCAGTTATGGCTGACATAGCTGCTATCAGGAATCAGTGATAATCTTATCATCCTATCTCAGGATGTGGCAGGTTCTATGTTACGTCCATTTCATATAGTAACTCATTTAATCTTCATAAGAATCTTAACAGTTATGTTCTTTCATTATTCTCATTTTAGAGATCAATCAAGGCAGAGAAAAATAATTTGCTTTACAAAATCTAAACACTAGAAAAAATAGAATAGTATCCTCTCTGGTACTCAGTTATTAACTTAGTAAACTATTAAAATAATTCCATGAAATTCAGTTTTCCCACCTTTCCTCATGTTTTGGGTATTTAAAAAAAATTACCTAAGTAGCACAAAAACACATTTTTTAGAAGATTTTATTTATTTATTTAAGACAGAGGGAGAGAGAGGAAGAGAAAGAACACAAGCGGGGGGAGCAGATGGAGAGGGAGAAGTAGACTCCCCACTGCCCACTGACCAGGGAGCCCAATGCAGGGCTCGATCCCAGGACCCTGAGATCATGACCTGAGCCAAAGGCAGAAGCTTAACCGACTGAGCCACCCAGCACCGCCCCCCCATTCTTGTTGTAAGTATTCAAACCTATAAATTCCACTCCCCTTTCTAGATGTGCTTTTGTCAACCCTTTGCTTTCTATCACTGCAGCCCCTTCCCTCGGCATACGTACACATAGATAGGGGTAACAGATATGTTTTTTTAAATTAACACATTTCTTCTGGGTTTTTCTCTGCTCCTGATTCTCCCTCTTTGCTTCTTTCCCTAAATTACACCAAAGGCATCTGTTGCTCTGTGAACACCCATCAATAGTCACTAGTTCAGGCAGCAGACCAAAAAAGGTAGCCATTGGTAAAAGGCTAGTGAGGACATATTCTTTGCACATCTGACTGTTGTGGGTTAAAAATCTAAAATCCGTCATTGCGCATGTATGTTTTTATGCACATTTAATTTTTTATAATGCTCGCAACAAGTAACAGAATTTACTACAGCTAAAATCAGAAAAAAATCATATCTTAAGTATGAGAAAGAAATGCTGTAAATGAACATTCCTTTAATATGCATTTTTAATAGAAACTTATTTGTAAACTTACACTTCTTGTGTTAGGCGAACATGTTTGATATGTCATTCCTCAAGTAACATAAAGATCCTTTCAATTTTAACCATCATAAAAACATTTACTATGTTTTCAAACAGGAATTATCAAATTGCTCTTACCATATGTTCTTGGAGGACTTTGTATGTTTCTGTGGCTGAAGAACATATTTTTAGTGGATCAGCAAGTTTATCTTCAAATTCAGACACAGACTTCTGGATCTAAAACATCAGTGAAATATAAAGATAATGGTGGGGAAAATGTACATCGAGGCAGAAAAAGTTACCAAGGAAGCAGCATGCTTATCTCTTTTGATAACTTTCAATAAAATTATTAAAATACACATATTTTTTAAAAATCTAAAATCAGTGTGTCCTATTATTTGAAAGGAATAGATAAGCCTTAATGCCTATCTGAACACAATGGATAATGACATTTTTATATTCCCTCAAAAAAGGTATCACATGAATAATTAAAAGCTTAGTCATCATTGACAACTGGGTAAATGATTAGCAAATTGTGTCTTCCCTTAGTTCACTATTTCTGCAATTAATTATAAATGCAATAGGAAATAATATCTTTTGCACTCATGGACCCATTCTTACCTTTCTAAGATTCTCTTCAAACTTTTGCTGCTGAGATAAATGTCCCAGGATTGTTCCTTCCAAACACTGTGCATGCTCCCGGAGCTCCTCCCAGTACCTTCTTATTTGTGTCAGCTTCGCTTTGATTCGAGCAGATTCTCCAGTGGTGACAAACTGAGCAAAAGACTGAGCTGCTTCTTCTAGTTCCGTAATGCTGCTGATCTTGCTTTCTATTTCCTGAATTGTGACCTAATAGTTAAAACAAGAAAAATGACAATATAGGCTGAGTAAGCTTGTCTTTCTGAAATAATAGATTCTCTACACAGAGAGAAAATCAGGAGAGGGCTTCTTAGCTGACATTTCAACACACTTGGACCATTAGAGACCAGCTAGGAACAAACACGGTAAGTTTCCTGACCTCATTTGGGGAGGAGAGATATGCAGATAATGTCGGAAAATATGAAGTGATGGTGGTCGTGTTCTGTGCATAAAGAATCAGAGAAAGACCTACCCCTGTTGCAGAGAAGTAAACAGGGAGATGTCCCTGTGTTTCATATTTTTCATTTTTGTATTTCATGTTTTACCAAACAAGAGGTATCTCTAAAGGTAAAGAGAATTCCTTGCTTATCCTCCGAGTCATGCCTTGTACCAGCTGATCTGGGAAGCAGTGTGTTCCAGTGACTCATAGAAATGCTAATGTTGACATTCATTTAATTTTCCTCAAATGTAGCTGAGTGTTTCATCTCTACTAGACAAACTAAAAGCTTGTCTGATTTCCACTCTTGCAAAACCAGTCTTTTCAAATGTATTGTCTTTATGCCAGTCGTTTCCAAATTTGGAATACGTTAGGATCACCTGGCCCCCATCCTCAGGGAGTCAAGCTCAGCAGGTCTAAGGTGAGGCCAGGATTTTGCATTTCTCCAAAATATCCAGGCGATGCTAATCCTGGAGAAGCTGCTCTGAACCACTGCTTCCTCATTAGCTGTGGGCACACAGTGAAGAAGCTACATAGTATCGTTTCCGTTTGGAGCAGGAGGACACTGTATGTATCAGCCAACACACAAGAATTACTGAAAGACACCAAGGATGTGTGTGGGCGCAAGGAAGCATGTCTGTCATAAACACAGAGGCTTATTTATGCATAAGAGAATGAAAATGATTTCTCTGAGAAAAAGAGCCAAATCTTCCAATCCAATAAAGCCAAAAATTCAGACAAGTCTCAGTTACCCTATGGAAAAAAAAAAAAATGTGACTTATGTCTACATGAGACAACATAGTCAAAAATAAATTCAGTCTAGATGAGACGATCAGGAATAATTTAGATTAGTGCCAGGTGCTCGTTACTTTATTTTTATTTTTCATAGGCAGGACTACAGTGGTATAGCTAATAGATATTTGTTATTTGAACATGAATACAACCTTTCTTTTTTGTTTTTCAAGATGGTTTTTTTTTTAGAAAAATTACTCATCAATTCAACAAATATATACTTGGTGTCTCCTATGCGCCAAAATTGTTCTAGGTGTTTGCACTAGCTCAGTGAAGCAATCTAAAATAGACAAAATTTCTTAGTTTTTAGAGTAATTAATACATGTTACCAACAAATTCATAGATGTAAACTATGTAATCATATTGTTGGATTCTAATCCAAAAAGGGAAGATGGAAGAGGTACTCAGTGTATGTTCTTATCATTTGTAAATTATCAATTAAGAATAAGAAAACCGGTCAATTTGGAATAGCATGAAAAGTGGGCTTATAGAAAAATGTCTTCATGACAAGGCAAATGCTTCATTCATTTTAATCCAAAGGTTGTTTTAAAGTGAAACACCATGACAATTGTTACCTTATTTCTTAATGTTTCCTATAGTGTGGTCTTCTGAGTGGAAACAGAATATGAATTATTTGCCTAAATTTCACAGCACCAGTGTATCCCACACCATCTTTGCTTATTTCTAGCAAATACTTTTTTTCCTACTACTCATATTCATTTAATACATTTTAGATGTTTTCAAAATACTATATTGGAATATTAAAATGTATTTCTAGTCTACTGGCATGGAAATCTATAACTGAATGTTTATATATTTAAAAATAAAACGTGTAATCATTTTGTTTCCTAAAGAGTAAAGAGGCGATGACAGTTGATCATTGATATATTTCAGAAGTCCTGGAATTGAATTAAGGTTTAATTAATAAGATGAATTGTAGCAAGAATAAACACATTAAAAAGTGTATGCCAAAATTTTTTGGAAGAAAATTTTTGATAAAGTCATTTAAAGGTGCTATTCTTTGTTTACTTAGGATGTAGTGAAATGATCAAATGACAACTTTTAAAAACAGTTTTAGAGATTAAACATACTTCATGAATATTCCTTAGTGGGTTGACATCTATTTTCCCTAGTACACCACACAAGACATAAGCAGACTCCATATATACCAGATTCCATGTAACCTTGATTGCAAAAGATGCAGGATAAACCAGGATAATCTGCCCAGCAATGTAATCGTAGCTAAGTGACATAGCACCCTTCCACTGTGAACATGGTAATGACTTGTTCTGAGCAATAATGTGAACTACCTGGTATTTATTTTACTGTTTTTAACTGCATGAAATGGAAGAGGGTTTTCCCATTCAAAAAAAAAAAAAAAGATTAGATAGGAAAGTGGCTGCATTTTGAAAGTGTGTTGCATAAAAACTATAAAAGAAAGAATTCATTTCTTTCAGTCCATTTTTTCTTAAACTATTTGAATGAAATGAACAATGACAGTCTACGCATGTGGTCATGTTGGAGCTAGGATAGCAGTAAGTATCAGAGCATTTCAGTCTGTGCGTTTGAGCAGTGGAGTCTGAGGTCTTCCCCTAAAGAAAGTAATCGCTCCCCCCTGTGGTTTGTGAGGGTAAATGCCACTAATACTGGAGCCAGACATTTGCATGACTCTTACAAAGTAAAGCTGTAGGTGATGAATCCATTTCGGGTGGTATAGATGAATCAACAGAACACTCCAATGGGGTTAATTCAGAATCAAGGAAAAGAATAATGTAACCATAAAAACATTTTAATGATATTGCACACAATATTGACTTTGAATGCATAAGTCAGAAAATAATACATAATTCCAGCTATAAAGTATTGCCCAGTATCAATCAAGACCTCTCAGCTCAACATTTTGTGTGAATTGAATTTTAATAGAGTCACATAGCAGTGAAAGATTTATCGTGGGGCCAACTAGCACTGGATGATATGTAAGAAAGGAGTTCTTAAAAGCTAGACATGGATTATAAATGTAACGTGTGAGCCGGTCACCTTGATCTGGTGGATTTGCTTGTCCATGGTAGATGATGAAGTTTCCAAGGCATTGAGTTCTTTTTCTTTCTCAGTTATCCAGACGGACAGGGTCTCAAAATTATTGCCAAAATGATCCCACTTGTTTTTCACCATTTCCATGGTTTTAATACTAAAATTAACCAAATTAAGTAAATAAAATGCAGCACTTGAATAGAAAACAACAACACATTTTCCTTTAAATCACCAGATGAAAAGAGAGCAAAGGCATTTGTGACGATGTCAAAGTTGAAACTACTGGAACAGGAAAAAAATGCACATTCAATCTGAGTATTGAGTCCTCAAGTCTTCCTCTCTATCTCCTCTGAGAATGAGCATTTAACGAGGTAGTATCTACACTATGTTATGAATGGAACTGTGCTTTGAAAAAAAATATAGCTGGGTCCAAAGGGGTTTGAATCCAGGTATAATCTAGGTAAACTCTGCATGTGACCAGTAGTTGTCAGGACTTTGAATAAGGCTGCCTACACAGATTCCAGCGCACGGAGACTTTTAGCAGTCCGGCTTTCATGGACAAGGTCCTTTTGCTCTCAGAGCAGAGATACTGCAGGGATGCTCTAGACTCAAAGATCTTTATAGAATGTACCTTTATGAGTCAAGACAGAGCTTATACTCTGAATCCCATACTGCCTTACAGGAACTGTTTCTATCATTAGAGCTAAGCCTGCAACTTACGATCTGTAACAATTTCAGCTGTTCTCCCATGTTGGTCCAGTCTTGATTCCAAAAGACTCTATATACAGTCTTGTACATGAGCACCCTAACTGCTTTTAGAAAATCTGGGCTTTATTTGTTATAAATCTAGTGAACAAAATATAAGTTATAGATGTCCAGTTTGTTTTAGCTATGTGTATATAACCAGGTGATTATGGCTTTCAGTTAGAAAAAGACTAAGAAACTAATAGTATATCATTGAACTGATACATCCTTGGGTTAAAAAAAAATGAAACGATTTCCCTGTTTACCAAAAGGCACTTGAAGACATCAAGAAGAATGCAATGGCATCACTGAATATTAAATTAAATAATACTGCAGTCTCAAATGTATACCCTGGATGTGCCTAATGCTCCTATCAGTACAGGTAATACAAGCTAAATTATATTGCAAGTTTTCAAATGAAATAGATTCAAATGGATATTTCTAATAAAAGCAGCTTCTTTTCTAATAAACTCTGAGTTTCATTATTTCCAGAACTTGATGGATAATTTTCAATATAAAGTTCACAAAGTTTTGAGTCATAATTTCCTTTAAATTATTTAACAAATTTTAAGGTTTAGGCAAAGGTACAATGTTAATTTTAAGGTGTTACTAGTATTAAAAACAAATTTTACAGTTTAAAAAATCCACCTTAGAAATTACGTTCTATATCTTAAGAATAATACGTATTGGTGATTTGCCAGTAAATCTACTTTAATAAAAATGTGTGGCCATATTATGTTGAGGAACACTGGCCATATCTTCATATATTTATCCCCTACAATTCTTTTGTGTGTTCATTTTGCACGTAATAGCATACCACAGGCTAAACTATTTTTTCTTTCATTTTCAATAAACAAATATTAGATGTTAAAAAGTAAAATAAATTTTGAAGTTAATTTTTGGAAACAGTATATCAATCAGTGACAATTCGAATATGGAGGCACTATAAACAAGCTCTGTGAGCTTCTTGGAGATGGAGACACTTGGTCTATGACACACATATTTAGGTCCAGCATCTACACAACCAAAATATCTCTTCTTCCGTCTAACTGGTGACAGCAGAACAGTACAGTAAAAAAAAATATTGTAAATATTGATTCTTTCTCAGATTGTATGAAGGCCACAGAATTTAATAGATATGGCTTTCTCATGAACAAAGTCAGTTTACAATGCAAAAACCACATCTTTTCTATTTTTCTGCTCTGTTATATAGACGATGGTTTCTGTCTTGGTGATACTTTCTTTTGAACTGTGAGTGCTTCCTCAAAACATGCTGAAATACACAGACACTTTGAGATTTTAAAGGAATGCTTTGAATACAATATACAGGAAAGACTGTATGAAACTTTATCTCAGAGAAGAAAGTTTAGGACTTGTCAAGCACATACTCTTCTTCAAGTGTGTCTTCTAATTTTTTGACTTGCTCTTTGATTGACTTAGCCTGCTGCTGAAGCAGCTGCTTATTCTTGGGCCCAAGGGGTATCTCAGAAGCTTCCTTCACAAGATTTTCAGCCTGGACTGCAATACTTTCTGTTCGTTTAGAAAACTCCTAGAAAAAGAGATTATCATTGTTAGGAAGACATAGTTATCCTTCTATCCTATCTTCTATCCTATCTACCTTCTATCCTATCTACCTATTCTATCTTCTATCCTATCTACCCTCATAGTTATCCAACAATTCTCACAAAAATCTTTTTCCATGGTTCCCTAGTTTGGGTTTACTGCTTTGAATTCTCAGCTGCATTATAACTAACTAACTTCTCTACAAATATGTTAGTTTATTACAGGCCCCATTCAGGCAATGATTAATGGTGATTGATTTTTTTTCAGTCACATAGATAAGAGATTTCTAAGCCAATTAATATAAACATTTTTTATTTAATTGAAGGATATTTTAGTCAATACAGTGTATCACTGATATTTACCTATAAATAAACATATTGTTAACTAGTTCCCTGAAAAGAGAGATCATCTGATCTTAATGCTGTTAAATCTTATTCACTGTATACCTATACTATATGATGAAAAGAAGGTAAGTTCTTAACCAGTTGAACCTGGACTGGAGCTCTAGATTTGCTAATTACTAGTTCTTTGACTTTGGTGAATTATTTTTCAGACTTTCATATAAAATGCAGGTAGTAATGGCTTCTTGTAAGGTTGCTATTAGCAGCTCATCAGCAATTTCATTTTTAAGTGCCTGGCACTCTAGCAGGTGCCTATTATCGCCTTTTTTTTAATGTCTCTCATAAAATTGAGGACAAAAGGGTTTATTAAATTTACACATTGATTTTCATTAATAGTGAACTACTTCAATTCAAAAATGAATTTAATATGGGCGAGGCACTGGTAAATTTTAGCTGTTACCTGAATTTTGTCAGGTAAATGTATTGAAAACTAAATTTAAAAAAGCTAATTGCAGAGATAATCTTTTGTGAAAAAAAAGTACCTTAGTGTCTCATTTCTTCTCACGTAAGAGACATTCATGGGAGGTTTAAATTTTGATCAGAAACTCCTCTTTCCAAAATAGGTAATGAAGAAATCCAAAGTAAGTATTTTCAAAGGTGAGACTTCTGACAGCCACCTCTTCCCACAGAGTATCTCCCAGAATTATTACATAATTCCATGTAAGATAGTTACTACATAATACTATTGTATCTTCATGTTTGAAAGACTTAAAGTCCACATAGAAATATCAACATTACTTCAGAGAAGGACCCAACAATTTGATAGAATAAAAATGGGTAAGTACAGCTTCCTTTTCATGATAGATTTATAATATCCCAAGAATCGGTATTTGCCAATGTCACATTAAATTCTGTGGTTATAAATGTCCTCTGTTGGTGTGATGGGCTTAGAGTCATGGTGGACTCATTTGTGAAGCCTGATTCACAGCATAATCTCTCCAAACCCTATGAACAGAATCAGAAGCATAAAATAGTATTTTCCCCCCCACTACTGTTTCCCAGAGCCCAAGAAAATCATGGAGAAAGTGGTGTTAAATCTGAAAATGCTTATATACCTTCACTCTAAGAGCTTTCTGTCAGAGCTAGGTATGGGGAAAGCACAAAGCAGAGGAATTCAAAAGACAGAGTGATATTGATAAAAACCAAATTGAACCAAAACAATAATATTATAAGGCTTTATCTCGAAGTCCCAATAAGAAGACCCATGAGTGGCAGTAGAACGCGGCAGGAAAGGACGGACTCTGGCATCAGGTAGGTCTAGAGTTGAATGAGGCTCTGTCCTGCACTAGCTGTGTGACCTTGAGTGTGACCTCTGAATTTTCATTTCCTCATCAGTCAAGGCTTGCTGTAAAGAATAAACATGATATTGCTATGGACGTGCACTCAAGTTCTTGAGCACAACCACACGAGGGCTACGAATGGAATGAAGGCTGTATTAACAATGTGGAGGGAGCAAAAAAGTAGAGAACAATTATTCTAGATGGCATGTGCTTGTGCGACAGTATACAGAAACAGTAAAGTAGCTCAGTTTTTCAATGAAAAACCTAATGGCTGAATGTGTGTGCTCTGGGCTCAGCTTTCGTAGGTTTGAATCCCAACCTCACCAGTGAGTCCTCCTGAGATCTTGGATAAAAACATTAAAAAAACCTTTGTACCTTATATTTCCTCCTTACACGATAGGATTCATCGTGACACCTATTTCTTAGGATTGTTTTAGAGATTAAAGATGATAAATATCATATGAATAGACCAGCATATGTCTATACCTATATATGTATCTATGTATATAGGTATATATGTTCAGTAAATGTTAGCTCTCATTATTAAACCAATCGCAAAGTATGCAAGATTATTAGCTAAAGAAAATTTTCATAGTAAGACTAAAAACATTACATTTGCTTCATCTACAGCTGATAAACCTATTCAAAGGGATCAGAATCCCAAGGTATCAGAAACTCTGGATGTAACCTGGAGGAACACCCACATAGTAATTAACTCAATAGATTTGTTTGTATTTATAAAAGACATCTGATATAGTTTTAATACATAAAGTAATTGAAATTAAAATTAAAATGATGTTTATTTAAATGGCTGATGAAAATCATGCAGAATTGAAAAATTCTATGGCTTTATAAGACTTCAAACTCCCCAGTGAGTTAATAATAGGAGAGAGAATACAAAATTGGCAGTATGAGAGATGGAAACCTTTTAAGCCTTTTACTGGTAAGAAAAGAGCAGCACGGGGTATACTTGCTGAAGGTTACTACCTCATGGATAGGAGTCTTCTTTCTTATTCATTGGCTAACACATTTCTATACTAACTCAGTCATTCGATAAACCCAAAATATGTACAAAGGGAACCAGAAGAACCTGTACAACTCTCTAAATGCTTGAGACAATGTATTGGTCTGCTCTGACTCTCTAAGCTGTTTGGGCTCATAGGGTTGGGCTCATGAAACACGCCTACTAAGTACTATCTGTTGGATGTCCCACCAGAGCCTCAACCTCAATTTGTCCCAAACTTAGTCTGTCATCTTCCTCAACTAACAGCCATTCCTTCAAGTTCCTGTCTCACTCCCAGGGTGTCTATTGGGCTCAGAACCCGGGAAATCTTCCTTTCCTTTACTCTCTATCTCTATTGCCCTAATTCATGTCCATATTAATACTGACATGCAATAAATTTCTAATTGGATCCCGTGACGCAAGCCCTGCACCCTTTCAATTTTCTACACTGCTTAAAAATCTCTCTCCCTAGGAGCACATGGGTGGGTCTGTCGGTTGAGTGGTGTTTCTTGATTTTGACTCAAGTCATGAACTCAGGGTCCTGGAATGAAGCCCTGCATCAGGCTCCACGCTCAGGGCTGGGTCAGCTAGAGGATTCTCTCTCTTCCTCTGCCTCTGCCCCTCCCCCCTCTTGCACATACATGCATGCGTGCTCTCTCTCTTAAATCAATGTTTTTTAAAAAAATGCATCTCTGTAAAGTATAGCTCTGATCATGTGACTCTTTTTCTTAAAAACCTTTAAGGGTTCCATGGGGCCTAGACCTTAAGTATCTTTGTAATATGGCCCAACTTTCCTTTACAGCTGTACTTCCATTTTTCTGCTTTAAAACAGAATCTCCATATAGTCTCACACTTCATGCCATTTCCCATTATAGAAATGCTCATGTTTTGTCCCACATTCTGCTTTTCTATGTCTTACCTGCCCTTCGAGGTTCAGTTAAAAATATTACTGCCTTCAGAAAGATTTTTTTTAAGTATTCATCTATGAGCAAACTAACCATTTCCCACTTTAATAAAAAATTTTCTTAGTTCTTGATATTTAAATCTTATTTATTTCATTCCTCATAGCAACTTGACCAGTGTGTTGAAGAGTGGATTATCAATAAACAAGAAGTACTGATTACATGAATAATTATAATAATTGATTGTAATAAGGGATGAAAACAGGTTCAAAACCAAAAAAAAAAAAAAAGAAGAAGAAAAAAAGAAAACAGTTTTGCTTCTGAATAATGAGCACCAAGGGATTGTACGGTCAGACTGATATACCTTTGTCTGTTCCAGTTCTGAAGATAAACTTTCCAAACTGCTAAAACTCAAAAAGCGCTCATGGCTGGAACCTGTTTGAAAAAGGTATCTGACCACTGTCTCTTTGTTTGTTTCAAATCGCTCCCATTTTCTTAATGTGACCTAAATTTGAAAAAAAAAAAATGAACATATCATGTTATAAATTATCAACATGTATCACAAAATATTGTTCACATTTCCATTCATTTGTCGGGCTGTCAACCTCCAGTTAACTCTGTCCCAATTTCACATAGTTATGCTGAACAAAGATGGTGCTAATGTCTCCTGTAAGAATTTCACTCTGTGTTTCAATTCACCTACAAAAAAGAGGATGTGTAGACTAGCATTCTCAGAGTTTTCTATCCACTATAAAGTCCTATGAGTCTAAGGATATTACTTAAAATGTGGATAAGGGATAAAGGAAAAAAGAGCCTCCCAGTCTCTTTCAAAAAAAGAAAAAATAAAAGGGAGAAAGAGAAAGGAGGAGAGTGGGGAGTGATAGGATAGGTGGCAAGAACTGAAAACTTTTTAAGACTGTCAAGATCACAATAAAACATAAACATGTGGGGGTGCCTGGGTGGCTCAGTGGGTTAAAGCCCCTGTCTTCAGCTCAGGTCATGATCCCAGAATCCTGGGATGGAGCCCCATATCGGGCTCTCTGCTCAGCAGGGAGCCTGCTTCCTCCTCTTTCTCTGCCTGCATCTCTGCCTACTTGTGATCTCTGTCAAATAAATAAATAAAATCTTAAAAAAAAAATAAATAAACATGTGACTGTTTGGACCACCCAGAAGAGTGAAATGGTCCAGTGTTAATTCCCGGACTCAGACAAGTGTGCATTAATATTCTGGCTTTATTACTGATCACTGCTCTGTGACTTTGGGTAAAGTCCTCAAACTGTTTCTGTTTAAGCTTCCACTCTGGCAAAATGTGCTAATTATAGTGCCTATCTGCTAAGCTTGACGAGATGATTAAAAGAGATAACTCGTGTCAATACTTAGCACAGTGCTGGAGCAACAGAGGCGGGAACCAACACTCGCTCCCATGAGGAGATGCCAGCCGTGACCTGGAGGTTAACAGGGCCCTAGACGTCCAGTCCCCCACCTGGATGCGGCGCTCCTGCTTCTCCCTGCTGTGCTCCATGTTGTCCAGGGTGCTCTCCAGCTTCCGCAGCTCCTCCCGGGCCTGGCCGGGCAGCCCGCCTTCTCCCTGCTGAGCCTGCGCTATCTGCTGCTGCACGTCTCTCTTCTTTGCAGAAATCCTCTTTGTCTTTTGCTGGAGAGCAGGTGGATAAAAGTCTGTGAGCGACTAAGCAGGATAGAAACACCTACAGTCTAATAGAGGTACAGAGAGGTACAACCTCGCTGCAGCATGGGCCCTAACTGTCTTTTAACAGTTAATGTGAACAGAGGCGCCTGGGTGGCTCAGTCGGTTAAATGTCCACCTTCAGCTCAGGTCATGATCTCAGGGTCTTGGGATCAAGCCACCCTTCAGGCTCCGGGCTCAGTGGAGTCTGCTTGTCCCTCTTACTCTTCCTTTCCCCCCACCTCTGCTTATGCTCTCTCTCTCTCTCTCTCTCTCTCTCTCAAATAAATAAATAAATAAATAAATAAAATCTTTTAAAAAAAGTTAAATGTGAACAGTTAAAATGGCAATGGGGACTCTATGTTAGTCAAAATGGGCATTATTTAAGAATATTTTATGTTTTTAATGGTAAACAACATAATTTGATATTGGTGTTTTAACTGTGTGCAAATTTAGGCACTTGGCATTTTATGGAATATTCCAGAAGGAATCCAACAAAAGCGTTCATTTGACATGATTCTCCTTAAAGAACTATTTCTGCCTAAAAACATGAATTCCTAACTCTATTTTTTCTAAAAATAGTTTATGCTGTAAAAATGCTGATACTAAGAGAATTTAATTCCTGGGTATAGTCAGACTGATAAACCTGCTGAGACACATGGGGAAAGTTATCTTTTAAAATAAACTTTTTATTGAGGTATAATGTACAAACAATGGTAGACAGATCTCAGGTGTATACATACGAATTTACATGAAGTCAGCACACATAAAACCAAGCACTGTTCCAAGAAATGTAAGAGTTTTAAAACATTAATGTAAATATCTATAATTACATATTTCTCTGACTTAAACTGAACCCTAACACAACTTTTAAAATGACTGAGAACAATGTAATGCCAAGCATTATTTTTTTGTACTCAGTCTTTTTATAATTATTAAATAAATCTGTAATGCCTAGAGGCTGCTGTTTTATACACGCTTTTAATGTAACTTCCATTTAATATATTATTATATATAAAATTAGGAAGCATTTTGCTATACATTACGTTAGCTAGGGTTTTGCCATTAAAATACTTGAGTCATACTTCTACTTACATTGAGTTTGGCAAGTAAGTTTGTTAAAATTGTTTATTATCAATACATGTACCAGAATTTCTTTACTCTCAGTTCTAATCCTTTATAAAAGCGCATTATCCTGGAAGGTCTCGTACTTCATATAAGTTATCCTTTTCCCAACTGAGATGTATTCAAAGTTGTAAACTGAAGGGCAGGCTGTTAACATAATGGCAAAGAAGAGTGATCTCAAATATGGGTCATTTTATCTCTACGCTTTCCTTCTCTGTTATGAAAAGGACAACTGAGCAAGTTTTATGAAGGTTTTCATAGCTAAATTATTCCTTGAACTTTTTGATGTCCTCAAATCACTCAGGCTGAGAATTTACCTTGCAGGCTCTTCTGAAATACCTAATATTTAACAGAGAACAGAGGTGCCAAGATTTTTTTTAACCATTCGCATGGACTCCCCCCTGCACCCCCCTTCCCTTTGTCCTTACTCTTGGACATACAGTTCCCGTCACCACTCTGGCTCTGCCAGTGGCTAACAAGCTTTGCACGAGTGCCCCGGGGAACGGGCCTCCTACCTGGTGATGGAGAAGTAACTGCTGTGCTTCAAACAGGTTTTCCGTGTCCAGGATCTTCTCTGCCTGCTCTTGGACTTCTTTAGAGCCAGAAATTAAGTCTTCAAGGGAACTTTGCACCATTTCTTTGTACTGGACACAGTCCCCAAAGTTGTTTAACATCTTTTCAACCTGGATTTTCATGAAAAAATTACAACTCATATGATGCTCTTGGAATCTTAAATATTCTAAAGAATATGTGTAAAGTCCATCTCAGTAACTCTGAAATATATACACGGATCTCTTTTATTTTTTTATATTTTTGAGGTTTATTTAGTTATTATTAACTGCATAGCCATTTATGGGGATTGCAAGCCTCAAGGGATACAGCGCTCTGTGCCCACTCAACCTGACAGTCAAAGCAGGGTGATGGAAGTGGGTATGCTGTATACCTTATTTCCTGGATCCCTTTAATGACAGTCCCACAACCAAAATCTAATCATAAATTTAAAAAATAAAGTATAATAAATCTGAGTCCCTCCTGTTTAAGTAAGGAGAAAAACTGTGGAGGGGAACAAAATGAAAAGAATGAAGAGTATCTGTTGAAAATGCACTTCCAATATTTTTGCATAAAACACAATACAATGGCTAATTCTGTTGTTCTTTAGTAAATTCTTTTCCCTGAATTTTCTGTCTCATTTCTGCTTCCACTATTTCAGGGTCACCAGCCTCTTTTGTATTCAAAGTCTATTGCTCTCCCTTTTCATTAAGATTGTCATTTTCACACTGCTTGTCCTTTGCGTTCCACGGAAGCCTTTTCATTTCTCCTACTCTTATCCCATTTTTTTCTTTGATCCTCTTCTCCTCTGAGTTTGTCCCCGGCGACGTGAGTGTGCTATGCTCCCAAACTAACAGCAAGAAGACACGATGAAAACCACAGATTCCACATCTCAGTAAATCACAGCTTTCGTTGAAAGAAGCGACTCCTCCTTACATACTGCCCGTCTAACCACGGCCTTTTCTTAGAATGGACAACAGCAAACGCTTTGTGTTCAACACTAATTTAAATATTAAATGGATTATAATCAAAGTATGGACTGAAGATGTCAAATTCATCCTTTAATATAAATTCCCTACATGAACAAAATGAATGTTTCCCTCCCTCTTTCTTTGGTTTTACTAATGATTGAGTAGCATACAAGGCTATGAATATAAACTTTGACCTTTAAGGTAGCTAGGGCTCAGGTTCTGAGCTCACGGTGGTGAGGTTCTAAGCTCAGCATTAAGTCTGCTTGAGACTCTCCCTCTCCCTCTGCCTCTCCCCTGTGATTGTGCGCTCTCTCTCTAAAAAAAAAAAAAAAAAGAAAAAAGAAAAAGAATAGAGTGGATTTATTGAGAACAAAAATCTTATGTTCCTTATAAAGGGACATATAAAAATAATATTCTTGGATATCTCATGTTACTGGTGCAACTATAAATGTATAGATTCTTTGATTTTTCTTTCTGCTGCTTCCTTATTGTTGTATATAAATGTAACAGATTTCTCTACCTTGATTTTGTATCCTGCGATGTTACTGAGTCACTATACTGTACTCCTGAAACTCACATTACACTGTATGTTGACTAACCCAAATTCAAATAAAAACTTAAAAAACTATAAAACAACAAAAAAAAGGTAGATAGGTATGCTAAGAATTAATGTATTTGTTAGGGGCAGATTCTTGCTATAAGTCCCATGGGCAGTGTCATGAGAGTACTTGGAAGATACAGTAAATGAAGAGCCTTGGTAAAGTGTTAGGGAGACTAGTAATTTCTAATTTTAAAGGCTGACAAAGTGTTTTATGTGTGGGGGGGTGGAACAAAATATAAACTCATCTATCAGTGTGACTAAAACTATTTGTTAAGTCTTGGATCAAAGCTTACCTGCATGCATATTTACTTTTTTTTTTTTAAGATTTTATTTATTTATTTGACAGAGAGAGAGATCACAAATAGGCAGAGAGGCAGGCAGAGAGAGGAGGAAGCAGGCTCCCCACTGAGCTGAGAGCCTGATGCGGGGCTCGATCCTGGGATCGTGACCTGAGCCAAAGGCAGAGGCTTTAACCCACTGAGCCACCCAGACGCCCCGCATATTTACTTTTTAAAGCTGCAATCCTTCCTTTTCTCCTTACCTTCTTGATCAAAGAAAGAGTAGAGAAGAATAATGTCAGAATTTTACTTAAAGTATGGTAGTGGCTACGCTTCCTGGACTAGTGCTGTGAAAGATGGATATGGAAGGACTGAGATAACTCATCCCAAAATTTGATTAATCCTATCACTATTTTCATTTTGTCAAGAACTATTAAGAAAAAATGATATATAATATCAAAATTCACAAATAAAACTAAAATCACATGCAGTTTAGAGTATTTCTGGCTTATGTAAATTCACTGCTAGGGTCGTAAGCAGATTTACATGCATTCAAAATATAAAAGGTTAATTGACCAAATTGTTAGATTAGGGAATTCTCCAGAGAATTCCAAATCTTCAGAATCAGGGAACTTTAAGTCACCTAGATGATCATTTTTCCATGCAAGTTCATAAATGACTTCAAGAAATAATGGTAGCTCTCTCTTCAACTTTCCATTCTTAGTTATCTTCCCAAGCACAGACTCATTAGACATGCATGACAACCTGGTCGGTAAAAATTTTCTCACCAAGGGTAGAAGGGGCCTACTAGAAATGAAGTAAATAGGTTTGTCTATTTTAATTCATATAGGAATATAAACACTGGAATATATATCAAGAAGTTTAAAATGGGTAAGTCTTGCATAAAATCTGTGATTTTATGTGGTCTGTGAACGTTGAATATTTTATTATTACTAGAGTTAAACTGTATTTTATTTTTATATCAGAGTTATTTACTTTATTATTATCAGAGTTAAACTGTAACTCTGGGTTCATTTGACTCCCAAGTCTAGGTTCTTAACCTCCATAATATACCTTCAACTGACCATGAAACCATGCTTTTAGTAAGAGTAAAAAGTGTAGATCTGGTAAGCTTCATACTTTAAATATAGGTTGTTACTCTGAACTAACATATCCGATAATGGCACACACCATAGTTCAAATATCTTCCCCACCAATCTTCATATGAATAAGTATTTTAACTATTGTGTTTGAACTCTACTTCCTTCATATAATTATAGTGTAATCCCAACCCAAAGCAAAGAACCCTCCAGATTCCTCACCCAAAACTATCTAGTTAAAGTGTGAGCAAATGATCTACCTCTGACAACAAAGCTGCGAGAGCCTTGAAAGAACCAGATAATTTTGCCAGCTCGTCTCCTTGCTTTTGGGCTTCATTCTCAGAAGAAACTTCAATTAAAATTTTAAGCCTGGATTTCAGCCAGTTGAGAGTCTCGCCCTTTGTGGTAACACCATTCCTGATCTCCTGGAATGAAGAGAATACATTGTGAATCCAGAATGGACTCAGACTGAGAAAGTTGATACAGTGGAGGCAGGAGAGCTCATCACTCACCAGTAATGCCTGCTTATTTTGCTTTTTGTTCACATCTTTAACAAAAGTTCACAAGTGCTAGAAAAATAGTATTTCCCCAATGCCAATACCTAATATGTAAAATCAATCCTCTGTATCAAAAAGTTAACTAGATGGTTAGTTCATAATTAGATGGTTAGATATTTACAGATATTCCCTTGAGTACAAATAAAGATGCCTCTAAAAGTACTGTAGAAGAAAATGAGATACCAAAATTGGGAACTATAAAACATATTATTTTCTGTTAGTTGGTAGGAACATTGTATTTTTAGAAAAAAAAAAGGTTGAAATAATCCCTTTTTTAGTGAGATTTCTTTTTATTCGAAGAGTTTAGTTGTTGAATACTAATATGGATGCCCTAAAAATTGATCTTAACTTCACGAACTTATATTTTATGCCTTGCTTTTGTTAGCTTGGAAGTCAATAACCCATTTAGTAAGATGTGCAGAAAGGAGCACAACTCCAATCTGGGAAGGGAGGGCATACTGACCAGGACAATGCTGGAAAGATTCTGGGGCCTCAGCCCTTGTGAGGTCTGGGAACTGTGAGAATGCTGACTGGGACAACCTCTTCCTCCTACACAGCTCTGGGAAGCATGAGGAAACCATGCAAGTTGCTACAGAGGACCACACAGGGTAAATTCACACCCACAGAAAATGACCACTTCTAGAATCAAGTGGTCTCTTCATTTGAAGCTGTGCATTTTTTTTTTAATATAACAGCAACCAATAGCCAATAATTGTATCCTTCTATAGGTATAACATGATATTATTGAGCATCTCTAGTATCTAATGGTATTATAAATTTAAGAGAAAAACATGAAACTCAGAGGATAGGAATAGAAAGGAAATATATCCTCATTAACAGCAGCCATGTGACTTACAAGAGTTCAAAATGCTGAAAGATAAGGATTTTCACAATGGCGTGTGTCTACAAAACAGAGCAGAGCCACACTAAGAATGAGAGCGTTGCTGTACATCATTCACAGAACGTGAACTGGGTTCAGGCTTGGGGTTCTGTCACCTGGCTCGGTTTCTGAGGCTGTGCCCAGGCTCAAAGAGCTGATCAATCCAGACTGACTGTGACATAGAAATGAAACTTAGAAACTTTGCCCAATTCTGTGATCTGTGGCTGAAAATGTATAAAAACCTCCAGTGTTCTTGTTTTCCATAACAATTCTTAAATCTCTGCTGTGTTATACACCCATGCATGCAATTTTCTTCTCGGGATTTTCCATTAGCTAAAGACGTATGAGAGGTACGACTAAGCAGGACTAAATCTCAAAGCTAACAATGATTCATTGGGGAAGTCCCCTATTCTTCTCCACAGTAACATGAGGAGACTTATTCTTAGGATTGTTTTTTCAGCAATTTAATTTTTTTACAGATAGAAAAGAATACATCAGTTAGTCAGACTGTCTACCATTAATTTTTTTATTATGAAAAATATGGCCCAGAACTAACCTCTACAGCACGTTTAACCTCTCCGTGGTTGGCAGTATCGAAGGGTTTACTCTTAAACGCTTTCAACTGTGTCTCCTTTGCAGTTATCCAAGATGAGAACTCAGAAATTCTGAAACATCAAAAATATTCTCTTATTAAAGGGAGACAATATCTCAGTGGATAAAATACATTTTCTATTTGGAATTTATTCATGGAAATTTAACAATCAACTGATTAGCAAGTCAATGAACACATTTTCTGGAAACTGCCCCTTTAGCATGAAGCTCAGGGCAGGGGTGGCTTCCCTGAGCTGTTACTTGGAGGAAAGAGAAAGCAAAGCAGATGGGAGTTCAGCTAAGGAAAAAGGTGTGTTCCCGGGGCCTGAGCACCTGGGAGTTTGGAAAGCACCACCTGGGGTCTGGCCTCATCTATCTCCCCCAGACCGAGAGAACCCAGAGGCAGAAGTCGCCCTCTGGGGATATGAGGATATCCGGGAGAAAGGAACTGCCAAACGTGCTTCAGAGAGGTAACATCTGGGTCCCTTAGAAATAAAGGGTTTGACCCTGTTTCTGACTGAAACCCATTTTTTTTTTTATTAAATGAAGCATTTTTATATAAGAGCACGGGCAAGGTCACACAATCTGATTTTCTTTATTGCTTTGGAGGAAACACATGTCACTTCTTGTTGTGCGATGATCTCTGAATTCACAAGTATTAGGACAGACCATGTCCATCTCGGTTCCCCAACTACCTGCTAGTGTAGTCCTTCCACTTGTCTGGGTCTTCCACGAGCTTCATGTAGGTGGCACTGATGGCAGCTCTGAGCTCTCTGAGAGTGGCATGACAGGTTTCAGGTGTGTTCCTTACCGGGTCCCGGACTGGGAGTTTCAGACACAGTTCTTCAATAAGCTGCAGCCTTTTCTCACAAAGATGATGAGGACCTTTGTCACTGAAGAAAATCTAATGAGCAAAAACCGTTGATATACTGCCTGTGAGAATCCATACAATACTTCCATATTTTCATAGACGATTCCCTTTTAGTCTACTAGTATACAGTAATTAAGCTATTTAGTGTTTTCAGACCCAAACCAAAGTATCATGTATAAATCTTTTAAGTAACAATGTGACTTCACATGCCTGCACTTGGGGTGTGGGTGTGTCAGACGTACCCTGTGTTCTTTAATGATCTTTTCACTGCCTTCCTGGGGCACCAGCTTGGTCTCCCGATCCAGCTCAGTTCTGCATTCTTCTACAGAAGCTAAGAACCTATTCTTCTCCACACCAATCTTCAGATGAAGCAAATGATATGGGGCTTCTCCTTGAAGATCCTACATTCCATAGGAAGATTAAAAAAATATGATGCCATTCCAATCATACACATTTTCAACTGGAGTGACATAAACCCAAAAATATTCCCTTTGGGGCCAATGTGATTTAATCACTATTGACTTCACCTGACTGCTGCGATCTGTACTTTTCCAAACTGGGACCGCAATAAATTCTTTTAACCTGCACGGTCGGATTTTTCACAGTAATTATTCTATTTAATTTTTACTATAGCCCCACACAGTATTACTATTTCTATTTTACACGTTAGACCACTGAGGCTCAGGGGTAAGTGGAAAAGCTAGATTTGAATCTAAATGTAAACCATGCACTGATTCCACATACCCTCTCCCTGGCATATGTCCTTTTTAATTTTGTCAACAACCTTGTGAGGTAGGAAGAACATATGTATACTCACTACACAAAGGGCAAAGAGAAAACTTTACTAGTAAAGAAGCCAGGATCAAACAGGCCACACTTCTGACCACCTGCCTTGTCCTTCTTCCTTAGAGCATTCCTTGAGAAAACAAGCCAACCTCATCAAACATGAAATGTTTTATGTTCTTTTTTTGATATAAGCATAAACTACATCATTATCTTCAGTCCTACAATTAATTAATTTTATCCAGCTTGTATCCTATGGCATTTAAAAGGTTACTTTTATAAAATACTAAGATAACTGATGAGAAAATGATTGGGGGCTCTGGAAAGAGTAGAACAGATTATGTCCTAGAGAGCTTAATGTTAGTGTGTATATGTAATGTAACATGTATATGTTAAATCAATACAGCTTTCCATTAGAATCTCCATTCCATAATACATTTATGATATGTTAGGCTTTAAAGACATCTCAAAAAGCTTGGGTTTCTTTAAGAATCTTTTTTTAATTTTCAAATTTAGCAAGTAAACAAAATATGTCCTTAACTGTGTTTTTTCTGTGCTTGGAGTTGATTTTTTAGCCTATGTTACTGAGATGAAAAAAAAAATCAAGAACTGATGGAGAATATTTTAGCTGCCTATCTTCCAGACCCTGTGAGCACTTCACGTAATGCACATGAAGTTCGTCACTTGCTATTCCCTTGTGATAGCACTCATTAATCTGCTGCTAGGGCAGGCTTCTTCCAGCCTAGCTAGAAGAAGACAGCCTTGGGTGGGTCTCCATTACACTGCAGCTCTCCTCTGGCATGCAGCTTCTAGATTCGGCTTCCTTGTGACAAACCCAATGTGGGGCTCTCAAGTTAGACAAGTCAAGTGAATCCCTACATCCCCCACTCATGTGCTCTCCTGCTGTCTCTCTTCCAGGGGCTGGCTATTTCCTCCTCCCACCCATCCCCAGATCTCTGCTGCTTCTTTTAAAATCCTAGCTCACTATGTCTGTATTTACCCCCAAAGATACAGAGATATAATGAAAGAAGGAGCAAATGCACCCCAATGTTTACAGCAGCAATGTCCACAATAGCCAAACTGGAAGGAACCGAGATGCCCTTCAACGGATGAATGGATAAAGAAGATATGGTCCATATACACAAGAGAATATTATTCAGCCATCAGAAACAATGAATACCCATTGTTTGCATCAACATGGATGGAACTGGAGGGGATTATGTTAAGTGAAGTAAGTTAAACAGAGAAAGACAATTATCATATGGTTTCACTCATATATGGAACATAAGCAATAGCACAGAGGACCACAGGGGAAGGGAGGGAAATCCAAAGGGGAGAGAAATCAGAGAGGGAGATGAACCATGAGAAACTATAGAACCCAAGAAACAATCTGGGGGTTTCAAAGGGAAGGAGGGTGTGGGGAGGGGGTAACAGGGTGATGGGTACTGAGGATGGCACATGCTGTGATGAGCACTGGGTGTTATACTTAACTAATGAATCACTGAACACTGCAACAAGGACTAATTATGTACTACACAGTGGCTAACTGGCCATAATAAAAAAAATAAAAATAAATAAATAAAATCCTAGCTCACAACTAGTTACGTGATTCATTCCTTTCTACTCTCCAAGTGGGGCCACTTCTCTCTTCCAAAGCTTTCATAAGTATTACCTATATTTTGGGGGACTTATTATATATTATACTTTCATTATCTGCAACTACTTATCTCCTACTGGAGATAATTAACTCCTACTGGAGATAATTAACTCTAAGCTCTTTGGAGAAATTGATTGTGCTTTTGTGTTTGTCACTGAGCCCTTAAACAATAAATGTTCATATTTATATTTTTTAGATCATAATAATCTAAACCAGATGGTAAAATCCTTAAAAAAAAACAAAATGTTAGTATACCTTAGTATAGTATATACTTAGTATATAAAATGTTAGTATACCTTAGTTACTTAGATGATAAGAGTTTACCAAATGTTACTGAGTAAGTAAAATGCCCTTCCCATTCTTGTCCCCAAATATAATCAGGAAAAGAGAGCACTACTGAGTAATATCAGAAAATCAATGCTATTAACAAATAAGAAAAACAAAATCTATCACATTTTTTCATTGTTTTATTCAAGTTCAGTTTTTTTAAATGGGAGAAGTAGCTGTGGTGGTTTTCCATGAATTTCCACATTTCTCTTACAATTGAACCTTAACACTCTCAGGCTCTCTCCCATCACACATGACACCTACTTATGCGTGTGTCCTATATGTCCTGACTCACCTTCCACTGTTTATGGAGCTTTCTAACGGCTTCCTGCAGACCCTGCTGCTCCTGCTCAGGGAGAATGTCGGTGAGCTCGTCACAAGCTTTCAGGAAAGCATTGAGCACTCTCTGATCCAGCTGACTGAAAAACTCCTGGCATGGAGAGGAGGAAGTGGGTAAGAGTGTCGGGCAGAGTAAAAGGCAGCATCAGACACTACACAGTTAAGCAGTCGTGCCTCTACGGAAGCCCCTCAGCCAGCTGCTGCCCTCTTCAAACCTTCCTGTCAACTACTCTTTTTTTTTTTTTTTCAGGAATGAACTATAATTATCTACAGTTATGAGTCAGAAGCCACTACATCAGAAATTCAACTAGTGCTTTTCATTTTTTTAGAAAAAAAATTTTTTTTTGCAGTTTTCAAATTTGGTAGACTATTCTGGAAGACCAAGGGGTCTAAAACCTTGATTCCATAGGACTAGAGTTTTCATTTCCTCTTTGGTAAAGTCAGAAGAGCAGAATAGAAGCCAGTGTTTAGCCTCACAATTCCTCATACCCTAATTTAATGTGTTTCGGCCGTGCTGATTCATTATGAGCCATTTCTACATTCAGACAAGTACAACATGACCCCACATGCTATGGGCAGAACTGTGCCCCCCAACTATCTGCCCAAATTTATATATTGAATCCATAACCCCCCAATGTGATGATATTTGGAGATGAAGCCATTGGAGTAATTAGGTTATGATGAGGTCATAAGGGTGGGACCCTTATGATGGAATCAGTGCCCTTATAATAAGAGACATCAAAGGTCTTGTTCCCTATGTATCTCTGCCTTAGGAGAGCACAGTGAGAAGGTGACCAACCACAAGCCAGGAAGAGAGTCCTCGCCAAACCCAACCATGCGAGTACTCTGATCTCAGACCTACAGTCTCCAGAACTATGAGAAAATAAATGCCTGTTGCTTAAGCCACCTAATCTGTGTATATTTTAATGGCAGATCAAACAGACCCATACAGCACATGGGTACCTATGTGCATGACCAGGTATCAACTGAAGGAGATGCTGAGTGGCCAGAGACTTCAACCCGAACTTCAGTCAGCTACGGCACAAATATATTGCGGTCATCATATGACAGTGTGGTTTATACCAGTACCCACTGGAATTTCAGGAAACGTAGCTCAAAATACATGATCTCAGAGGGCCCCTAATCTCTACAGAGCATTTAAGAGATTGCTAACATTTTCAAAACTCATATGTTTGAAACAAGTATGATTAACAGGAAGATGACTTCACAACAGGACAAGTTGTGGATCAGCTACCAAGCTTCAGGGGACGTGGTACTCACACTTTGATACGGCGGATTCATGAAATGAGCACAAAGACTTAGCCATCCACCTAAAATGATCTCTTAAAAAGAATATGTTGGTTATTTCTCAGAATTTCTCAGCTAAATAATCCAGGAGAGCCTCATTATACATCCAGTAACTCTCTACCACTTCAGGGGCTTTGGAATGGCCAATTATAATGTGGCTCATCAATTGCTCCTAAGGTTTTTGTTTGTTTGTTTGTTTTTGTTTTGTTTTGTCTTGTTTTTTGCTGCTGCCATGTTTTTGGGTCTAATAACCTAAAATGTCTCTGCCTTCCTAATTCAACTCTTCTTTACCCCTGCCTCAAAAACTTAATACTAGAACAAAGAGTCTTTTTTTTTTTTTTTAATTTCTCACTCAAAACCACTTGTCCGTGTCCTCAGGTCAAGTGCCCCATGAGGGACAAACTCACGGTATGTCTCTTCAGGAGGTCCTCCGGGTTTCCCTTTTCCTCCAGACCCTCCTGTGCCATCCGTAGCACCTTCTCCAGCTCTGCTCGAGACTCCTCAAATTTCTTCATCAAGCGACTATTGGTTTCCACATGTTTCTTCCAGTCTCCAATTTTCTTCACCATATTCTTGATTTAAAAAATAATGCCAACGTGATGCTGCTTTCTCATTACTGAAAGCATCATTTTGTTAAAGAGTACTGTTTCTTTTAAAAAAAAAAAAACAACACTTGGAAGGAATACATTTCATTATTATGAGAGTAATGAACCTCTTTTGACATTAATGAATATTAGCAGAAGAAGTAAATGATTGCTTCCAAACTTCAGGAGGAGAGGCGTTTAGCAAGAGGGAAAGCATGAAACATGAGGACGACATATCCTCTTTGTATTTTCCCTGGCTCAGGTCTCCGTAGCAAGGAGCAAGCTTACCTGGAAAGCACCGTGGGCGTCTGCGATCTGTCTGTGCAGCTTTGTCTCATCAAAATGCTTTAGCACACTGCTCAAGGTCACGAATTTTTGAACATTTTGACTGCCTTTCTCAATGTGTGTCATGGTTTTCTTACAGCTTTCTTGACAAGCTGACAGCTCCTACAGGGAAACGAAGCCCACAACAACAGTACAAAAGGGTGAGGAAGAGGAGGAAAGAGAATAACCATTACAACACAATGAGAA
The DNA here is from genome assembly GCF_002288905.1 of Enhydra lutris kenyoni. Classification (NCBI taxonomy): domain Eukaryota; kingdom Metazoa; phylum Chordata; class Mammalia; order Carnivora; family Mustelidae; genus Enhydra; species Enhydra lutris. The sequence continues at coordinate 14,762,912 of NW_019154146.1, read as the reverse complement.
CAACATTATATAGCTTTTAGGCTTTTAGTCAGCTGTAAGTAAAACCAAAAGTACAGGGAAGTGTTTCATTTCATTGAGAAGAGCTGAATTTTAAGCAATCACTAGAGTCAGTGCTTTTTATATAAAGGCATTTAAATGTCACGTTGAGTTTTTTTGAGTTTTTTTTTTTTTAATTTCATGCCTGTTTTACTAACATTAAGAAACCAAAAGGCCATCAAAATTGTTATTTGCCTGCAATGTGTCCAACTCACAGGCCTAAGATTTAATGAGAGAACAATCACAAAATCAATCAACGTATTAGGTTTTAATCTGACTAAATAAATTTAATGCCAGCGCACATACTTCACTGACAGAGCTGCCGCAAATTATGTATTATTTGTGTATCCCCAAATGTACAACATTTGAATTCCTAAGGTTCATCAGTTGTCAACCTCATTAACAAAACGGTGGACCTCATATCCTAACCACAAAAGGTAGGTGGGTGTGGGAGGACCAGCAGTTGTCCTATGTTCACAGGGTGAGAAACCATGGTGACCCATGCTTCCACCTCTGCTTAGTAACCTGGCATCATAGTGATTTCTGCAACTGGCAGCATGGAGATCATCCAGCCTAACCCAAGGCCAATAGTCATTTTCTAACTTGAAGCCACACTATCTGCATTTCGACATCCTCAACAGCTTTGGAAAAGTATTTCAAACTGCTCATTTGGATACCAGTTTTGGTAACCAGAGGCAAGTACTAAGACCAAGGTTTTATTTGTTTTGGCAAAAGGAAGTCAGGACATATTTTTCCATTTGAAGATTTAGGACACAAAAGAGTAATATATGTTAGAACGATATTATTAAATATTATCAACACTATCATTACTAAAATATCAAATGTTATTTTAGCTGTGGAAGGATTCTTTGATGGCAATTTTTTTATTAACATATAATGTATTATTTGTTTCAGGGGTATAGGTTTGTGATTCCTCAGTCTTACGCAATTCACTGCACTTACCTCTTTGATGGCAATTGACAGCAATTTGAGAATACAAGAAATGGCACTGTGACTCAGAGTGAAAGACAATCTTTATCTAATATGACGAGAACCCACTAGAATAGGGTTTGGTGGTATAAGCATTATGGCTTTACTATGAACAATAATAAGATAATAATAAAAAAATAATAATAATTGTTACCAGTTAGAGAGTGCATACTACGTGCCACTATGTGTCAGTTACATTGTGGAATATATAATGTAATCTCCATAATAAGCTCTCAACTAAGGAGAGGAAATAAAAGCTAATCAAGGCTTTGTAATTTGTTGTATCAGATCTAAGATCTGAATACTTGTCTGACTCATTTCAGATACTGTCTGCCCTTTCTGCTAAGTGATGCTGCCCTTCCTCCAGGAATCTGTTTCAGTGAATGCGTGGTAGACCGTTTGCCCATTAAATTTCACACTCCTCTGATGGGTAGGGTCATTTATAATAAGCCAAATAAATAAGTCAATTAACTGCAAGAGTGCAAAGCTGTTCTGCATAGAGATCTGCTTACTAAAAATGAGACATAAAGAAAAAGGATTATCACTCGACACACATTTCCAGAATTTTGTGGCTGTATAATCAGACTTAATCTTAGATGCAAAGAAAAGATCTCATAAGACACAGATTACAGACACTGGATAGAAATGGAATGCAACTATTTGCTTTTATATATATCTAAATATCTAAATTAAAATTTACTTATAAAAAGATAACTCTATATAAATTTAATAGATAGATAAAACTTCTGTTCTATTGTTAGTGGAAAGGGGTTTCATCTTTGGACAGATGTATATTTTTGTTTTGAGATGCCAGTGCGATTCTATTTTTTTAAAAAGACTGTATTTTTTTATTTGAGAGAGAGAGTATATAAGCAGGGGTGGGGGGGCAGAGGGAGAGTGAGAAGCAGACTTCCCGCTGAGCAGGGAGCCCAGCGATGCGGGACTCAGTCATAGGACCTTGGAATCATGACCTGAGCCAAAGGCATGATTAACTTAACTGACTGAGCCATCAGCCACTCAGGGATGCTATTCTAGAAAAATGTTTCCTGTCCTGACTGAATTTCTACCACTATAAGCACCATTTCAGTCTTGCTACACACACTGTAAAATAACTTCGCCTCCTCAAGGGGATTTCTCCTTACCTGTTGTTTCTGTTTAAAAAGAGCACTAGATTGTGCCTCATGCTCAAGAACTGTTAAGATTTCATTGATTTTCCCAAGTGATTCATAAAAGAATGTCATCTGCTTTTCTAATTCTTCCAATGGGACCGACAGCTGTCGAGACTCATAAAGGAGTGGAGAGTGACCTTCTTTGACCTTTAAAAATACAGAGACAAAAATTCTATTAAAGGCCACTAGTTACCACAAACTCAGGGCAGTGTTCACAGTTCTGAGAAACATCGTCTTCGGTGACACTGTCATCTGGTGCTTACAGATCTCCAAAGACACTTACTGAATGATATTTCCTATGTATTGTTACATTTTTATATAAAAAACAATACCACTGTATCACTGAGACAAATAAATGCTAGAGTTTCCCCATGAAGATTCCTCTAAACGGTCCATCTGGATGGCATTTTCCCGTCTAAACGATGCTGTTGGTGAGGCAGATGGCATCGAATTCCACCTCTTAAGCTACGCAGCTCATCTTCGCTTTGGCCTCAGAATTTGACCAGAGACCGTGAATTACATTCTCTAGACTGACCTTCCAACTTCATTTTCCGGGTCTCTACTACTTGAATCCTTAACTCTAGACAAACCTGTAACTTTGCTGACTCATTCTTCCCAGGCAGACCTTCTGCTTTTCCACCTCCCTCAGCTCCATGCTTCCCTACTCTCTGCCCATCATCTAACTCATCGCAAGTGAACAGGTCATGTACCAACTTATTTACAGGGTCCACATGCCAGGGGATATCTCTCTAGTCTGAACTGACTCAGCCCTCTTGTTATTTGTCTTTGAAAAAATTCTTATTGCTTCGTGCACTTGCATTCTTTAATCTTAATACTGAGGCCATACACTCCTGAGGATCAAGAGATCCATTAAGTTTCTGCCTGATCACCTTTATGCTAGAATCCAGGACCAGGTCATTCTCCAAGAACTCCCTGTCCCCATTTATTTCACTTAGAATTGCTCCCCAAATATTATTCATACTTTTGGGAACCAAGGAAAGGAAACTGAGTACTTGTTAGTCCACCATTCTCCTTTTTTTTTTTTTTTAAAGATTTTATTTATTTATTTGACAGAGAGAGATCACAAGTAGACAGAGAAGCAGGCAGAGAGAGAGAGGGGAAGCAGGCTCCCCGCTGAGCAGAGAGCCCGATGCGGGGCTCGATCCCAGGACTCTGACATCATGACCTGAGCCAAAGGCAGAGGCTTAACCCACTGAGCCACCCAGGTGCCCCACCATTCTCTTTTTTCTTAAATTATAAACAGTCTCATGCTGTAGGATACCCTGTCTGAAGGATAAACTCATCAAGAGAAAGCTACTGCAACAAGGCTCTGCTGAAATGACTCTGAACAAAATGAAGACAATCTGCCAATATGCATAAAAATCAAGTATGCTTTAGAAATCTTCCCTGGATACAGTCAGAAACTTAACTAAGATGCCACAACTGAAGGAGCAGTTTTAAAAAGCTGAACAACTTAGATGGGTGTACAGGTGGAATTTGCTTTCTCTGAGGTTGCTCTAAATCATTAACGTGGCCTAGGCTAAGATGTACAAGCCCAAGATACGGCTCTAAAAGCTTGAAGGTTATCAAATCAACAACATCGACCTTGAATTGTACCCAATCTCTATAAATAATCTTAACTTGAATGTTAAAATAAAAAGAATTAGAAATTAACATTCTAATTAATTATTCAGTTTGGCAAATGAAGTTTTCTCATTTTTTCAAGACCATATTCTTCGTATTTTCACCTGTCTCATTTATTCCTCATTAATTTTCCACTACTGACTTCATGTAGGTTATTCTCTTTCTCCTTTTTCTCTCTCCTAAATAACAGGTTTCTCTGCTTTCTTTTTCTCTGTTTCTCAATTCTTCATTACAAGATTTTCCTCTTCATTTATATAGTCACTCCTTTCTTCTGTCAGAAATTAATTGCCCCATCACAAACAATACCATCCTCATAAAATCTTCAACTTCAGATAGATAAAAAAATCCCAATGGAACTTCCAAAGTTCTTAAGGAAAGTCCCTCAACAGAACAGAAAAGTCTTATGGCTAGTGCTTGGTATCCACAGGGTTCCCTGTACACAAGTGGTACAAATATATAGATCTTAAGTTTAAAGTTAGCTCCATGAGCTAAAAAGGGTAGAATTTTTCACTGCTTCATGGCCATGCCAGCAGAAAATAGCATAAATAGTCTTAGAGCCAGGGGATATCAGATAAAACCCAATAAAAGGGCATTTGGAAATTCTTTCTTATTTAAATATCTGATTTCTTCCTCCTCCTTCCCTTTCTTTTTCTCCCCCCACCTTTGTTTTATCACGTTTAACTGACCCCTTATTCCTCCAGAACAGACCTATCTTTCTAAATAGAGCTCCTAGTATTACTAAATTAACAGGGGTAATACATGACATCGGCTCCATAGTTTCAGTTTTAAAACTCATGACAAAGTTACTAAATGACAGAGTTACTAAATCAAGAATCCCAGGAAAAAAACAGAAGCATGATCTCTTAACAGGTAAAGGATTTGCCCATGGGTGTGACTGAGGAGGCGTAAAGCACACTGAAGGCAGCGTTGGTCCCGCACTGTGTGTCATGCATTTAAGTATGTTCCCACCTTGGTTAGCTGTTCCTTGAGCCTAGACATGGTTGCAAACATTTCATTAGCTTCTTCTTGGGAGCTCTCTTTGGTAATGAGGTGTGCAGTCTTAGTAATCATCTTGTACTGAGCATCCATTACAGGTACCCTCTGCTCAATGTCCTGCATGAATCATTGAAACAGTCAAAGTAATACATGGTACATTTCCTTTTCATTTCAGGATTCCACAGAAGGTTGGACAAAAATCAATTATGTACTGTATAAAATCCTATACTTCTAATAAATTTTTGGAGATTCCACTTATTGCTTTCCTTTACTGCTAATTTATGATATATCGGTAATATCACGTGAATAGATAAAACCTTTCCTTCAGAAGTCACTGTAATCCTTAAATTAACATACGGACAAGCTGAAGTAATCCGTACACTTTCAAAATATGTGTGCTAATGTAGTATATAAACATTATGTAAACTAAATGCATGTTAATTTGGGCCAACTCCTCTGACCTTAACAATTATACAACTTACTTTTTCTTAAAAAAAAAGTAACATATTGTCATCAAAGAAAATTTATAAATCAGATATAATTTAAAAATGTTAATTACGTAGTCTTCTCACACAGTGATAACCAGGCCCAACACCCCATCACTACACATCATTAATGTTTTCCCCTGTGCATTCTTATACCCATTTTTTCATATTTACAAAAAAAATACTATTTTTTGCTTTTCTCACTTAATAGTGTATTAGAAAAGCTTTCCATGTCATTAAATATTCTTTTACTACTTCATTTTTGAGAGCTACAAGGTATTCAAAATATGTAAAGAGCACAATTCATTTAGGCAATACTTTGTAGAAGAAGCATTTATGTAGAGGTATAATTTGTAGATGTTTCCTGTTTTCACCTAGTCCTTTGTAATTCAGTTGTAGAAAAAAAAATCTCTGAATTAAAAAACTATTTTGAAGTTAATCTATGTCAAAACATACCCTTAAAAAAAATCCAAATAGATTTTATTTAAGTGCACTTTTTTCAATTTCGAAATGCCAATCAGGTTATGCACACATGTCAAAATGGTGCCCAAGAGACATAGGACAACGTGGCAATGGTCTGGGTTAACTTCAGTGATCTTCCTTCTCACAACAGAACAGGTTTTCACTTTGTTGTCCAGAAACCCCCCCTCACCTCCAAGTCTTGAATTAATAACTTGACATTAAGAAAAGAGACTTCTAAGGGTTCAGACATTTTCTTAAGGGCTTCAGTTGCAAAATCAGACAGGGCGGTCACACAGTCTGTGTACTCCTTCTTCATTCTGTCCATTTCATCAGCCCGAGCATACTGTTAAGAAAAGGGAGGAGCACAACATGAAAAATCATTAAGTCAAACCTCTGGGAGCCTGTAACCTTCACATCCACATACTCTCTGGAATTGTTATACGTTAAGAAAGATGCTAATTTCTGACTCTTATTTTAGATACACTTGAAGTAAGTCCAATTGCTGTGAAAAGAAAAAAGGAACTAGCATAGAAGCAAAGAATTATGATTTCAAACATGAGTCGTTCCATGTCTGTAGGCTCCATATTGTCAAGAGAATCCTTCAATAAACCATACATTTCTGTAATGTTCCTCTATTATAAATGGGAAAGAATAAAGGGCCCAAAATAAACATAAAGGTTCTAAACACATCTATAATCTGCCTAAATAAGCCCATGCTACAACAATAAAACAGTCTCTAAACAGACTGTTCACCTCCACATTTATAACATGTGCATGTTCTGAGCATATAGAGACTGAAAGACGTACTTGCTTGACTTCCATGAACAACTCCCTCCATCTCCCATTCAGCAATAGTAACTGCTGTTTAAGATCACGGGAAACCATCTCATCGCATGTTTCAATTAGGAAATTGCCCGCATCATTCATGGCAGCATGCTGCTGTATCCAGTGAGGCAAATTTCGGAAAAAATCCTATAAAATAAACAATGCACACTATTGTAAACCACAGACCAAAAATTAATAAAGGATATGGAAGTAACCAAACTATGAGAAGTATCTTTGTTCTAAATTTGCACAAATTTTAAGGTAAATGTTAGCTCTTTTTCCAAATGCAATTTTCAATAAAGAGGTTCAAAAATAGGAACTAAAAACGCTGTGTCTTATTACAAGAAAAAATTTTATTTTTTGCCATAACTTTTGCTAAAGACAAAACAAAACATGATAGACATTTTCTGTTGTTCCTATTTTACAGATGAAAAAACTGAATTTCTGTAAGTGTAAAGGACTTGTACATAGTCTTCGGGCTGGTAAATACCAGAGCCAGGGTCATATAAAAGGTATGGTATTTTACAGTAATGTATAGTTTTGTTTAAAATTTATAAACAAACTTTGACCTATTATTTTTGGTTTTAAAATCTGAATATAGTACATGAAGATAATTAACAATCATGGATATAAATCATTGAAGAAAATTTTTTAAAAATTAAAAATCTGGGCCAAAGAAGACTTAATGCAGTAATATCGTTTCTTATTTGTTTAAGGTTACTCACTTGGCAATGAAGTAGTTTTCTGCTGATTTCAAGTTAATATATATGTGCTTGTGCATACATATACACACACACCACAGTAAAAACCAAGGATACCAAAGATAATTCAAAATCTATTTTATAAGCCATATGTGGGAGGACTTCCCACATAAATAGAAGAGAACACTTCTGTTTCTGGTGGTTATAATCGCTTGGATGAAATTAACACATATGACATCTACTAGGGTACTGCCAGTCTAATCAGAAAAGCCAAAATCTGTATGGGCATACAGTTCTTATCAACCTCAACTACACAAGAATATTTAATCTATGTGAAATAAAGAGTGCTAAACATTTAAAAATTATGCATCTACTTGCATAACACAATAATAGAAGAACCAATCTTGGATAGCAAGCACTAATTCTAATGTATTTACTATACTTTTTAATGGAAGCCTGGTATTTTAATATCTTTTACATATAAATTAATCTTTCATGAGAAAATATCAGTTCCCATTAAGAAGTACATATACAGAAATCAATCCATTTTATACAAGATTTTAATGTAAGTGACATTGAAGTAAAATGGTACCTCTTAAACCCACACATACACCTGTAATTGAACAAAAAATATCACTCCTGCCCACTCTGGCCACTCTGAACCCTTGTCTGAGGGCTGATAAAATCCAAAAAAAGAATATCCAAAGAGGAAAAAAAAATCTGATGACCCAGACGTCCAGCTGGTGTGTGTCATTACACAGAATCAATATTATGTTGTCCTCTCTAAAATGAGGAAATCTACAGAGGTCAGCACCCTTCACGTACAGACCTAATGGTAAGTATACTGACCTCTGTTACCCCCTGGGCTTCCTGGGGGTTTGGCTGTCCCTCCATAGGTTCCCGCTTTTCTGAATGCAAAAGCAAAACACTGAACTGATCAGAGTGGGAACTGTTTTAATGGAACTTCTATAAAGCAGAGTATTTCTTGGCCTAAAATAATTTATCAACCTGAGAGCAGGCAAAGTCAAGAATCTTGAGTCACATTTGCGAATATGTAACAGTCCCTAGAGAACTCTGCTGTCTCATTGTTAAGTTTGGGTGTATTCCTTTCCTTTGGTAAGAAGCAATCTTACCTTTTTGGCATGCTCTGACTGATTTAGCATTTTCTCTGCATCCTCTAGCCAGGCCTGAAGACTGGCCACTGTGTTGCCATATCGATCCCAGTTAGCAATTACTTCCTCCAGCATGCTCCGCACGCTCCTGACTTCTACTGAAAGGTTCCGCCACTGGGCCGTGGTTTCGTTCATGAATTTCATCACATTCTCGGCTTCTTCCACTAAGACAGATACAACAAATTATAACCCTTACTTTATATTTCAAATCCACCAAGTTTTTTTTTTTCCCTATGGGCTATACACTAGTGTGCAATTATAATTCTTCTTTAGTTTATAAAGTTAAAGAATGAAATGTTACAATTTCTTTCAGCTAATGCTGGGAATATGTTATACCATATTCACAGGCATTTATAAAGGTTAAAAGTGATAATACATTTAAAATTTTTGATAATTGGGAATGCAATGAATGACATGTATTTTTTCACATTTTATATGCACTCAAATACATGGTCACATATATAGTATTGGTCACAAAAGCAGTAATTCATTTTTGACAAACATGACAGACATATTTACAAAATGAAGCAAACATATTTTACAACGTGTGTCTTCACACTAACTTTTCATTCACTTGATAATATTCAAGTTACCTCTTTTTTATCTAATCCTCATAATTGAAAATAGTTTAGAAAATAGCAATTTAGAAAATGAATGCTTTGTTTTTTCTTTCTTTTTTTTTTTTTTTCTGCCTCTTCTCAGAAGATTACACACAGAGAAATGCACACACACACACAGTACGATTATATGGGTCAGACAGGTGTTGCACAAAGTCAAGGGGACTGAAGCCAATATGTGCTCTCCGGGCCCATGGCATGGTCACAGAAAGATTCAGCAGGGAAAAAAAAAATCTGATCACAGAAACCTGTAGGTTCTAAATTATACTGCATTCAACAGTTCAGCCAGTTCTATCATGTGTTTTACCTGACCCGTCAGCTTGGACGTACATCTCTGCTGTCTGTTTCAAGATCTGGTATGTCACTTCATACTGTTCAAAGAACTTGGTATTTTCTATAAAAGACTAGAAAGGGGGAGTGGTTAGAAGATGGCAAATCCTAGGCACCAGAAGAAATACCAAAGTCCATTTCTTCAAGAGAGGAATAAGGGTATTTTGCCCAAATTTGCCAACCTCACGCTTGTAAAAAAAAAAAAAAACAGCAAATTAATTCAACTGCTATAAAATAACCTGGTTATTCTGAGACTATAAATTGATTCCACACTTTTAATTCTAACTCAGCACTATTGAGAAAGTATTCTATTTCTCCACACAAGGGTTTGTTTTTAGAAGAGACTGAAGTCTCTCCAGACAACCTGGGGCTAACATTTAGAAAGCACTAAATTTGGAAGAACATTTTCTTGTCCAACTGTGTTTGAGCTGTGGGATTTTGTTGCTCTTTGAACATTAATTCTGGTGAATGATGGCTCTGAGGAACTTTGATTATAAATAAATGGCACAGTGCACACTTCCTTTAAAATAAAAAGTACAAAAAATGTTTACAAGTCGAAAAATTTTAAATAATCACATAGCCCATCCACAAGTGTAAAAATTACAGATAAGCCATGTCTATAGCTGTATGTAATTTACATATGTAACAGAGCCACCATCAGCAAATGGGCACTATACAATTTAGAACACACAAGAAATCCTTAGGTAAATTTTATTGTTAACTCTAGGAAATATGAAATAACCCCTGTTTTGAAGATTAGTCCTGTTGTAGTAAAAAAAAAAAAAAATGCAAATATAGTTATCAACATTTTAATAGTACAACTAGTTCCTATGATTTGAACCCAGTAAAATACTTGATAAGTGTCTCTATTATAAAATGCTCTATTATAAAAAGCTAATTTGCTTTTAAAAACCAGCTGAAGTCCAGTGTGATATGTTCATGAATACTTTTAATATGGAGATGTAAAATATTTGAGTGCAGATATAAAACTTCATAATGTCATAGACTTCCCTCAATTTTACTGATAAATTTTTATATTTCAAGATAACACTTAAAAACATTCCATGCATAATATATTTCATAGCATTTTATGTTTATAGAGCACTTTACCTATATATAAGTTACTTTTCAGGAATATAGTGACCAGGAAAAGCTGCGAGTTACCTGGAATGAAGGGTTCCATGAGGAACACTTATTGCAATATTTTAACAGGCTGTATTACTTTGGTAAGTAAAGCAATTAATTGGTTAAGTGATTATTCAGCCTCATGTTCAACTCCCTTAACCTCCTTGTTCCCCAACTAGGGAAAGAGTAATTTACGGCAATTTAATTTTGGAATAATTAAAACAAATGAATATATCATAATTTGATCAAAAAAGGAAAGTTACACCTAATGTGCAAGACATTGAAGACAATTGAAGAGATAACTATATTTGGCAATGTTTAAAAAATATTCTCTGTTTATTTTTGGAAGAAATTTCAAGAAGCTAATGAGAAAACAATTGTTCTAAGTGTGCGAGGAATAGGAAATAGTGGCTGTATTGGACAGAAAAACTTCATTAAATATGCTTTTGCTTGAATTGTTTACAAATTAATTACAAATGAACAAGAGAAAAGTTGATTTCCAGTTTCATTTCCAAGGGGAAAAACAGGATATTTTTAAAGAATATTATAAATGTTATAGGGACTCATTAAAGTATTTTTGAGCCTTTCTATTAGAAAGACAAGGCAATTAATTTTTGAAGGAATATACCTTATTTGTTATTTTACCTTTTAACTGTTTCATTTATTTTGATACTTTTTTCTTTCTGAACACAGAGTAAACCCATTTCATAGCATGAATTATTTTGCATATTAATATCATTTTAGCAGGAGGACTGCTAAATCTCCTTTTTACCATGAGCTAACTAGACAGTCTCTCAGAAGGGTGCAAAAGAAAATGCAAATGTATATTTAAAATAATAATAGGATTAATTTATTCCTTTAAAAATAAGGCTTACAGGGCACTTGCGTGGCTCAGTCGGTTAAGTGTCTGCCTTCAGCTCAGATCATGATCGCAGAGTCCTGGGACAGAGCCTGCTTAGGGCTCCCTGCTCAGCAGGGAGTCTGCTTCTCCCTCTTCTTTTGCCCCTCCCCCCTGCTCCTGCCATTTCTTTCTCTCTTTCTCAAATAAATAAAATCTTAAAAACAAAGAACTATATAATTATTAAAAAAATAAAATAAAAATAAGGCTTACATTTGGCTATCAAGTTCAACAAATAAGCCACGTTAAAGCTGATGGCACTTCAAGAAAAAGAAGATATCTCTTTATCCCGCTAAATCCAAAGTATTAGTGGAAGATAACCAAACTTCTCTCACAAGATAAATATAGAGATACATAAATTTCATTCATTGATTTCACTTGAACAGAGCTAAGCCAGGTAATTTAAGATTTAAAAGATCATCTTTGAGAAGAGGTTTTATCAGACTTGCCTACTTAACATTAATAAAATAATCACAAATAATAAAATAAGTGTTCACATTACTTATGTGGCATTCACACAGGCCACAATTCCAAGAGCTCTCCTTCTATGGAAAAGAATGAATTATCCTATTTCTTCCATAGTAAAACTGGAGCATGTGTTAACAAGCATGGTCATGTCAAGAACAAGTATGACAGCAAAAACCAAACCGATGATCTCCGATTTATATTATAGTATGTAATCTCTTATGAATAGCATGTGGTCCAGGTTTAATTAGCAAGCATTTGTGGAGTATTTTCCAAGAGTTTCTTAAGCACACGGCAGCTGCACACTTGAGCACCTAGTACAGAGGTAAGTAGGAAGCACATTTTCTGATTCTCTAACCCTTTAAAACATGGTGGGTTTTTTGCATATGAATAAGATTGAATTGAGAATTCAAACTAAGGAAAAGATAATTATGGAACTTTTACATCCTGCATATTATTTTGGTTAATAGATGATATAGAACAGCATATGGCTCATTACAATAAATTTTTTTAGAAACTAAGAAAAGGATTAGATTTAAGAACCTGACTTTATTATTTTATTTGGAAGTCTTCACTCTTTGAAATAGTCCATCCTAAAGAAAATTATTTTCTCACAAATTCCAAAGGGATGAGAGAAGCTATAGGGGGTGTGAGATAAAAGGAAAGTAATATGTGTCCATCTTTCTTCCCTACAAAAGTCCCTATAATCCTATCACCATCATCATCGTCATCATCATCACCATTATTACTAAAAATTTGGGAAAGACTAAGTCTCCTAGAAATTAAGTTATTTATGAAGTCACATGGGTTGTAAGTAGTTGATTCATTCAACACATTTCCATGTGACTAGTGGCCAGACTCCCCGGTAATATCTCCCCGACTTCACCCCACTCTGCCCCAATATCATGCCTAAACAGAAATTATTATTTCTGGGGGCACCTGGGTGGCTCAGTGGGTTAGAGCCTCTGCCTTCGGCTCAGGTCATGATCTCAGGGTCCTGGGATCAAGCCTCGCACTGGGTTCTCTGCTCAGCGGGGAGCCTGCTTCACCCCACCCCCGCCTGCCTCTCTGCCTACTTGTGATCTTTCTCTCTGTCAAATAAATAAATAAATAAAACTTAAAAAAAAAAGAAATTATTATTTCCGTCACTGTCACTATCAAGCTATAGTATGTAAGTGTAAAATACTGTTGAATATGAACTAACATTAAATGTAACTAACATTTACGTGAGCTGCATTCCTTAATTCACCAAGCTACAGGAGATTGTTTTAATTATTTGGTCTTTTAAGTTAAACAACAACAACAACAACAATAAAACTTTCCCAGCCCATTTTGTTAGTCAGGTTCAGTGCTGAAACTTTTGGTTTGGAATGATGTGACTTCAAATCCTGAAGAGTCAGGATTTGAGTCTTCTTCTTAACCAACTTCTTACCAAGAGTCTACTTCTTATCAACTGTGCCACCTGGAACATGTGGGTTGAGCACTGAAAGGCTCCATTTTTCTCAGTGAAACTACATGGAAATGCCCATCCCCTAGGGTTGTCACTAGCATACAAGGTGACACATGGAAAACAATGAGTTCATGGGGATCACTCAATAGCCCAATTTACTAAAACTATTAAGCAAAAAATACTGTAAGGCCCTTCATAGAAAAGAAGGGTTAGCAATAAATAGGTGTTTTTCACCATGGAATAAAAATATTAAGAAATGTTCATTCAGATGTGCTACATTTGTTGTGAAATTGGCAAGTTTACCAGTAGTTAAAAGTTATGAAGCAGTTTAAAACCAGCAGCTTAGTGAACTTCTCTTTACTTTATGAAGAAAGCAGAACTAGGTTTTTTTTTTAATTAACATTACTTCTTTTAATCATTAATATATAACTCTCTACTTACATATCTTTTATTTGAGAAGTTCAAAGAGAATTACTAACAACCTTTTATTAGAACATTAACCTGGTGGAACACTCCCATTAGGCATTCAATCTGATTGTCCTTAAATAGGGAGAACAAAGATGGATCCTGCATAATTACCTGCTGAGCTCATTGTGTACCATTGACATGACTAAACCCAAAAATACAAATGCTTATCTGTGCTTAATGCTTAAAAGACTAAAGTAATTGCTCAAACTTAAAAAATAAGATTTTTCATTATTTTCCAAAATAATTCAGAATAAGGGAACACATCATAACAGATTTCACATTTTTTGACACATATTTCCAAGACAATTGTAGTAACCCTAAAGAAAGATTCTACTGTAAATGTATCTTTTCCCAAATGCATCTTGTTCATTCATCACTTTAAAAATCTAATTAAAATGTAGCAAAATATATTCTGATTCTAGAATACTTCAATAATGATATGGTTTCAACAAACATTCAGTCATACCAGTTACAGAGCTGCTCTGACTAATCATATTAGAAATGGGCTTTGATTTTAAATTTACTAATTTCTCATTTAGAATATGTGATTAAACACAAATGGAGTAGTACAGGACTGAGATGACTTACGCACAATAACTTTGAAAGCAAGTTTGTATTGCTAATAAATTTGTGGGAGGGTTGTTTAACAGAAATAATCTACCTTTAATAAATAATTCTCTAATTACATGTAAATAGAAATTGCTAGTTAGAGAACAACCTAATATCTTCATAACGGAGGGCTACTATTCTATGTAGATATGGAATTATTCATACTGATAGCCCAAAATATATGATGATCCATAAAAATTAAATTGGTACAGAGACTCAGAGACAAGAATTTTACTTTTCCTGCATGCACACGAGAAACAATGAAACTCGGAGACATACATATTATAGTTCCCATATGAATAACAGAGAATGTTTTTTAGAGACATGACATAAGTATTTTTATCTCAGTTTCAATGGTGAGCTCACAATCAAAGTCATGGGTATGCAATGTAAAAACTTTTTTTTTTTTTTTTAAGCAATAAAGCCAGTCACAAGGGTTTAGTATGGTTAATACAGCAAAATCTTTCTATTTTTCCAAAGGACATAGGTGAATATTTCAGATTATTGCAAAGAGCTAACTTATATCAAGCCCATTTAACACCCTCGTACCTTTAAACTCAAGATAAAAATAATAGCGTCAAATAAACTGGTAGGTACGAAATGCTAAACCCATGTGTCCTCTGATTTCTTTTTCAAAGCACCAGGGAGACTTACGATGTAGTTTTGCAGAAGCAGCTCCACTGACTCTCTCCTCCCATACTTGATGATCCAAGATTTCAGCTTTGACTCTGCAAGAACCAGCAGTGAGAGCAGACGGTACTTTAATTCTAGAAATTCCATTTTCATTAAGTGCAGCTCTGATGTGGAGGAAACAAAATGAAACCTAGAAATAAAACACCGAGAATTTACAGAATGTAACTAATAGTAACAGAACGGTGCTTACTTAACCTGTTACACGTTACACGTCAGTGCTAAATATAATAGCAGGTACAAGGTCTTCTAAACTCTGGCTGATCAATCAGTATCAGGAGATCTGACTCCTTTTCTAGCTCTGGATTTAAAGGCAAATCATGACTGAGTGAAGTATTTAATTTAGTTCTTTCCCCTGCCAAGGCAACTCTCATCTGTTTCTTTTATAAGCTGTTTTTGTAATATTACATAATGTTCCTCACAGTACTGAATAAAAATACAGTCTCTGAAGAAACCATTTCTGTGATTTCCAGGCTGTGGGTATATTCAGGTCTACTCTTTTCAAACAATAATACATTAGAACATTGGCATTCTTAGCATATGTTATGGGAACTCGATTTTTATGTACCGAATGAAAGCATCTCTGTAAAGAAAAAAAATCAATTCATTGAAAAGAAAAGAAATGGAAAAAACACCCACCAAGCATTTTTAAAAAGACACTTCATTTATAATCAGCCGTCCTCTTACCTCTCGGCCATGTCCTCTAACTGATCAGGCGGCACTGGGATCCCGTTAACAGACCTGGTCTGGTAGATATCATGGAATGCTCTTTTGTGAGCATCTGTGTTTTGAAGCAGATCCTAGATACAATTTAAAAAAATAAAAAAAAAATGAGAAAACATGTTCACAGGAGGCTAAGAAGCATAATTTTCAGCCTGTGCCGATGAGTCAATGTACTCAACAATCCGATCGTGCATCAACATCCATATGCGGCTTGGTGCCTCTTGTAGGTTTTTACCTGGTCCAGGAGCCCTGGTGCTGGTCTAGAAGGCCTGCGCTAGAGCTGTATCTAATAATTATGGCATCTTTTAAACACACATGACACTTGCACGGCAATGCATTCAGACATTTTAAAGGCACATGGTCCAAAGGAAAATGTAGTTACTGCTATAAACAAAGATTTGTTAGGATTTTCCTTCTTCCTTGATTTTGAATATACTGGTTTTTAGAAGCTGTAAACTAAAGGCAACTGGCTTAACCCTTTAATGGTAATACACACACATTCACACATATATATTACTCTCCTGTTATTTTATTTTGAATGCATGTGGACTACTATACAGTGCTACTTGTTCACCATTTAAGTCAATAATATCACAATATCATGAAAATACTCTTATGGTTTAGAAGATTTCAAACAAACACAGGGAATGTCCCATAGATATCAGAGTGGAAAGATCAAATGTGATCTTTACAAATATTCTTTGTACGCTATATAGAACCACACAAATTTTAATAACTTATCTAGATTTGTTTTCTGAGTTTTTCACTGTCGGTAGACTTAGTTGTATTTAAAGACTTACAGGTATGTCACGGTTCCTAGCCAACTTCTCACCCAGAAGCAAAGATGAAACGTGGTTCATGCCATATTCTCTACAGTTTAGTTTATTTCTCAATATGAGAATAAATACCCAATAGCTTGTCACTCACTGAAAAGTAAGACCCATTAGACCACCGGAATGATCCATTAAGATTAACAGTGTTTAGCTCACATTGAGATTTAGTGGATTAATTGGAGAAAAGAGAAGCAAAAAAACATCCTAAAGCCTTAAGAGAAACACTGATGGAAGGGGGAAAAAATGAAGGCTCCCATATATAAATTAAAATGTTAAGGTTATACTATAGGTTGACTAACTGAAAATAATAATTTAAAAATGTTAAGGTTATATGTGCTTGCTCACGTAAAGACATATGTGTTTGCGCCTTTTAACTTGAGGGCATTACTTTTTACACTGTAGAAAAATCTAGGGCCATAGTATTTCTATCCTGGTATATTTGCTATGATCACCTATTGATCTACATGGGTAACTGTACAGATATTCACAAGTCACTCATGCCCAGAGGGAGACCACTGTGTGCAGGAGCTGATCACAGGGGACAGAAGACCAACCTAAAACAGCTAATGACTGGGAGTATTTTAGTCACTCCTTGCCTCCTTTATAACATTTAGACATACTTCTGTGGCTTATGATCTTGGCTGAGACTCCTACAAGTGAGTGCAGAGCAAATTTAGAGCCATTACCCCCACATAGCTCTGATGTATTATATATGACTACATGTTAATATATGAGCAGGGTTCTGGGACTCTATTGGAACACTCCTATGCCCAGTTGTTTTCTAAACAGCTTTTCTTACTATAGTCAGTATCTAGCTAATGGAAAGAATCTTGACAAGAGGGGTGCCTGGGTGGTTCAGTGGGTTAAAGCCTCTGCCTTCAGCTCAGGTCATGATCCTGGGGTCCTGGGATCGAGCCCCGCATCAGGCTCTCTGCTCGGCAGGGAGCCTGCTTCCTGCCTCTCTACCGACTTGTGATCTCTGCCTGTCAAATAAGTAAATAAAATCTTTAAAAAAAAAAAAAAGAATCTTGACAAGATATCAGAACAAACAAAAATGTTTTCAAAAATATGATAAAGGAACTATAGCTGGTGTGATGCCACTGGCCATCGCACTAAAAATCAGCTAGTTGCTGAGCACAGCATGCGACTTTCACTCATTGGTGGGCTCAAAGGAAGTAAGAAAAATCTTTTAGGTCTCCAACTCCCATTAAAATATGACCCCAAAACTGGATCATAGACCTGTGAGCAAAAATAAATGGAAAAAGCTGACTGTTTGAGGCAAATATCTATACCCACTGCTGTAGGAGTTTGGGTCTTGGAACTTGGAGAAGGCGAAAACAATGAAACTCAGAGTTCTAATGAGCCAGAACCCTTAAATACTAACAAAAGGAAACTGGTAGGAGTGTAACAATATCGGGCAAAATAGATTTGAGAATAAAATCATTATATGTAATTAATCGTTTAAGGATAAGCCTTTTAATTTACTAGTGGCTATCTTGATTCTGAACTTGAACATGTCTAGTAAGCCTCAAAATACATAGAGTAAAAACTGATAGAACTATAGGGAGACTGACAACACCACGTGGCTGTGGGAGCTACCAAAGCCCCTCTCTCAGCAACTGAGATGAAGCAAAGGAACAATTGGGGTAGCAGGGGGCGGAGAGAGGAGGGAAAGCTAGGGGAGATGGATGCAGATCCGTGGGCCTTATGGGCTTTTGTAAGACTTTGGGAATGCTTATTTTGAACAGGTGGGAGCCAGTGGGAAGTTTTGAGAGGGCTGAAATGAACTGACTTGTATTTTAAAAGCACTGCTGTGGCCATGTTACCCATGAGGGTAATGCCCCACCCATGAGGCACCGCTTCACATAGCTTCTAAAAGAGCACAGGAGCTGGATTCCCTTCCACCTCATTGAGTACTCTTTCTCATACTCTTCTGCTGGTTCATCTTCTACTCTTTGATCTCTTGATGGTAGATTCCCTTCAGGGCTCAGTTCTTGACAGGTTTTTTTCTCTGTGTATACTTCCTTAATTTCTTTAGTGTCAGAGCTTCTGACATCCTTCTATATAGCAATGAGTCTGAATATTTATCCCCATCCTACACCTGTGTCCTGAGCTCCTGTCTCTTATCTCTTATTATCTATGCCACATATCCTGTACCATATATATATATATGGCATATATATTTATATATAATATAATTATAATATAATATAATATACATATATGCCACATATATACTGTGCCCCAGGCTGAACTCCTGACCTTCCCCAAACCTGCTTTACTGTCTCTCCATCTCAACTAATGGAGACCCCATTCCTCCAAATGCTCAGTTGAAAAAAATAGTGTCTCATATGACTCTCCTTTTTTTTCATAATCAGTATCCAATGCCAAAAATTGCTCTGCCTTAACAATATTCAGAATCTGACCATTTCTCACCATCTCTACAACTACAATCTGGCTCAAGCCATCCTACATGGATTATTGAGACTGGCTCCCTGGCTTCTACCCTCCATTACTAACCCAGTCTCTATTCTCACATAACAGACAGAGTGATACCATCATTCTTCTGTAAGAAAGTAGATGGGAAAAGACAGTTATGACAGGGAAAATCAACAGTGCCAAAAGCACAATTAAGGAAAGTAAGGAAGTGCAAAGAAACAATATTGAGGAGAAAATAGGGGCTTAACTACATGGAAAAGATTACCAAAGAATATTTTGAACAATTTTATGCCAATGATTTTGAAAACTTAGTCAAATGGACAATTTCCCAGTAAGTATGAATCTGTATTACTGACGCACTTAAAATTCTGAATATTTCTCATCATTTTTAGGGGCTGAGAATACAACAGGAAAAAAAACAAACAATAATTCTTGCCCTTATGGAGTTGATACTAGAGTATAGGAAATCAAGCAGTAAATGAGATACATAATTAAAATAGTGGTTGAGAATGCAGATAAATGCCAAAGAGAATAATCAAGCAGGGAAGAGGGGAAAGGAGTGGTAGTTTCAAAGGGGTGGATGAAAAAATGCTAAGAGTTGACTTTTCAGTAAAGGCCCAAAGGAAATGAGGAAGAATGTACTGAGATTAATCAATGCGAGAATGTTTCAGGCTGAGGACAGAGAACATTCCAGAACAATGGCAAGGGCAAAGGGGTTCAGATGGGAATGTGCTTGCCTGTTTGATAACATCTTTTCAGCAAGGTTTCAGTGACAACCTTAGTTAAAACTGCAATACCCTTAATACTCTTTGTCCTTTGACTTTCTAACCTAATACATAATTTATTTATTACTTAGTTACGTTTAGTATTTCTTATCCACCTCCTCCCATTAGAAGGGAAATTACATGAGTGTAGGAATTTTTCTGTTTTTCTTCGGGTGCATCACAAATGCCGAGAACATAACTCTGCAGATAGAGAATATGCAGTAAATATTTGTGGAAAGACCACGAAACATTAGAAGCATAGCCAGAAGGGTAGAAAGAAAATGAGGAAACCAAATGAAGAAAGTGGTTCAAGTTGGGGCGCCTGGGTGGCTCAGTGGGTTAAGCCTCTGCCTTCAGCTCAGGTATTGATCCCAGGGTCCTGGGATTGAGTCCCACAAGGGGCTCTCTGCTCAGCAGGGAGCCTGCTTCCCCGCCTCCCTCTCTGCCTCTCTGCCTACTTGTGATCTCTCTCTCTGTCAAATAAATAAATAAAATCTGAAAAAAAAAAAAAAGTGGTTCAAGGATAAGGAAATAACTATGTGAAATGCTTTTGATAGGTGAGGTAGGATGAGAACTGAGAATTGAGCACTGAATGAGGAAGAAGGATGACTCTCATGAACCTGGCCTGAGCAGCAGGCAAGAGAAAGCTCGACTGGAATGGGTTCTCAAAAGAACTGGAGAAGAGAATTCTGAAACCTAAATGAGCACAGGTAATTCTTTCAAAGAGCCTCATTGAAAAAAGGAGGAGGGAGAATGTACAGTAACCAGAGGGGAAGGGAGGGTTAAGAAAGACAGGTTCTATTTTTAAAATTTTGTTGATTCTTTTTAAAGGAATCTTTAAGATAAGAGGATTAACAGCATATACTTTATGTGGGTGGGAAAAAAAAATCCATCAGAGAGAGGGAAAAAATTTTAAAAAAGGCAAGAACTGCAGGAATTGTTTACTGGAGGAAAGCAGGGAGGATGGGAGCTCATACACATGTGGAGGGGCTGGTCTCAGTTTGGAGCACAGATGGTTCATCCCTAGTAACAGAAGTGAAGACTGAGTATTCGGGCACAGATGCACGTAGGTGGGTTGATGTGGTCGTGGGAGCCTGCGGAAATTCTTTTTTGATTGCTTCTATTTTCTCAGAGAAATAGGAAGCAGTGTCACCAGCAGACAGTAAGGATATGGGAGGAGGTGTGGGAGATTTGAAGAGGAAAGGTGGAACAGTTGTCCCCAAAATAAAGAGGCGATGGAGTCGGGAAATGCCTCTGGAGTGCCAGGCAGCATTAGGGACCCAGCTGGGTTAGTCATCGTGCCTGGGGGTGTGTTTCTCTGCAGCCACACGCAGCTACATATGGTGTGGGGGGGCACTAGGCAGTGAGTGGGCTATAACCAGGGTTGTGTTTTAACCAGGCCCACGAGACAAAGGAAACTTGGTCAAGACAACTAGTGTGTATATAAGTGATGACCTTTACTGATTCAGCACTGAATTTAAGTAGAAGACCAAGGGAAAGGATGACATGAAGAGGGGGAGAGGCAGTAAAAATCATGGATTATAGGGCATAGAGTCCATGCAATTTAGAGTTGGGGCAAAGTTGGTTAGACAGTGAGATAGGTGCTTGAAAAAGAGCTTGTGTGTCGGGGGGGTGGTTTCAGTTACTGGTGATGACAAGCTTCGGACTATGCCTATATCTTGAAGGGCTAGAATAGGGTGTAGGATGGGATCCCTGGAAGACAAGAGACCAAGAAACTAAAAGGCCAGGTTATTGGTAGGATCATCTGTGGGTTACTGAAGTTATTAAGAATTATGGCATGCATAGTGATGCAAGAAATAAAATCTTCAAAACAAGAGGAGAAGTGATCTAGGTAGGGCTGATGACTACAGTAGGGATGGGTAGTAGGTGGTAGAGTCTGATGGCTATTTTTATGATTCCTTACAACTGAAAGCCTTGTCCAAAGCAATACTACTACTAAAAATTAGGAATTTTAATTGCTCTACATGTATTATGTGATAGCTTTGTGGACACGGTTTAAGTTTAGTGTTTAAAAGAATCTGGATTAGGGATGTCGAGGTGGCTCAGTCGGTTAAGTATCTGCCTTTGGCTCAGGTCATGATCCCAGAGTCCTGTCCAGGTACAGGAACCAAGTCCCACATCAGCTTCCCTGCTCAGCAGGGAGCCTACTTCTCTTCTGCCTGCCATTCCCCCTGCTTTCTCTCTCTCTCTCTCTCTCTCTCTGACAAATAAACAAATTAACAAAAGCTTTAAAATAAATAAATAAAACAATCTCGATTATCAGCTATGTGGCTTTGGGCAAGGCACTTTACCTCTCTCTGCCTAACAATTAATCATTTGCAAAATAAGGATAATACTACCTGTCTCATATCTTACATGTCAAGTGCTTAGCAAAATTAAGTACTTAAGACAGAAATGTGGCTAAATGCTCAATCATAGTTAGCTATAACTCTATTTCTTACCTTCTTAGATAACTAAGCTTAAGGGCATCTGGAAAATAGAAAAGCTAGCAAAGGTGTATCTTGCTTTTCAGAATAATATGACTCTATATACATGCAAGTTATTAAAAAAATAACTTTGGTAAAACCATTTATAAAATGACCTTTTTTCAAAAAACATATTTTAAAAATTAGCTGAATCCAGTTTTCCAACATTTATTATGTATTCAGCAATGAACAACTGTCCTGTGGTGTATATATATATATATATATATACATATATATATATATATTTAAAAGATGTGAATAATACAGAAAACCAAAAATTCTAGATCCTGATAGCATATCTAAGTTTTCGTGGCAAAGCCGTCATTGCTTATAGACTGCGATAGGAAGATAATATTCTAAAACCTTCTTGCTTATGTATTGATGCGTCCTATATTGTGCTCTTTTTGATGTATATATTGCATTTCCAAATGAGCTCAATATACCAGCAAAAAGTAGTAATACCAAATTGATGGGCTGATTTTTCTACTATTGAAGGGGCCTAGAATTTTAGTTATTTCAACAATGATTCAAATTTCCCACATCAGCAAAGCTGATCTTACTCTAGGCACCTAATAAATATATATATATATTTTTTAAAGATTTTATTTATTTATTTGACAGAGAGAGATCACAAGTAGGCAGAGAGGCAGGCAGAGAGAGAGGGAAGCAGGCTCCTCGCAGAGCAGAGAGCCCGATGCGGGGCTCGATCCCAGGACCCCGAGATCATGACCTGAGCCGAAGGCAGAGGCTTTAACCCACTAAGCCACCCAGGCGCCCCATAGGCACCTAATAAATATATTTTAAGTGAGAGAGAATTGATGTTCTAACTGACAATGACATTGTTTTATGACTCTACGACTTTAAGGACCTGTGTTCAGACCTAGTACAAGTCCCTCCCTCAGTAAGAAGATCATTCTGGAGCTCTGCCCTGAACCTAGTCTTCATCCTTACCTGCTTCTGCTTGCTTCCTGTTGTCTCTTTGCTACATTCCCCAGCTTCTGATTTTTAGTCTCAGATAAGCATCTCCTCCAATTCCTCCCACTCCCCTTTTCTCTACTCCATTTCTTTTCTTGTTTTTATGGTTGTTTACTGCACTTTGGCAAAAGGATGGTTCTCGCTGCACACCTGGTGGTTGGCACAGGGTTTCTCTCTCAAGGGAGCCAGAAGGGTCGTGAGGAGCCTGGAGTCATAGAATCACTGAGAGATACACTGGCAGCATGTATGCATCCAACTTAAAACTCACTCCTGAGCAGGGATTGTGCAGCCCAGAGTGCGTGGCGAATTAACATTTCTGCTGACTCTTATCACCTAGTAAATAGCACAGCTAATATCGTTGGGCATTTTCTCGAAGGTGGAGCATTCAAGTCAGACTTACGTAGTTATGCAAACAACAAATACATGCTGTGTCTCAAACTTCTAGATTGGAGGCACCCCCCCCCCCACCCAGTTCCTCTGGAGCATAATACCAGCACACAGTAGACCCTTAGTGTATATTTGCTAAATTAACACATTTAACCCATAATCGAAGCATACTCTACATTTGATTTTAAATCCTAAGGTGACTTCTTTTGTGTGAAATATTCATATTGGTTAAACATCATTTTAGTTGATACATGATGCATTACATGGTATTTAGGATGAATTGTAATTTGTTAAAGTGGTATCATTTGTGTAACACTGTTTCAGAATTTCCCTCTATTTTTAATATCCTGGGAACCTCAATATGGACACAGCCTAGGCTTTTCTGATTGTAAGAAGCCTCAACCCTGGTTCAGTCCCAGAAAACCTCTTGGGACTTGATCTCTTATCTTCCTTCTCCACAGACAGTACAAACTAGCAGGCCTGGATTTTACGTGTGTGTATCTCTACCCATGGAACAGATCCCAAATGGTGTTCTTACCCGAGAAGTGGATTCTAAGGAGTTTTCTGTGTGTTTTGTGCGTGTTGATGGTGGCAGGAAAGGGAAAGGCTAAGAGATAATCAGCAAAACTTAAAGTGTCTGGAGGTACTGAAGAGAGGCCAAGAATCCACACAGGAAGGGCCCCAATTGTGCAGGAACAAAATCTTCCTGTGTCCCTCTTGTTTGGTGGCCGAGTCTGGGTTGAGTGAACCGAGTTGAGAGGGCCAGGAGTTGAAACTGCAGGACACCAATGTACCTCTACATTTCTGGTTCCAAAAATAAGGTCCGAGAGGGGCATGGGACAAAACCTGTCATGAATTTGCTTTACAGTTTGGTCTAGAATATATAACAGTCTATTCCCTTGAAGCAGTGTTAAAAATGTTAATATTTTGGCAGAAAATATAAATGAGCTATAAATTGCCCCTATGTGGTCATCTCTGCTTGGCTGTTTTCCACCTATATAGTAATTCCCACCATGACACAGTAAATGTGGTTCACAAATTCAATTGTACAAAATGCAGGATTGAGTTTAATTTGATGTTGATGAAAAATAGCATTTTTAAGTTAGGTCTGTACTATGACAGAACACAAAGAGGAAGGATGTTAGAATTTACACTAAGCACACTGACTTAGCAGTAAGCTGAAACATTTATAAATAACTAAAAAGTCATCAAGGCCTCATCCCACCACTTCCTTAAATCACCACTGTCCTTCAACCCCCTGCCCCACTACAGCACAGGACCTAAGAACTTGTCAACTTGGCTTGCCTTTCTTTGAGAATGGAGACAGGAATGAGGTCTACAGCCGAAGGCCAACCACATTATGTTATAAATGTGTATGGCCTATGGGCTTATCTTTTAAAAAATAACATACAGCAACAGCAATAGCAATAACAAAGATAACCACAGTTGAACAAATACCACGGAGCTACTGGAAAATACCTCAGAAAATGAATCTACAGGGACTGTCAGCCACAAGCATGGGTGAGGCAAGTTCCGCATCTCTGAAACGGTATGAGCGATGCTTGAGAGACCCGTGTCCATGGAAGGTCTAAAGAGCCACATCCCCAGATCACACTAGGACTGCTGTGCCAGAAGATTTCCCCACCAGAATTTTTACCTTGTGTTGCTCACGTTTTCGTTGTATTGTGTTGGCCGTTTCCTCATGGACCTGCTGAATGGTAATTTCCTCTCTCAAGGCCACCTCTGCTCTGTATAACCAAGCACCTATGGTGCCCAGAGGTGCAGGGAGAGATTTATCAAGCTGTATATGCCAATCAAAGAGCTGAAATACAAAAGAGAAACACATAATTATCTTTAATACAGAAGACAATTCCTAAAAACTCACACAAATAATTCCCAAGGCCCACCTAAGGGTTTGAGTTAATAATTTCAGGTTAACTTCATAAAAATCAAAGAAGACGATATCCGTGTTCTGAATTTGATACTTTGAGAATGAGGAGAAAATCATAGTTATGAGAAAGTTTTGAGGAATCTTAAAATACATCTGAGACATGGAAGGACATTATTGAGAGCTTAAACAATTTTCTTCTTAGAGAAAGAGCATGGAACCGCTGCTGAGTTTCAATTTGGCTTTCACTGAAAGGGAAGGGACTGGGTTTGCTGAAATGCTCAAGGATGTAGCTATTATACGCTAGCTGATGCGTATCCTTTAAAATCTGCCACATGAGGACAGGTCCAGAAAAGTCAGGGTCATCCGGTCATCTCTGGAGGAAGTAGAATATTCAGGATTGCTTCTATGATAGTATAATTTCTAACTATTTCTTAATTTCTACCACTTTATACAATTCTTAAGCAGTGTTTCCTGACTTATTGGAATGTCAGGTGGGAGAAGTTGAGGTGCTTAGTTAGAACTAACCTAGTCTCTGGTAGAGTTTGTGGGAAAAGGATTAGATTATAAAATAAAAAGATAACAGGGTAAGTTCAAGGCAAATATTCTGATTAGTGATAGGAGTTTCAGAGGTTTCGAAATCTTGGCCTTTAAGTTTGCAGAATATTAACATGAACGTTATTGAGCAGTTCTTCTTCAGGTTCATGAAGGACTGGATAAGAAGATTTGCTTAAATTAAAGGCTGTAAAAATGACTGTGCATATAGGCGGATGACCGACTGTTGGTGAAACCTGGTTATAGACTTTAGAGAAATTGTCGAGGCTCCATTCTCGGGAGAGTCATCTCTTCTAAATGTCCCAGAATTGAGTCTTTCAGGATTTCCATCCATCATCTACTCAAGGGGGAAACTATGTACAAGGCAGGCAAAGCAGAAGAGTTGTTAAGCCGAGTACTTCCACTAACTTAGAGGAAAACTCCCATAGGTAAGCCTTTCCTGTCTTGGATAGAGGCTGTAGGACCAGATGAAATATTGCTCTGTAGAAAAACATGATGGAAAATGTTCTTGACTGTTATGTCAGCCTTCATGAAATTAATCTCGAGAGAACTTACCCTGGAGGACACTCTGTCCCAGGATTGTTTTACCAACGCTTGGTCAAGTGACAGTTTACCGTTTCTATGTACAGGTTGTATTAAACGTTCAATCTGTTTCCTTTTTAATTCATATTGAACTCTGAAGTGCTTAAATGACTAAAAGAGGAAAAAGAGCAACAACATGGAAATGAGTCAAAAACAGCAAATGCATTGGAAACCACATTTCCTACATAACAGTCCTTTATAGTGGGAAAACACTCAATATACGTTGTTGACATAATGATGATCGTCATGATACTGATAGCAGCTACTGTTCCCCAAGCCCAATGATGAGCTTGGTCCCATGCTAACTCCTCTCTACACATCATTCCTCAGGCTCTCTCCATAACCCTACAACACTGACGTACTCTATTTTTATTACCACAGGAAGCCCAGAGGTAACTTGGGAAGAACGAGTAGCAGAGGCAGGACTAAAACCTAACATTTCCCATTTCTAGTTAAATAATCTCTGTGCCAGTCCATGTACATCAAGAAATCATAGTAAATAGGAATATAAACCTATGATAAGAATCAAAATGTTGCTTTACTACTAAGTACCAAATAATTTAGGTTAGAAATTATATATATCCAAATTATGCTGGTTTAAAGATAACTAAATTTGTTTAAGTAAGCCGGGGTAAAGAGGTTTACTTAAGGGACCTCAATTATATAATAATATTTTGATTTAACTTTATGGCATTAAAATATTAATTATTGTATCATTCCCTTTATCATCATGTTAAACATAAATCTGTAATATGTAGACTTAACCGTATGTCTGATACTAACCTTCACAAGTACTGACTTTAATTAAAGTTCTACATTTCCTATTAAATGAACACATCCTAAAATAAGTCTCCAAGTCCAAATATGAATTGAAAATGTCATTAAAACGTGCAATTATGTTAAAGAACATGAGAATGTCCCTACAGAATCTAGCCGGTAACACATTTGAAAGAATTTCTGAATAAACAAACATGTAAGTCCACAAGAAGAACACTGGGGGGAGACGGTGAGTAAATATTCTACCACAAATTTTCTTCCATTGCCTCTAACTTAATGTAATTTAAAAATACCAAAAACATAAAATCGATCTTCAATTTTGTTCCACAGAATTCTATACATGAAAAAACAGGATAATGAACTATTGATTGATAAGTGGAAACAGAAAATGCTGATTATGTAAGAAACATACCAATGAGGAAAATATTCCCTGTATTCAGATTTCAGATGGTCCCTAAATCTTTTTTTAAAAGACAGCTGATCATCTTTGGCCTGACCTGAAAGGAGTGTTTCTGTTTCATACTTTTCTAATCCTCTGTTTTCCCTTTATACAAACATCTGTATAGCAGGTAATTTCATAATTTGGACTTGATTTTTTTTATAATTTATGCCCAAACTAAAACTCACCAATGGTCTAATAAATATAGTCACATTTGTTCTTGTATTTCTATTCTCCATTTACTGGTTTAATCATTTTTTTCATGAAGCTCATCCAGAAAATATTATATTTGAGAAAAAAAGATTACACTGAGTGTCAAAGCAATTATGTATGCACGTACATATTGCTTTGTCATGTTCAACAAATATAATATTGGTGGCATCATCCATCTAAATTTGGGCCACTTTACAGATATTGTTACATAAAATCCACACATTAATGTCAACAGCTAAATCCTTTCTCATCTGCCATGCTGAGTCTCATATCACCACCCGCTTTTATGTAGCAAGACCGATTAAAATATAATGTAGACTAGAATATATTACAGTTTGGCCGCTGCAATGCAATGCCATTTTAAATAGAAGGAAAACATCAATGCTGCATGCAATAAATCACAATTTCATGGGAAAACCTAAGATTTTGTGTCTGAGAAGTGAAAATTGAAAGCCAAAATCCAAGTAATGGTGGTGTAAGGAAACTGGGGGAACTACAGTAGCAACAACCCTGGCCTCAATTTGAGAGCAACAGTGTTGAACCAGGCAGGTGGCAACAGAAACGGATCCCATAATGGGCCCACCCCAAACAGTCATGTTGCGAGACCTTATTAAACACGGCTTATTCTATAGTAGTTTTCTGTTTGCACTGAAGTCATTTTTTGGTGGAATTTTTTGTTATGTGACATCTATAAGATCATGAGCTGTAGAAAAGCAATGACTAGATGTTTATATTTGGGGTCATCTATAAGACTCTGAGTTCCAGAAAAGTCATGAGCCCTCAGAACTCTAAGTACAGGATGGACGCACACAATTTAAAACTATGAATTATACCTCCCGGGATATACCCAGAGGAAATGAAAAGAAGATACTGAAGAGACACCTGCACTCCCTTGTTTACTGCAGCATTAATCACAATAGCCAAGCCATGGAAGGAACCGGAGTGCCCATTAATGGATGAATGATAGGAGATGTGATAGACCGATTGATCCATCTATAAATGTCATGAGAAAGAAGGACATCCTGCTATTTGTAACAACACAGATGGACCTTGAGGACATTATGCTAAGTGAGATAAAGCAGACAAAGAAAGACAATAATTTGTGATATCACTTACATGTGAAAAAAACCAAACTCATAAAAACAAAGAAAATGGTGATTACCAAGGGTGGTGGAGAGATAGGAAAGATGTTATTTAAGTGTACAAACTTGCAACGAGTAGTAATTAAGTCCTAGAGTGAATGTAGATAACAATATTGTATTATATTCATCAAACTTGCTAAAAGACTAGAATTTAATTATCCCAACCACAAAAAAGAAATACTTAAGCAATGTGACAGAGGTGCTAATTATCTCTACGATGGCAATCATATTATAATAGAATGTCTTAAATTTTTTAAAACTACCTATTTACACAGAAACACAATTATTAAATTACATGCAAACTTAAGATAACACATAATATTTCTTTAAAGGTTTTTCTCATTAGTATCATTTGAAAGATTGGACATGGATTAAATGACATATGTTAATATTACTCATAAAAAGGAATTTAAGAAATTGAAATCTTTTTCATAAATTACCTGATATTTATCTTGCAAATTTGATTCCATCATCTGTGCCCTTGTCAAATCTCTTTCAAATTGTTCTATCCAAACTTTTGTTTCCTTCAAAATTAGCCTGTCTTCTCTCTAGAAACCAGGAGACGTCACAATTTCATTAGTAACTATGTACTGATTTAATTAGTTAATACCTGGCTGATTCTAGAATGCACTGAGTATTTAATAACTTCCAAGTGTCTCTGAAAAATATTCTCTCTCCACTCCCTCACCTCTTTTGGAGAGTAAAAGGCAAAAGTTAATTCTAGAAAAATAGCTTAATTATCTTGCTAAATACTGAAATGATCTACCTCCATTTTTTTTTTCAAGAAACAGTATTTAATTAAGAAAATGTGCTCAAGAGGAAATGTCCTAAATACAAAAGTACTCAGAAAGAGCAATGGCCTATGAAAACATAGGCCAAGGGTGCTTCTCAACCCAAGGTCATTTGTACCCCAGAGGACCATTCCAGATGAGAAAAATTTTGACAGAACCCAAGGAATTAAAGTCAGAGTAACACTGTGGACTAGTATTATTTTAAAATGCTATTCAGTATTTTAAGCTCTACAATGACAGAAAATATTTATTTTGTTCAATATGCTACTACGACCCTGGTAACACAGCACCTAAAGAATATTTGCCAAAATATTTCCTGAATGAATGCATCCAGGCTACCACACACATCTCAAACATGAAAAAAAAAAAAACCTCCTCAGAGATTTATATCATTATTTCCACAAATAATAACAAGCCATTCTAGCACTGATTTAGCGAAAATACCTTAATTTTCCACAAGATTTCTTCTCTGGTAAGAATGTCAAAGTAATCAAAAACACATTTAACATGGTTCTTGGCACTTACAAATAGCTTCCAACTACAGCATCTCACTCAGTCACAGCCCTGTGACACAGACGAGGTGACTGATGACAGGTTAAGTGGCAGAGGAGATAGAGTGCTGGCCATGGAGGTGGGCAAAGCTGGTCCAAATTCTGGTTCTGACAAATATCAACTCTGTGACTTTGGACACATCTTCTTTTTTTTTTTTTTTTAAATCCTCTCTACTGTTGTGCTGTCATCTGAGTAGACATCACACACTGCTTCCCCGGTTTGGGAGAAAATTCATGATAACCTGGGCAGCACACCAAGCACAGAGACTGGCCCACAGGGCTGTCATGATGCACGCCTTCTCTCAGTTTTGTCTGTCCAGTCTCACTCAATATATAATGGTAGAATAAATGATTGGTAATATAGATAAGTAGAGAAAGAAATGGAACAGGAGCCCAAAACTCCAAAGCTTTAGCTTTTTTTAAGATGGCTCCTCTGCATGAGCAGATAAATGTGATAAAGTTTCATTGGTTGACCATCATGCCCATAAAAGCACAAATGACACATTCTTAGGCGCTCAGAGGAACTAAATGCTCTTGGTTTACCTCCAAGGTATCGGAAGCTAATGTGACCACTAAGTGGGGGAAACACCATCAACGTGAGCATGGGACCTCACTATGAGCCTCCAGGGACCTGTTTCTCACCAATTGAAATTATTTCACAAAAGTCATCTGAGAGAAAGAATTATGTTCTTAAAATAACTTCAATAGAGTTCATCTAGTAAATGACTTTTCCACTGGTGGGGCAGTGTTAGGCAAATTGCAATAAGGTAAGAAGCATATAGCTATTTACACACTCAACATTCTCCTTTTAAGAGGAGATACTGTACAAACAATATTTAGATTCCCAGAGAGCATTTAGTCTGTGGCTTTTCTTCAACTGTTAACTTTCATATGCATTCAAAGACCTGGGGGTCTATTTGCCTACAGAAGACCACCTAAACTCCGGGCAGCTAAATGGCCAATATTCTCATGACTTTTTTCTCTTTCTCTCTTTTTCATGCAAACATACACACAGGCATCCTTACATGTTCTGTAGTAGGTTTACATGTACATCAACTCATGATTCATGGAACATGAAATAAAAATTAATTTAATATTTGATATAAAATTACTTTTAATTGTTATTCCAATGTTGGCATAAAGCCTACTCTGTTGAGAGACCATTAACCTCAGGCCTAGATGGAACATAAAGAAAGATGGAAAAAGTACAGGATAACATGGAATTGGGAAAGAGCTCATAATCATTAATTTCACAAGTATACTGAGCACTTACCACATGTCATGAACTTTACTAAATAAACTATATGACCAAATATTGAGCAGGAGACGTGATAAAACTCAGAATACAAGCTAGATGAATACTTACCTTTTTCCAAATAACTATTTCCTGCTTAATATTTTAACATATAAAAATAAATCTTTAGCTTTATTTTTTATTTCTACTGTCACATACAAAGAAACCATAGTTATAAATTTTTCCTTTTATTCGTACTATTGTGTTATTAAAAAGAAATTAATCGATGCTATCTTATAATTAAAGGTTAGCCCACGGGAGTGGCTTAGACTATAACTAACATTCAATAACACGTATGTTATTTATTCCATTAGAAAGGAAAAGGAAATGACAGAATTAATACATTAAAAGAAATGTATAGATAAAGAAAAATACATGCAAAGGAATGGCTAATAAGCTATGGAACATAGGATGCTTGAAAGAGGTCACTGATTCAAGATTATTTAAATCTTACCTTAACAATTTGGATAGAATTTGCAAAAGATGGAAAACCTGGAAGTATTTCCTAACAATATGAAAAGATAATATATAGAAAAATAATATAAATCAGGGACAAAAGTTATACAGGAAACAAGAAAAAAAAAAAAAAACAATGGAGAGACAACTGTCCATAACTAAATAGATGGTAATTTTACGGGTATGGTAACTTTAAGAGCTTTTTGGAACTTTTGAAAGCATCAAAATGTGCAAATCCAATAAGGCAATGTAATACTCTAGCATTTGATGTTTTGTTTTAATTTTTGGCAATATTTACATTTCACAAATATTTATAGATTGAAATAGTAACCATTTTAAATGGTGAACTATGTAGAGAGGAGGTTCTTTTCTCTTAAATATACTCCTAATATGCATCTCTTACCCCTATACCAATCAAGATGGTGCAGTGCTGAGAGCAGTCAGCAGTATTTGTTGCAGGAGAAGGAATGAGTGAATAAATAACAAAGTTGAATAGCTCAGAGAGATGAACTAATGTGTATATTTTATTTATTTATGATTGAGTGCTAGAACACCTTTAGGGAAAAAGTTGATCAGTTTTATCAGTTGGAGTAAGAAAGGCATAGCAATGTCTATTTCCAATAGGAAAATCAGATTTAAAAATTTTATCTACAAAGTATCCAATTTAAATACTCATAATGAGGACACAGCAATCAAACTCACCAAAAATGGAAGCCTAGGAGACACATTGTTGCCTAGCTTTTTAAAAAGTGAATTAAAAGAACTATTCCCTGAGACTTGATTAGACAAATATTAAGTATTTTGAAATGATGGCATCAATAGCCCTAAGGGGTGTAGTCTATAAGATCTTAAAAATTTTCACTAGATAAAATTAGATGGCCATTTAGCTGCATTAAGCAAATGAAAAGTATATAAAATACATAAAATTCCTTTTTTCTTATTGAAAATATTCATTTTTAGATGCATATGCCCTATGTTATAAATGCCACACAAAAAGGGGCAAAGCTTATGTTTTCTTAAAATTAATTTTTGAAATAACCCTGAAGAAATTATATGTACTCTTTTTTCAGGAAGGGATAGAGGGAACGTTTTAAAGGAATAATCAGAATTTATTTTCTAGATAATGAAATTAATCCCTTCATAATAAAGCCTCTTTAGTAAAGCATATTAACAAGCTTATGCCAGGAATGTGTGTCTTTCAAATCCTGAGGAGTTTTGGCATTTGATTCTTGCTCATGAACATTAACAAAAGCACCTCCTTTTGTTTCTCAGACACTGCCAGTCACAGAGTTTACTCATCTGGGGAGACGATTAATGTCAGAGAAATTAAAACAGTACAAACGCAGAAGTTTGATCAGAAATAAACCCAACTGGGAAACAAAAGGACTTAGATATGAAAATCACATGGAAAGCTGACTTTGTCTAGGCTGTGTGGGGTAAGTCTAATATGCTTTCTAATAGAGTTTCTTATTCACACAGCAGTATCCACACCGGATTAAATTCTCAAAACCCAGAAAGCCCCGAGTGACACCAAAGCACCTGCATCACTCTATGCTAGGATTTGTATAGAAAGTCTGCTTTTGCCTCCTGTGATGCTTCTTAGAAACATTTGCTTTGCTGACTACGGAGAAGTTACTCGGGTGGTCAACGTTTGCACCTGATTCTTGTCAAGGAACAAAACAGGTTTCCTGAATGATAGTTAAAAAAAAATAAACATGGTTCTATCAAATGCCAAATTAACATCATCCAAGCAAACTAGGAAACACCAGTTTTGCTTAGTTTCTATGAAGTCACAGATTTCTATTAGTGCAATACCTTTGCCTATTTGAAAATCTGGGGTTATGAACCCTTGGCTTTTTCCTTTCGTAGACCTGTTTCTAAGTCTTGTTTGGAAGCCAAGTTAAGTTTTTCAGGGTTTTGTGTGTGTGTGGGCGGGTGTGTTTCTCTTCATTATAATCTCAAACTGCTTTAAAAACTCTAGTTAGAGACCTGAGCAGTGAAGTCAGACAGATATTTTTTTTAACATAGCTTGAAAATTCCATTTCTTTCTTTCCCTGATGTCATTTTGCCTTGTAATTAATTTTAAATTCAGTAGTAAATCCACCTCCTTATAATGAAAAAATAATAATAATACTTAAAAATTAGAAGAATGGTAATATCCATTGTTAAAAACTGTGAAAATAGGCATTCTAATGTGCTGGCTGGACTGTAAAATGGGACAAACTTTCTACAGGAAAATTTGAAAAAAAATTCAAAAAGCATTAAAAATCTATATGCACTTTAGCCTAGAGATTCCACTTTTAAGACAGAATAGTAAAAGAGTGTTTTATTATAAAATTGTTCATAGAAGCATTTTTTATAATGGCAAAAATTCAGAAATTTTCAACAAGTAAGACTGAATAAATTATTGTATACTATATGATGTACTGGAGAGAATGGCATAGGAAGAGTTTTTTATGTTAACAGAAAAAAATGACGAAATTGTAGGTGTACTATAATTCCATTTCTGTTAAAATATTATACATCTCTATATACATAGAGAAAAATGTTGGAAACTTACACCAACATATTAACTTTTTTCTAAGATAGGGTCTCTCTAGAAGAAATCTAATTACAGATCATTTTCTTTTTCCTTTTTTTCACTTTTTCTTTTTTATGACAATGAATATGTCATTGGAGTAGTATAAAAATATGTTATTTAAAATACTGAGAGGTTGGAAAAAATCTAATCACAGTGGATAATTAGGATTTTTACACGTCTGCCTTACTTCTGTATGTCTGTTGTGAGTAGTGACTTATATAATAAATCTGAAAGTCAAAATCAGATTTTCTCAGATTGAACAGAATATGGGATCTCAAGCTCCACAGGCACAAATGACATGATGAATATAAAATTACTTCAATCCTCAGATTACTAAATGAATCTCCCAACTGTCTACCTTTCTCACTTTTAATTCATCAGTGTTATACGTCCAGCATTTACCATTAATAATGCTTTCTCTCACATATCCAACATATACATCAGAAAAATATTTCCCTGTAATCTCCTCCCCAGTTGGTAATACCTCATCCTTACTTTTTGAAATACATTCCAAAATAAAATAAAATAAATAAATAAATAAATAAAATAATGCATTCAAATTTAATTTTTAGAAAGCACCATGCTTTAACATCTATGTCACTATCACTGAGTGTGCTATCAGTGCTTGAAGAAAAAAATACTTACATCATTCTCTTGCCCATCAGTGCCAGTATTGTGGATGTCGGGGTAATGTTTCAGAAATTGGGCCACATATGTCATAATAGACTTCTCATCTGGTTTATCCACATCAACATCTGGAACAACCAAAACCAAATATGAATAGGTTAATTAGCCTTCTTTACATTTTAATAACACACACTTTGGAATCGAGCTAGTATACCAATGCAAAAGAAAAATAAAATTAATATTTTGAGATGGTAAGGGAGGGCAAACCAATTTAGTTTGGATGATACATGATAGGAATGTTATGATGCAGAAAGATGACACATTTTAATTACTAGCCTTTGGGAAAGTAATACATGTTTCATTTAAATACTTTCAATGGGGGTGCCTGGGTGGCTCCGTGGGTTGAAGCCTCTGCCTTCGGCTCAGGTCATGATGTCAGGGTCCTGGGATTGAACCCCACATCTGGCTCTCTGCTCAGCGGGGAACCTGCTTCCTCCCCTCTCTCTGCCTGCCTCTCTGCCTACTTGTGATCTCTGTCTGTCAAATAAATAAATAAAATCTTTAATAAATAAATAAATAAATAAATAATTTCAATGATAATTCACCAGAAATTTGAGACACGATATGGTAATTCAGATATTCTGTGTCATTAATAAAATACAAATACTATGTAAATTTCAGAACTGGGGTGAGCAGGTAGTAAAAAGAATGTTACAGGTGTGGCACCAAATGCCATGCCCATAAAGCCTGTATACTGTATCTGGACAAATATAGATAAGCTTCCTCTTGCCTCCACAAGTTTTATTTTAGAAAAGAGGGAGATGCCTTATGCTCAGTTCTTTGGATAACCTCTCCCTTGTGCATATTCTCTAAATTACTACAGTTTGAACAGTGAAGTACTCTGAGGGAAAACACAGAGCCTGAAAAGATATTTTTAATTAGAGGTTTACTCATCATTATAGAATGAGAGGGGCTAAGACTGCAATATGATTCAACATGTTGAATGTTTTAAATCACCTTTTAATTATCCCTTTTAAAGGCAATGAAAAGGTGACTACACTTGGAGTTTACAAATATCTAACAAAACAAACAAAAGCCATGGAAACCAAAATATAAACTACTCTAATATTTTGAAACGTGCCTTGTGATTTGAGACATCATTTCTATGGACTATCAAGGCAGGATTGAAAAAGTGCTACAGCTCAAAAGACTTCAAAGGAAACCATGGTCATGCATTCTGAAAGCACTGGATGTCTCAGAGGAGGTTGTAGAAATGACAAGATCACGATGTGGAAGACGCATGTGAAGAACAAGTAAAACTTTCGTGAGATATGAATGTGGAAAAAAACACTTAATACATGATTTAATACAGTCATTCAGCATTTAAACATATGTGTCACTAAATCATAAACTAATTGTTGTAATAGATATTGATCTATTTAATCCGTATTCCTCAAAGTTTATACATCCTGGTTAGCTAAATAACCTTTTTAAAATTTCTTTTTTAAAATTAATTAATTTGGGATGCCTGCCTGGGTGGCTCAGTTGGTTAAGCCACTGCCTTCAGCTCAGGTCATGATCTCAGGGTCCTGGGATCGAGTCCCACATCAGGCCCTCTGCTCAGCGGAAGCCTGTTTCTCTGCCTCTGCCTGCTTGTGTGCTTGTGCTCGCTCTCTCTCTCTCTCTCTCTCTGACAAATAAATAAATAAAAATCTTTAAAAATTTTTTAAAAAATAAAATTAATTTTTTATGTTTAATTTTTTAAATTAAAAAAGTTTAAGATCAATAACTTTTTGAGGGGGGACTTCGTATGAGGAAAACAAAAGATCACCTTATATCTGGGCTAGCCTTGTATCTGGGCAACCTCAGTTCTATCATCAAAGGGAACATTAAGCTTCATTAGTCTAGTGGATATGAAAGAATCATTTATACCCTCCTGTCATCCTACTCAAGAAAATTGAGGGCTGGGTTGTGCATATGGCTTTCTCCTTGAGCTAAACACTATTGATGTGTGTATGTGTCTGTGTGTGTCCACAGAAATAAGCTAGAAAGACCTTGGCTATCCTAGTGAATCTGGGGAGTCCCCAGCAGGATCTTGAAGTGGCAAGGGATCTCGGTGCTGCTCTCATCTCAGGGGAAGTCAACCAGGGGTTTGTAGGCATTTATAACCTACTCCTGGAGGTACAACTGTCTCCATTTAGACACTCTTTTAGAGTCAGACATGCTCATCGTGAAATCTCATCTTTGAAAAGAACTTGCTTTCATTGTATTTACTTTGCTTTTTTTTTTTTTTTTTTAATTGGAGGGGAGGGGTAGAGGGAAAGAGAGAGAGAGAAAATCTTAACCAGGTTCCACACACAGCATGGAGCCTGATCTGGGGCTTGATCTCATGACCCTGAGATCATGACCTAAGCTGAAATCAAGAGTTAGACGCTTAACTAACTGAGCCACCCAGGCACCTCTGTATTTACTCCTGCTCATCCATTAACAGAAATATCCATAACTGTCAACCCAAATAAGAAGTTGTTTGTGACATTTGGATAATTCACTTTTTAAAAAAAATATATTATTTATTTATTTGAGAGAGAGAGACAGTGAGAGAGAGCATGAGTGAGGAGAAAGTCAGAGGGAGAAGCAGACTCCCTGTGGAGCCAGGAACCCGATGTGGGACTCGATCCCAGGACTCCAGGATCATGACCTGAGCTGAAGGCAGTCACTTAACCAAATGAGCCACCCAGGTGCCCCTGGATAATTCACTTTTTAAAAATGATTTATTTATTTGAGAGCGAGAGAGAGAGCGAGAGCAGGCAGTGAAGGGGTAGAGGGACAGAGAGGGAGAGGGAAAGAAGCAGACTCCCAGCTGAGAACAGAGTGAGAAGCAGGGTTCAATCCCAGGACCCTGAGATCAGATCTCGGCAAAAATCAAGTGTTGGATGTTTAACTGAGCCACCCAGATGCCCCTGGAAAATTCACTTTTAATCCTTTTATTTCAATATAAGAAACAATTTATTCCATTTACTAAAGTTTATTAAAGGCATCAAAATTGTCTTTTGCAGGCTTAGAAAAGCTTAATCCATTTCCATAATGTCTTAAAAAAATTTTTTTTAAGATTTTATGTATTTGACAGACAGAGATCACAAGTAGGCAAAGAAGCAGGCAGAGAGAGGAGGAAGCAGGCTCCCCGCTGAGCAGAGAGCCCGATGCGGGGCTTGATCCCAGGACCCTGGGATCATGACCTGAGCCGAAGGCAGAGGCTTTAACCCACTGAGCCACCCAGGCACCCCTCCTTAACGTCTTAAAATTCACAATCTTACCAAAAAGGTGCCAGACAATTCTAATGAAAAAGAGAAGTCAACTATTTGTATGGTTTTCCCAACTGACACGGGAACACTGGATGGTGATCAACATTTCTAAGTTCCTAATGA
The DNA here is from genome assembly GCF_002288905.1 of Enhydra lutris kenyoni. NCBI lineage: Eukaryota > Metazoa > Chordata > Mammalia > Carnivora > Mustelidae > Enhydra > Enhydra lutris. The sequence continues at coordinate 14,723,852 of NW_019154146.1, read as the reverse complement.
CTGACATTTTAAAGATATGATCTTAGATTATTAATAACCTCTTGCTTCTTCCAGATTCTTTGTTATGTAAACAGAGTGATTCTGTCACCCTGAACATCCCTCCTCGCGCTAACATGCACACTTTTTTTTTTTTTTTTTTAAGATTTTGTTTATTTATTTGTCAGAGAGAGAGAGAGAGAACACAGGCAGACAGAGTGGTAGAGGGAGAAGCAGGCTCCCTGCGGAGCAAGGAGCCCGACATGGGACTCGATCCCAGGACCTTGGGATCATGACCTGAGCCGAAGGCAGCCGCTTAACCAACTGAGCCACCCAGGCGTCCCTAACATGCACACTTCTAAAGCTTTCATGCTGCCCTTACTCTATGGAGTTCCTACACTTCACCTGGCTGACACCACCAATGTCAAAATGCTGTTTGGGGCAACAGAACTATATTTTGCTCCCATATCTAGTAGTAAATATTTTTTCCAAAAGAAAATCAGTGCAGGAAGGTACTACTTCTTCCTGCTTTCCTACAGTTTTCTGGATAAGGTCTGATAAGGTCTTGGAAATCATCTGTGATTTCTGACTTTAAGACAGAAAATTACTGATTCGAAGTGTGTGTGCAAGAACCAGCAATGACTCTTCTTACCTTCAGGATCCAGCAGTCTCGGGATTCCTAGTTCTGTTTCAGCAACAGTGAAAGCCTCCGCCAGGTTTTCCCGGTTAGGTCTCCCTTTCACTCTCTCCAAGTCCACTAATTCCGGTCGAATGGCGTGGATGATAGAATGAAAGGCAACCCCACTCCTCCAGCTCCGCCCAAAGTCTTTTACTTCGATTCCTGTCTGCCTTAGTGTGATAAAAAATTACAATAATGTCACATTCTGAAGAGATAATGTGTACTGTCCTCAAGGACTAATGCAAAATCTAATCCTCAGAAATGACCGAAGTTAGTCATAGTAGGTAGCTGCTTGAAAAAAAATTAGGCAAAACAAAAGTTTTGGAGGGTAACAAGAGAAGCGGGAGAAGTTTTGGTTCCATACTTGAGTTTTCTATATCAGACTTTTCAGTCATTGAGATATTCAATGTAAAGCACATTTTTAAAGGAAACTAATATAGAGAAAACATATCTGGAAAAATAAAAAAGGAAATTCTAAAAACATCAAAACTGATGGTATTTCATCACTGTATATTTCTGAAGAAGTGTCTAGCACATTTCTAATGACAATGATAAAAAAAACAATGTGTTCTACGTGCACAGGTATTAACTACTAAGATTATATGGATGAATTTTATCAAATGCTTTAGAATGAACAAATGCAAATGCATGTGATCATATCTCTAAACCAGTCACACAGGAACCCACAAGTCACATAAGTTCAGACAAGTTTCCATTTACCCTACTGATCAAATTGTTTTTTAAACTCTGTTTTTGGAATTGCCTTGAGAGCAAGGCCTTGGTGGCAAATCTCTGCTCTTTTGTGGTGGATGTGATTAATTCAAAGCCAGTTATGATAATTAAGAATTCATTCAAATTGGTAGTAATACTTTGTTGTTAAAAATAAAAGTGATACAAGCTCACAATTATTTGACTTAACTTATCAACTATATATAAAGGCGTATATATATTTGACGTAACTTATCAACTATATATAAAGGCAGCTCCAAAAAGGAGATTGCAAAAATGTCTTTGAACAGCATCCCTTGGTTAAGTATAGAGCCTTTGAGGGTGATGAATTAGGTGACATTCAATGGATGAATATCTTGGTAGTTCCCTTAAAAAAAAATAGTCCCATTATCATTCTTTGTAAATGAAGCAGACTTAATATCACCAAACTCTCTTTTTTACTATATTCTCAAGATTCCCAGGGACTATAAGGTATATTTGACTGATACGTTGACTAATATACAAAGTTGGTAAGTGCCCTTAAATTTTATCTCTGCAAACTTAAGAGTCAATTTAAATCCTCTTCTAACAACGTACATTCAGCTTGGATTAAACAGCTTGTGCTGAAAATAGCATCACTGGATCTCATCACTGCCTTCATAAATACATATTTTCAAAACAATTTTGTAAAATACCAGTAATTATAAAGTAATCCTGTATCTGCTCTTAGTTCTTTGCGAGTTTCTGTCTCTGGTAGTATGCATGTAAAATCTTCAGCCAGTGTCTGACACACAGGCAAAACCCACACAGATGGGACAGTTCAGTGTGCTCCTGTCAATTCTTTGCTTTGTACATTTACCCCGGCTTCATCTTATTTTTCCACTTACATTTTCCTTTTGCTCACGTTTCCTCATTTGAAAATGTTTTCATATTCACAGATACCTCAAATTATTTTTTAATGCAATAAGGCGGGTGAAAATAGCCAAACAATTAACTAGCAAATATTCATCACGTATTAGATATTTTCTGATTTTCCCCAACTTGTTTATTGTTTCAGATAATTTCAACAATAAATATCTAAAATATTTCCCAAAATATTACTATGTTGGAATAATTTTTCAAGTTTCATTACATCTTTTTCTATATTTGTTGAACATACACAGACACACACATACACACCTATTATCTTTCATATTATATCAAAGCAATAGGTGATATTCCTTAAAAGTTTTAGTTTTAGTCCAAACCCCTCATTTGAGAATCTGAGATATGAAATCTAGGAAAACTTAGATATGTCACTTAAAAAAACAATACATTAACTTAAAGAAACTTGGACACATCACTTAAAGAAGTGATGAAGTATACCCAGTTTACAGGCAGATGTGATCTCTAATATGTATTTACTTCAAGTTATTTTGAATGGACCTGGATATACATGTTTTCATTTGTCTTGTTATCTTATTAATTTTTGTCTTAAAATACAGTTGTTCTTCCTAGACATCTCAAAATAAAGTATGCAAATATAAGATATGCTACAATTGACTGCTTTCATGTCTGAGAGTAATAGTGATAGGACAGAAAATTGGTTAAAAAAACAGAGAAGGCTTTATTATGTCGCATTACTGAGACAGGTCTTATTTATTTCTCATGTAATCTGAAATTTTACATGAAAACAGTGAATACATTCTGACAATATGTTTGGTGTTTACTGGATGTTTTTGTCCTTTCTTATCATGGTCAGGATTGTGAGGCTGATGAATATTCAGACCACAGATTCTCACAGATTATAATTTAAAAAACATGTCATAAACTGAAATGAGTACAGATTCTGAAGACTATTATCCATGTCAGGTAAAAAGTTGCTTGAAGAGTACACAGTGGGATAGTATTTTTTTAAAAAAACAGGTTTTAGAAAAATTATCAACAATTTGGCAGGTATAATGGAATCACGTGCTCATCACAGAATTTTTATTTTAGAGAGTCAGCTCCCCAAATCTCCTCACTTGATGCAGCTATAAAATAAATGGATCTCACTCATAAGCTGATGATGGAAAAGCTCTAGATCCATAAATCTGGACATTTATACAGATAAGCAAAATACAACTTCCACTGATGTTACAAATATACAAGTTACAGGAATGACTTTTAGGTACCATTAGAGCCCTGCACATCTTTGAAAGCTAACACACCATATATAAAACAAAACCAATGCAAAAAACTCCAACAGCATTAAATTTGAGTTTACTTTAAGCTACTATAATATTAAGTGGAAACCAATTTATTTTGGGTTAATTTAATGCTTTGTGGCACAATGGGAAAGAGAGTATCCATTGATATTATTACAAAATTTTATTGAATAACATCATGACAAATGTTGCAGCATGTGGTTACCTGTCTCTTCCTACCTAGCACATTTCTTCTTTCTGCCCAATTAAGCTGCAGAAGAGATTAGTAATTGCCACTGTGGATGGAATGCAAACAGTGTACCAGCAATGTGGTCAGGCTTTTAACATTTCATTTCTACTACAGATTCTAAAAAGCCACAAAGCTTTGCTTTCAGAAATATTTCTGAATACAAGTTGAATCATAAAAATATATCCCAAATTAGAAAACCACCAAGACACTTTAAAAGTTAAACAAAATGATGTAAAATAGTAACACTAATTACAACTTCTCTATGTTTAGTTTTTCTCTTTACTTTTGCTCTTCAAACACTTTAAAAATAGAACTCCCTACATTTAGTGCTTCAATATTTTATAATGATAAGTACGTGTTTAAAACTATTTTCCAGAAGTAGGGAATAAGATTCAGATTAGATTTAGGCATGCAAAAACAAAACAGAAAGTGAGTTAACTTGACATGTCATCCCGGAAGTCACACAAAAGCACAACTTCTTTGTGAAGAGATCTTATCACTGACCACATCTGACCACAAAACAATGGTATGCTCAACTGAAAATGCTATTGAAATTGCTATGAAAAGATATTCACTGAGAGTAGTAATTTTCTATCTAGATTATCACTGAATGTACACACACATAAATTTAATATGCCCAAAATCAAATCCACAGTATATAAAACTGAAGTTGACAAAGGAATCTATATTCCCAATAAAAGAGGAGACCCAAGGAAAAAGAATTTTAAAATAAAATTTCTAGAAAGTTTTGGGAAACAAAAGCAAATAGAATTACTTCAAAATGTGCACCTTAGTTCACATTATTATTAAATAGAACTCAATAGTATTATGAAGAGATAATCACATTTAAATCTCTAATTTTTTGTCTAAAGATTATTTAATAAAAGCAGGAAGTCCAAACAATGACCTAAACAGAATTACTCCACAGATTACCAATCCAAGTGTGTGTTTAAAAAAACTTAATTGGGCCCAATCAATGAATAATGAAGGAAGTAGGTCGATTACAGCATTTTCTAAGAGTATTAGTGATGATCTCTGTTTATATTTTAATTCAAGGAAAGAACAGAACAGCCCGAAGCAACACCGTTCATTCAAATGTCTGTTCAAATTTTGCAACATTGGCAGGTGCACTCAGTAATAAATTGGTAACTCAAATTATTCAAGGGTTTCAAATTTAAACAAATTCTTGGTACTTACTTGGCTACTGTGTACTGAACCCACTTTAAGAGAGCCTTCTTGGCATTTCCTTGGATCTTGGTGGCCACTTTCCGTTTACTTGGTGGGCTGGCGGTCTCAGCACTAACCATGCTGTCCACAGAGGATGTGCTTCCTGACAAAGACTGCAGCTGCGGCAGGTTGCTGGTCAACTCCTCAATCTGTTCATGAGTTAACATGTGGCAAAAACATAAGAATTATGTTATTCTTCTTTCCTTGGATGTTACTGTTCCAACTAAAAGTAATTTAGATTCACACCCTTAACACCATTGACAAGGTAAGTTCTTAAGGACATGATTGACATTGTACTCTTCTTCCAACTTCCCACTGCATCTAAAACTACCTTGTACACAGCAATAAACACTTGTTAAACACATGAATGAATGAATAAAGTAAAACCTAACGGTTATCCAAACTCTCAGAGCATACAACACCAAAAGGGAACATTAATGTAAACTACTGACTCTGAATGATAATGATGTCTCAATAGAGGTTCAGTAATTGTAACAAATGTATCACTCCAGTGGAGGAGTGGGTCATGGGAGGAGCCGACGTAGGGTGTATGGGAAATCTTTGGACTTTTTGTTTAGTTTTGCTGTGAACTAAAACTGCTCTAAAAAATAAAGTCTTAAAAACAACAACAACAACAAAAAACCTAACTGTCTGCCTTGAGGTCCTAGGATCAAACCAGGTGTCAGGCTTCCTGCACAGTGGGGAGTCAGCTTCTCCCTCTCTCTCTGCCCTTTACTCCTATTTCTCTTCTCTCTCAAATAAATATGTAAAATCTCAAAAAAAAAAAAAATAAACAAACAACTGAATGGCTAGAACAATTATTCTTGACAGAATGGCAAGTTCATTTCTCCCCTTAATTCTTTTTTTAAATTTTTTTATTTTTTATAAACATATAATGTATTATTAGCCCCAGGGGTACAGGTCTGTGAATCACCAGGTTTACACACTTCACAGCACTAACCATAGCAAAAACCCTCCACAATGTCCAAAAACCAACCACCCGCTCCCTATCGCCCTCCCCCAGCAACCCTCAGTTTGTTTTGTGAGATTAAGAGTCTCTTACGGTTTGTCTCCCTCCCAATCCCATCTTGTCTCATTTTTTCCTACCCTACCCCCAAAATGCCCCACGCTGCCTCTCAAATTCTTCATATCTGGGAAATCATATGATAATTACCTTTCTCTGGTTGACTTATTTCACTCAGCATAATACCCTCTAGTTCCATCCACGTTGTTGCAAATGGCAAGATTTCATTTCTTTTGAAGTCTGCGTAGTATTCCATTGTATATCCATACCACCTCTTCTTTATCCATTCATCTGTTGATGGACATCTAGGTTCTTTCCATAGTTTGGCTATTGTGGACATTGCTGCTATAAACACTCGGGTGCACGTCCCTCTTCAGATCACTACATTTGTATCTTTAGGGTAAATACCCAGTAGTGCAATTGCTGGGTCATAGGGTAGCTCTATTTTCAACTTTTTGAGGAACCTCCATGCTGTTTTCCAGAGTGGCTGCACCAGCTTGCATTCCCACCAACAATGCAGGAGGGTTCTCCTTTCTCCGCATCCTCACCAGCATCTGTCCTTTCCTGACTTGTTAATTTTAGCCATTCTGACTGGTGTGAGGTGGTATCTCATTGTGGTTTTGATTTGTATTTCCCTGATGCCGAGTGATGTGGAGCACTTTTTCATGTGTCTGTTGGCCATCTGGATGTCTTCTTTGCAGAAATGTCTGTTCATGTCCTCCGCCCATTTCTTAATTGGATTATTTGTTCCTTGGGTGTTGAGTTTGCTAAGCTCGTTATAGATTTTGGATACTAGCCCTTTATCTGATATGTCGTTTGCAAATATCTATTCCCATTCAGTCGGTTGTCTTTTGGTTTTGTTGACTGCTTCCTTTGCTATGCAAAAGCTTTTGATCTTGATGAAGTCCCAATAGTTCATTTTGGCCCTTGCTTCCCTTGCCTTTGGTGATGTTTCTAGGAAGAAGTTGCTGCGGATGAGGTTGAAGAGGTTGCTGCCTGTGTTCTCCTCAAGGATTTTGATGGATTCCTATCTCACATTGAGGTCCTTCATCCATTTTGAGTCTATTTTCGTGTGTGGTATATGGAAATGGTCCAGTTTCATTTTTCTGCATGTGGCTGTCCAATTTTCCCAACATCATTTGTTGAAGAGACTGTCTTTTTTTCCTTCAGACATTCTTTCCTGCTTTGTGGAAGATTAGTTGACCGTAGAGTTGAGGGTCTATTTCTGGGTTTTCTATTCTGTCCCATTGATCTATGTGTCTGTTTTTGTGTCAGTACCATACTGTCTTGATGATGACAGCTTTGTAATAGAACTCGAAGCCTGGAATTGTGATGCCACCAACTTTGGCTTTCTTTTTCAACATTCCTCTGGCTATTCAAGGTCTTTTCTGGTTCCATATAAATTTTAGGATTATTTGTTCCATTTCTTTGAAAAAAATTGATGGTATTTTGATAAGGATTGCATTAAACGTGTAGATTACTTTAGGAGCATAGATATTTTCACAATATTTGTTCTTCCAATCCATGAGCATGAAACATTTTTCCATTTCTTTGTGTCTTCCTCAATTTCTTTCATGGGTACTTTATAGTTTTCTGAGTACAGATTCTTTACCTCTTTGGTTAGGTTTATTCCTAGGTATCTTATGGTTTTGGGTACAATTGTAAATGGGACTGACTCCTTAATTTCTCTGTCTACTGTCTTGCTGTTGGTGTACAGAAATGCAACTGATTTCTGTGCATTGATTTTATATCCTGACACCTTACTGAATTCTGGTACAAGTTCTAGCAGATTCGGGGTGGAGTCTTTTGGGTTTTCCACATGTAGTGTCATATCATCTGCGAAGAATGCTGGTTTGACTTTTTCTTTGCCGATTTGGATGCCTTTAATTTCTTTTTGCTGTCTGATTGCTGAGGCTAGGACTTCTAGTACTATGTTGAATAGCAGTGGTGATAACGGACATCCCTGCCGTGTTCCTGACCTTAGTGGAAAAGGTCTCAGTTTTTCTCCATTGAGAATTATATTCTCTGTGGGTTTTTCATAGATGGTTTTGATGATATTGAGGTATGTACCCTCCATCCCTACACTTTGAAGAGTTTTGATCAAGAAAGGATGCTGTATGTTGTCAAATGCTTTTTCAGCAACTATTGAGAGTATCATATGGTTCTTGTTCTTTCTTTTATTAATGTATTGTATCACATTGATTGATTTGTGGACGTTAAGCCAACCTTGCAGCCCAGGAATAAATACCATTTGGTTGTGGTGAATAATCTTTTTTTTTTTTTTAATTTTATTTATTTATTTGACAGACAGAGATCACAAGTAGGCAGAGAGGCAGGCAGAGAGAGAGAGGAAGGGAAGCAGGCTCCCTGCTGAGCAGAGAGCCTGATGTGGGGCTCGATCCCAGGATCCTGGGATCATGACCCGAGCCGAAGGCAGCGGCTTTAACCCACTGAGCCACCCAGGCGCCCCTGTGGTGAATAATCTTTTTAATGTACTGTTGGATCCTATTGGCTAGTATTTTGGTGAGAATTTTCACATCTGTGTTCATCAAGGATATTGGTCTATAATTCTCTTTATTGATGGGGTCTTTGTCTGGTTTGGGGATGAAGGTAAAGCTGGCCTCATAAAATGAGTTTGGAAGTTTTCCTTCCATTTCTATTTTTTGGAACAGTTTCAGAAGAATAGGTATTGATTCTTCTTTAAATGTTTGGTAGAATGCCCCTGGGAATTCTGGCCCTGGGATCTTGTTTGTTGGGAGATTTTTGATGACTGCTTCAATCTCCTTACTGGTTATGGGTCTGTTCAGGTTTTCTATTTCTTCCTGGTTCAGTTTTGGTTGTTTATACAGCTCTAGGAATGCATCCATTTCTTTCAGATTGTCAAATTTGCTGGCATATAGTTACTTATAATATGTTCTTATAATTGTATTTCTTTGGTGTTGGTTGTGATCTCTCCTCTTTCATTCATGATTTTATTTATTTGGGTCCTTTCA